>NC_081852.1:47024621-47369066 GCF_963259705.1 Myotis daubentonii
TAGACCAGGGGTCCTCAAACTTTTTAAACAGGGGGCCAGTTCACTGTCCCTCAGACCATTGGAGGGCCGGACTATAGTTTACAAAAAAACTATGAACAAATTCCTATGCACATGGCACATATCTTATTTTGAAGTAAAAAAACAAAACGGGAACAAATACAATATTTGTATTTGCATGTGGCCCGTGGGCCATAGTTTGAGGACCCCTGTCCTAGACTATGAAGCTGTGATGCTTCAAGATAGAAATAGCTGTTTTAGTTTGGTTTCTCCAACAGAAACTGTGCTCCTGGTGTTTCCTCAAGTACTTGCAGAATCACTGAGGAAGAAATGGGTTTCCAGTGAATTGAGTTTAATTGTGGCCTATTACTTTCTCTGTCTACATCTCACACTGGCACCATTAGTTTGCTTCTTAAGCCAGTTAAAGCAGAGATGTGCCTTATCCTGTGGAGATCTGAGGCTTGGTTAGGCTCACCTTGGTGGCCTCCTAATGATGAAATTAGGGCCAACGCACAAAGAACTGCTGGTTCCTATTATGTCTTGTGGACATAGTGTTTCCTAGTCACTGCTTACTTTGTCAGACAAAGAAAGTAGTACTGAATGTGCACCCCAGAGGCCTGTGCAAGAGTAGCATACTGTGGGTGCTAACGAGGAGGAATTGTGCCACTGGGCAAAGGAAAGATTTCATGACTTGAAAGCAGACTCCTTGTATTGTGGAGACCAGGTTATTTTCCCTATTTTATGGAAGTGACACTACACCAAGAAACTTCATGCTCTTCTGAGTACACACAAGTCCAAACTTCAGTTAGTACGCTTCTTTTCCTGAAATAAGAAAGTGATTTATGAGGTGTGGGCTCTTACATTAAAGAAAACAAAACCAGCCTCTCTGTGGGCCTGTAAAATTCTTGTGCCATCTCAGTGGTGTGGGTTACAGAAGGAGAAGATGGAGAGGGCTAGCTGGCCCTCCCTTGCTGGGGCTCAGCTGCCCCAAATACTTGTGATATTGTGGGTTATTTATGAGCTTGTCTGGGCTTGGATTCACTATCATACACCCTGGTAGGTGAAGATTTGCAGGCTGAATGTAGAAGCCCTCATTAATCTTCCTGGTCTTGTTGAGGATTTCTTGCCGGCCAGAGCTCCTGTTGGACTGGCCTTTCCCACTGAACTGCAATGGCTCAGATTAATATTAATCCCTTTAATGCTGCAGTTCATGATATAGTCATTAGGTGACTTGGAACTAATCCTGTCCACCTAACTAGTGTGATTTATTAAATACACATAGAGATCGAGTCTGAATACAGCCAAGCAGAATCAGCAACAAATAAATACCTCTGTGTATCTGTATTAATGCTGGTTGATTGGGACACAATTGCAAGCTGGGCTGGGGAGAAACAAGGGCAAAAGGAAGCAGAGCTCTTTAAAAACATCATTTCCTCACCCTTAGTCTTCAAGTGGCAGAAACTATAAAAACTCAAGACATAGGCCCAAACTAGGGAGGAAGAAATTCCTTGCACATGTCAATTATTTGAATGATTTTCCTCCTACACTTTTTCTTCCTTTAGGTTTCAAGAATAACTACTAAAATAGAATTTTCTCTATTTGCTTAACTTGCTTAGATTCTTTAAGTTCTTAATTAGTAGACACCCGAGGCAGGATATTGTACACACTGGTCTATCTTCTCTTCTGGCTTCAGGGCTTAAATTTTTCTTTTTGAAAGGCTCAAGGAGATAGAGCAACCAAACCTGCCAGACAAGAGTTCTCTTCTTTGCTATCTATGCCCAAGCTATCAGAAGCATAATTTCTTTTGTAAAAATTGAGGATCTTCATTTTCTTTTCTTAAACCTCCTTATATTCTCCCTCTTTGCTCTTTTAGCAGAGATGGCATTAATATAAAAAACATCTACCTAGCTGGCTTTGCTTAATCAGACAAGTCTGACATTTGTGAAACCTCTCATTAACATTTTCCCCAAAGAGCACAAAATGGCCTCTCCTCCATCTCCCCTCCCAATACAGCCACCTTAAAATTTAGGCTGCTTTCCATCACCATTGGCAGGCTGGTCTCAGAGACATAACTTCTCTAAACTTTCACTGTTGGCCAATAGTTATTGGTCCCATAGGGAGAGCATCTTCTGTTTAGGTGCTGCCTTATTCCTTTATAAACATTACTTTTTTACCAGTTTTTCCTGGAAACGAAAAATCTTTAATAGGAAAGTTGGGGTATGGATTTCTTTAGTACTTCCCTGTGACATTTTACAACTAATTTCAAAGCACTGGTAGAGCAATACTATGTTTATGGTCCTCAAATAGACACTGTAGTTAATACAAAAGCAAAGCAGTTTTGTCCCTCTTTGCCTCCCAGGAGCTGACAGAGTCTAGTTAGCTGTTCCATAAATCAAAATATGCTATATTAGAGCAGTAGCTCTCTAGAAGTACCAAGAAGGAAGAGATTAATTCTGGTAGAAAGAAATCAAGGATAGTTACCTTTGTTGAAATTAAGAAAGTGAGTAGTGAGAAAGCCAGGCCTACGTTCTTAGGAAGATCTTGGTTTTGTTACTACTGCCTTCAAAGCAGAGACTTGTGTACCCTGATCCAATGGATAAGAACTAACTTGGAATAGGGATCTTAACACTTCATGGTGGCAATCGTGTTTCCTACTTTTACTGCAAGGTAGGGAGTGGTAATCCTCTTTATTGCTTGTACTCCTCAGTTTTCTTTGTTATTCCTTTTCAAACTTTATTTTAATGTGGCCTACCAATTCAGATTCAACTGAGGATAGTCTCTTGTCAGTTATATTATATTTAGATCATAGAGAGACTCTACATTGTCTCTCTATGTCTCTAGTTTTGTTTTTTTAAGTTTTTGTTTTTTTAAGCCTTACCTGAGGACATGCTTCCTGATTTTAAAGGGAGAGAGAGAAAGAGCCTGCTGATGTGGTTCAGTAGTTGAGCATCAACCTATGAATCAGTAGGTCACGGTTCGATTCCCAGTCAGGGCATATGCCCAGGTTGTAGGCTCGATCCCTAGTGTGGGGCATGCAGGAGGCAGCCGATCTATGATTCTCTCTCATCATTGATTTTCTATCTCTCTTTCCCTCTCCCTTCCTCTCTGAAATCAATAAAAATATATTTTAAAAAAAACAAAGAGAGAGAGAGAGAGAGACAGAGAGAGAGACAGAGAGAAAAGAGAAGAGAGAGAAACATCGATGTGAGAGAGAACTATCAATTGGTTGCCTTCCCATACAACCCCGACTGGGGATTGTGCCTGAAACCTTTTGGTGTACAGGACAATGCTCCAACGAACTGAGCCACACCATCCAGTGCACTACCTCTCCAGTTTTTGACTGAGTATAGTTTAGGTTTTGACTGAGGACATGGCCTACTGAGACTTCTTAACCCTCAGGTAGGGACCTCTGCAGCCGAGATATTTTCTCAATTTTTAACTGCCACACATGGGTGTGGGACCAGCCAGTTTTGGGTCTCCGCCCCTCCTGCCAATCTCATGTGGCTTCTTTATATCCTTACTTATAGGACTTCTGTTTAGCTACATTTCACGCAGTTCTGAATGATGGTTGTTCTGCCGTGTAGTTGTAATTTTCATGTGGTTGTGGGAGGATGTGAGTACCACATTTTCCTATGCTACCATCTTGACCTGAAACCTATGATAATTTTTAATTTTCTAAAAATGGGGACAAATATGAAAAATAAAAATGGAGAAACGATTATAGTGAAAAATCATTCTTAGCTATTCATGAACAACAAAATCAGTGTTCATATTAAGTTTAGGGTAAGTGACAGTTTTATTGAAACTAGCCTGGCCGGTATGCTCAGTGGTTAAGTGTCACCTATGAACCAGGAGGTCACTGTTCTAGTCCTGTCAGGGCACAGGCCCGGGTTTCAGGCTCTGTAGGGGCAGTGCAGGAAGCAGCCAATCATTGATTCACTCTCATCTTTTATCTCTCTCTCCCTCTCTGAAATTAATAAAAATATATTTAAAAAACAAACAAACAGAAAAACCACTTTAGTGATAAATATTCCACCAGATGCTATAATTTAGGCTGCTTAATTCTCCCTTTTTTCCCAACTAGCTTTTTATAAATATTAAAAATAATTTTTAATAATTATAAATAATATATAATTTCATGTAAAAGTTTTTGGAAAACAGAGAAGTATAAAGAAATAACAATAAAAAACATCCATAGTTTAGTCACCTAGAAACATTATTTTTTCTTTTCCTGTGCACATATACAAACAGCAACCTGTAGCAAAATTGGGATAATATTCTATATATTTTTGCCTGTTACTTTTTTATTTTGCCATGTATTTTGTCATGGACATTTTCACACATCATTACATATTCTTAGGAAACAAGATCTGTCTGGCCGACATGGCTCAGTGTAAATAATGTAAATGACCAATCACAGGAATCTAAATAAATTCTAAAACACTCAAACAATAAGTATCATTAGATCTTTTTTTATAATTTTTTAAAAATATATTTTTATTGATTTTTTACAGAGAGGAAGGGAGAGAGACAGAGAGTTAGAAACATCGATGAGAGAGAAGAATCGATCAGCTGCCTCCTGCACATCTCCCACTGGGGATATGCCCGCAACCAAGGTACATGCCCTTGACCGGAATCGAACCCGGGACCCTTCAGTCCGCAGGCTGACGCTCTATCCACTGAGCCAAACCGGTTTCGGCAGATCTTTTTTTTAAATATTTTTTTATTGATTTCAGAGAGGCAGGGGGAGAGAGAGAGAGATAGAAACATCAATGATGAGAGAGAATGATTGATTGACTGCCTCCTGCATGCTCCCCAGTGGGTTTTGAGCCTGCAACCCAGGCATGTGACCTGACTGGGAATCGAACTGTGACCTCCTGGTTCATCAGTGGATGCTCAGTCACTGAGCCATGCTAGTTGGGCATGTTCATTTCTTTCTTAGTTTATTCTCTGCCGGGGTCCAACCCCAGCAGGTCCAGGGGTCCCCAAAGGTGTGGACGGAGTCGGCGAAGAAGGAATGACATGGAGACAGCGTTCAGTTGATCAGCAGCCTTGCCAGGATCTCTAGCCACAATCTCCAGCCAAGTTCTGTGTCCATGTCCTCTTGCTAGGTTCTCCAGCCAGGTTCTCCAGGTTCTCCAGCCAGGTTCAGTCACCAGGTTCTAGTCAGGTTCTCTTGCCAATTTCTGTAGTCAGGTTCAGTCCAGGATCTTTTGCCATGTTCTCCCGCTAGGCTCTGTCTCTAGGCTCCGAGGCCAGTTCCTGTCCAGGATCCTCCGGCATGCTCTCTCCAGCGAAGTTCTTCTGTCTCTAGAGAACGTTCTGTGTAGGTTCTGTGCCTACGTTCTGAGTGTAGGTTCTGTGTTCTGAGTTCTGTGTTCTAAGTTCTGAGTCTTTCTGTCTTGTTACATCTGTATTTATACCAGTTGATTCAATCCTATCAATCTCTATTACAAAGGTTAGGGCGTTTCTTATCTCCATTCCAGGGAGTAAAGATTATGTAGCTTAAGCATGATTGCTCATAGTTAAAGTGATTAATTACCCGCCTGGCACTTAGTTGAGGGGTTTTATTCCCTCCCTAACTTCAGGGGAAAATCCCTACCTGGGGATTCAACCTTTCTCGGAGAGGTGACCTTGGTTAAAACACAGCGCCAAGAAGGTGAGCAAACATATTAAGAACCGTATGCCATATATGCCAGGTCCCTTGAAACAGCAAGGATGGACCGGCTCCCGGCAACTCTCATTTTGGATTAAAACAAAAATCCTCCAAAGGATCCTAGGAAAAGACACCTCTGATAAAAATTTTTTAGGTCCTGCAGATCTGAAGCTATTTTTATTCTGTATTGACTCTCGATTGAAGATTTCACAAGATACAGAATTTTAGTTTGGAAATTAGTTTCATTCAAAACATGGTGGCTTTGTTTCTTTGTCTTCTCATTTTTGGTGTTGATCTTGAATAGTCTGCTGCCATATTGATTATCAGTCCTTTGTATTTGAAGTAGAAGTTTTTCACAATCTCTTTGTTCCTAGTGTTTAAAACACTTGATGTGGGTCTCCTTTTATTCATTATGTTAGGTTCTTTTGATCTAGAAAAGTATATCATTTGACTTTGGGAGATGATTGTATATTAGTTCTTCAATAATTTTTCCTTCTTCTATTTTTTCCCCTTTTGAATTGGTCTTCCTATTTTCTCAGCCAACTGGTGCCTCCATTTCATACCCTGTTTCTCACTGGTGCTTCCCTTTAAAGGCACTTGGTATTCAGCCTTTTCAGCTCTGCTTCCAATACTCTTTTCTTCTGCTAAGAGTATGTTGATGAATCTTGTTCACTACATTCTCTTCACCTAAAGTTACTTTATTCTACCTATTATATGTTTCAGTTTAACTCTTGAACACTCTTATCACTGTGCCTTCTTTATAACACTTGTGTGAGCCCTTGCCTAATGTTGTTCCCTTCCCAGATTCAGGGGGAGCAGACATAAGCTCCACCTCTTAATCAGAGGAGGGGCATGTCAGGGGTGTCATTGTGTGGGACTGTCTTTGAAGACTAATAATTATCATAATGGCATTTGTTCATTTGTCCTTACCTTCTTCCTTTTCTCCCTTCTTTAATACCAAGTAGCTAACCTAGACTTTTAGGTTCCACAGCATCTTTTATCCAGTCAACTTCCAGCACCAAAGCACTATATATATATTCATTGTTATAAAAAGGAATCTGATTGAAGGTGGGGTAGCAGAGGTAAAAAAAAAAAAAAATTAATGTATTCACCTTCCCATTTGCTCTCTGGACAGAAATACAGAGTTCACTTGAATGTGAAATACCAGATAATGGGGCAGTTGTAAATTGGCCTTGTTCTCCTGAATTCTGCCTACTTTCCAGGAAGGACAGCCTCCCCCTTTCTTCCCCAGCAGAGGTTCAACCCCTTCCCTCATTATGGCTTGTTAAAGTGTTCCCTCCTATGCTGATCCAAGTAGAAATGAGAATGTTACTCCTTTTCTTTTTTCACATAGTACTTCTTCCTACCCTGAGTTTATTAACCTCTAGCTTAAATATGCACCAGGCAAAGATGTATAGTCTTCCTGCCCGCCTCTCCCCCGCCCCCACTCAGTTTAGTCTGAAGGAAGGCAGCAGGTGATGGAATGCATAAAGGATGGGGGCACTGGAGGGGGAAGGAATCTTTTCTCACATACTATGGATGTTGCTTAACAGAACGGGTGTGAAATTTAGTCAGAGCCACAGCATGTGTTTCAATTTTCCAGGGAATTTCCTCTTCCTAACTGTAGGTTTAACCCTTTCTCCTGTGTAGTGCCAAAAGCTATCGAGATAGTGAAATGAGTTATTTGCAAGGAGAAAATGCTAGAATTTCACAGGACCCCTTTGAGATGTAGGATCTCTAACTTATTTCCTGCCAAATGGTTGTGAAAAAAGCATAACTTTGGACTTGGGTGGACCTGGGCTTAAATCCCATCTCTACCATTGGGTGGTCTTGGGCAGTTAGTTGACCTATTTGAACCTCCATTTTTCATCTGTAAATGGAGATAAAAATTTGCCTTATAGGGTTCTTGTGAAGATTAAGTGAGATGATGTATGCAAGGTGCCTAATACAATGCACACCTTGCCTATATACTAGTAGGAATTTGATATACATTTGTTTTCTCCTCAATCCTCACACTGTATTTTGAGGGCATCTACTCTTCATTTATCCTGTGCCATCTTGGGTTTGCTATGTAAACAGCTTCTTACATCTTAGATTTATTGCTTTTCTCCCTGAATCTAACTCTGAGTTAGAGGGAAGAAATCATTCCTTATGATATGTGAACTCCCCTTGGGGGTCCTTATTAAGCTAAAGCATGAGTCTCTGCAACAATGCTGAGGATTACAAGGCTTGTCTTCCTCATCTGATTCTGGAGACCATATGGACTTATAAGAGTTATAAAATCATATAGTGGCCTGGCCGGTGTAGCTCAGTAATTGAGCCTCAACCTATGAAGCAGGAGGTCACGGTTCGATTCCCCATCAGGGCACATGCCCGGAATTTCAGGTTTGATCCCTGGTAGGGGCATGCAGGAGGCATCCAATCAGTAATTCTCTCATCATTAATGTTTCTGTCTCTCGCTCCCTTTCCCTTCCTCTCTGAAATCAATAAAAATGTATTTTTTTTAAATAAATCATATGGTGATGGAGCTAAAATGAAACATAGAGGTAATCTTTTTCATTTTATAAAGAATTGTGACTTATAGAGGTCATGTCCTGTGCAGGTCCTCATGACAGAGTAGTGGCAGTTTGGAACTAGAACTCTGATTCACTTGGCTATTACTATGATTATAATTTAATTTTTTGGAAGACTGTCTCATTTGTAAGTCCCCAGGCCCTAGCTTTTTAAATTTTTTAAATATTTATTTCTTGATTTTAATGAGAGAGAGAGAGAGAGAGAGAGAGAAACATTAATTTGTTGTCTCACTCATTTATGCATTCAGTAGTTGCTTTTTGTATGTGCCTTGACCGGGGATCGAACCTGCAACCTTGGTGTATCAGGACAATGCTCTAACCAACTGAGCTGCCTGGCCAGGGAAGACCTAACTTTCATTATAGGTGAACTTTCTTCTTCTAAATTGAAACCTTGATTTTACTTTTAGCAATGGGGAAGTAAACACTGTTGAAGACTTTAGTGACATTCCTTTGGGGAACAACAGGGCTCCATTGAGGGTATATAAGTTACCACCTAAAAATCTCTTTTTCTCCAAAGATTGCCCAAAGGACATTGGGATGGTAGCTCAGTTGACTCTTGAGCCTCTGCTCCCAGAATGGTGGGTTGGGAAGCAAGTTTTTTTCTTCTGTTCTATAATTTCACTTTCCAAATAATGCCCAGTATGGGTGGCTCACTGCCGGGAGCCGGTCCATCCTTGCTGTTTCAAGGGACCTGGCATATATGGCATACGGTTCTAAATATGTTTGCTCACCTTCTTGGCGCTGTGTTTTAACCAAGGTCACCTCTCCGAGAAAGGTTGAATCCCCAGGTAGGGATTTTCCCCTGAAGTTAGGGAGGGAATAAAACCCCTCAACTAAGTGCCAGGCGGGTAATTAATCCCTTTAACTACGAACAATCATGCTTAAACTACATAATCTTTTCTCCCTGGAATGGAGATAAGAAACGTCCTAACCTTTGTAATAGAGATTGATAGGATTGAATCAACTAGTATAAATACAGTTGTAACAAGACAGAAAGACTCAGAACTTAGAACAGAATCAAGAAGACAGAACCTACTCGGAGCCTAGAGACAGAGCCTAGCGGGAGAACATGGCAAGGGATCCTGGACTGAACCTGACTACAGAGATTGGCAGGAGAACCTGACTGGAACCTGGACACTGAACCTGACTGGAGAGCCTGGACAGAACCTGGCTGGAGAACCTAGCAAGGGAACATGGCTACAGAACCTCGCTGGAGATCCGAAGCAGAACCTCTCTGGAGATCCGGGCTAGAGATCCTGGCTAGGTTGCTGATCAACTGAATGCTGTCTCCGTGTCATTCCTTCTTCGCCGACTCCGTCCGCACCTTTGGGGACCCCTGGACCCGCTGGGGCTGGACCCCGGCAGCTCACCCCAAGTCCATCCCCAGCTCTCATTTCTTTTTCTTTTGTTAAATTGAGGCTTAATTAACCCACAGTAAAATTCACAGACTTTAGGTATTCAGTTGATAAATTTTGATAATTGTGTAAATCCATCTGAGCACAATAAAAAAGATACAGAATATTTTTATCACCCCAGAAAGTTTCCCCATTGCTCCCTTGAAGTTACCACACACACATACACAAAATCACTTTCTCTCTTCTATTATGATAGATTAGTTTTGTTTTGGGATTTCATATAAGTGGAATCATATAGGATATGCTCTTTCTTTTTTTCTTTTTTTAAATATATTTTATTGATTTTTCACAGAGAGGAAGGGAGAGAGATAGAGAGAGTTAGAAACATCGATGAGAGAGAAACATCGATCAGCTGCCTCTTGCACATCCCCCACCGGGGATGTGCCCACAACCCAGGGTACATGCCCTTGACCGGAATCGAACCCGGGACCTCTCAGTCCGCAGGCTGACGCTCTATCCACTGAGCCAAACCGCTCTATCCACTGAGCCAAACCGGTTTCGGCGGATATGCTCTTTCTTATCTAGCTTCTTTTCACTAACATGTTTTTGAAATTTATTCATTTTGTTGCATGTTTTACTATTTCTTTTTATTTTGTTTTGTGTTACTGAGTAGTATTCAATTGTATGGATAAACCATAAGAGAATTTACTCATTCTGTTATTGAAGGACATTTGGATTATTTCCAGTTTTTGTCTGTTATGAGTAGGCTGCTGTAAACCTTTCTATACAAGTCTTTTTGTGAACATATATTTTAGTTGCTCTTGGATAAATACCTAAGGGTGAAATTGCTGGTCATAATGTAGATGTGTATTTAACTTAAAAAAAAATCCCCTTCAAAGTGGCTCTACCCCTCAGACTATCTTTTCCTCCCCTTAGGGGCAAGGCTCTTTAAGTTGAAGATTTGGCAGGGGCAGAGAACCCACATCATCAGGGTTCCTGCTGCCAGAGCACAGTGGCCTGAATCGGACACTTAAAAAGCTGAAACAGGTGTTTGAAACCCTACTCCAGCCTCTCTATTTGATGCCAGCCCCCCGACAGGCTGGGATTTGGCCAGCAGAATTCAGACCTAATCTAATGGATGCTGGATTAGGGACTTTTGTAGGACATGTCTGCATAATAGTGTATATACTGTGACTTGGTACATTTGAAGCAGGTAAATGAACATCTTTATGTAGGAGAGGGGCCTTTCGTGGCCCAAATGCTTTTTGAGCACGGGGAAGTTAGTCTGTGTGCCAGATGAAAGCCCCTTACCACTCTTGCTTCTTACCCCCTTTTCTCCTTGAAGCTGTATGCAGTAGAAGTCAGCACTTCCCATAGTGATGCTAATATTGCCAAGACTAGGATTAGGTAGGATTTGGTATCCTGTGTGTCAACTATTATGGGAGATAAATTATTCCCTGGTAAATTTTTTCTCTATCTAGCTATCATCCTATCTATCTATAATTTAATCCTCACCTGAGGATATGTTTATTGATTTTAGAAAAAGGGGAAGGGAGAGAGAGAGAAACATCAATGAGTGTGAGAGAGAAATATTGACTGGTTGCTTCCCATACCTGCTCTGAGCGGGGATCGAATCCACAACTTTTTGGTATATGGGCCAACACTCCAACCAACTGAGCCACAACAGCAAGGGCTCTGTATAATTTTCATAGTCTTAGGCCTTGGGGAATTAATTCTGATGGGCCAGACGTTAAAGCAAGAAACTGAAGGTTAGAGCGTGGGCTCCCAAAGCCAAACAACTTAATGTACCAAAACAGTAGGTTCTCTAACTGTGCTCAGTGGGGTTGAAATGGATAGAAATGTGACCTGTTTTTGCAGGGCTGCTTCAACTGAAGATTTCAAAAGACAAGGTTCAGTTTCTAAATCTTTTCTGATATTGGTTAGAAGAGCCCAGGGAGTGGAGAAAAAGGCTCCTCATGCCAGTCTAGCCTTTCCATAAACGCTTGAGGGGAAAGTGTGTTTCTGAATTCAGATCTCCCTTATTGTGAATTCAAGACTACCTTATAGCCCTAGCTGGTTTGGCTCAGTGGATATGGCATTGAGTCAGCCTGTGGACTAAAGGGTCCTGGGTTCAATTGCAGTCAAGGGCACATGCCCAGATTGTGGGGTCGATCCCCAATAGGGGGCATGCAGGAGGCAGCTGATCAATGATTCTCTCTCATCATTGATGTTTCTATCTCTCTCTCTCTCCCTCTTCCTTCCTCTCTGAAATCAATAAGAATATATATATATATATATATATATATATATATATATATACACACACATATATATAATTATTATTATTATTATTTTTAAAGACTACCTTATAGCTGGCCATTCCCTTAAAACCTAATCTGGATATCTTTGGACCTTAGTCTTGGAAGACAGGGCCTGATATTAAACTGCATTATGTGGATGCCATTCTTGGTATGAATAAGCTGAGATTTGTAGATCAAAATTCTTTCAATACTTTTTTCCTTTTAATTATCATATAGTAAAATATACAGTTCTATGAATGTTGGCACATACATCAATCTCTGTAACCACTGTGGCAGTCAGGACACAGAACAGTTTCATCACCCAGAAAACTTCTTCTGTTATGCTTTATAGTCAGTCATACCCTCCCTCCCACCCCTAACCTATGTCAACCACTGACTTTTTCTCCATCACCATAGTTTTATCATAAAGGTCTTATAAATGGAATCATACAGTATGCAATCCTTTTGAGAATGGTTTCTTTCATTCAGCACAAGGCCTTTGAGATTCGTAAAACTGTTGCCATAGATCAATAGTTTGTTGCCTTTTTATTGCTAGGTATTATTTTTTGCATGTATGTACCATAGTTTGTTGATCCATTCACTAGTTGAATGACATTTGGCTTTTCCAGTTTGGGGCAGCTAAGAATAAAGCTGCTATAAGCATTTGTATCTAGATTTTTATGTGAAAAACATTGGTATCTCTATGTGGTTTAAATGTGCATTTCTCTAATGGCTAGTGACATCAAACATCTTTTGTGTGTGCTTATTTGCCATCCATGTATCTTTTTTGGTGATGTGTCTGTTTACATCTTTTACCAATTTTTAAATGGAATTGTTTGTTTTCTTACTGTTGAGTTTAGAGACTTCTTTGTCTATTCAGGATAATGCAAGTCCTTTATTGGCAATACAATTATTTACAAATATACCTCCTAGTCATCTTTTCAATCTCTTAACAGTCAGTATCTGTCATAGAGCAGACATTTTTACTTTTGATGCAGTCCAGTGTATCAATGTTTTTGTGTGTGATTGTGCTTTTGGTATCTAAGTACTCTTTGCCCAATCCCAGGTCATAGAGAGTTTTTTCCTGTTTTCTTTTAAAAGGTATAGAGATTTATACTTTGCGTTTACATCTGTGATCTTATTTGAGTTAATTTTTATAAAATTATTATATAATTTTATAAAACGTGAAGCTTAGATCAAGGTTCTTTTTTTTTCTTTTGCATATGGATGTTTCAACACCATTCGTTGAAATTAGTGCCTTTTTAGATACCAAATTCTTCTTAGGGCTGTAACTTCTTTAGGAATGAAGGAGTTACAGAGGATTCTCTCTTGGGTTCCTCCTTTCTTTCTAAGAATCACCTTTGTTCCTGTTCCTTGTTTCTTTCTGGGTCTTTCTGAATTTGGGTTTGTTTTTAATGCCATGTAATGGAGCACTCATTATTTGTAAGTTGATTGAGTACAAAGTATTTCATTATAAAGTGGCCATCTATCACAAGAAGGCATGTGGGCTGTAACAAACATTAACTGTACATTCTGGGCTGGAATGCGACTTTACCAGAATAATGCAGCTTTTGTATTGTGTGCAGTTGGGATAAAATGAGAGACAGATATTGTTGAAGTAACAGGTGTTGGCTGAACCTGGGTTCTGTCCCATGTTTTCTGAAGTTGTTTCTCAATTCTTTCAGGATGCTCCTCCTGATTCAGCTGTCTTAAAGGTTTTCTGAGTACCCTTCAGAACAAATAATGTGACTTCTCAGAGTACTCCTGCTCTACTAAACATTATTTGTTCAATCTTCAGCTCACAGACATTCTTTAGAAGCAAGGGTTGGAATACTTGTCCTGCCTTTGTTTTTCCATCAAAAAAATGGGAAATGTCCCTTATCATAAAGTTCTTGAGCCCTCACTGACACAAAATAAGATTCTTCTGTCTTAGTGTCACTAAGAATTTATGATATACTGCTGTAGAAACCATTTGCAGCTGTTAGAGAAAGGTGAATAAATAGGATTAAGGGACAGAGGGAGGTTGCTTACCAGTTCCATAATTTTTAAAAAATATATTTTTATTGATTTCAGAGAGGAAGGGAGAGGGAGAGAGATAGAAACATTGATGATGAGAGAGAATCTGTTTGGCTGCCTCCTGCACGCCCCCTACTGGGGACGGAGCCCACCACCCAGGCATGTGCCCTTGACCGGAATCAAACCTGGACCCTTCAGTCCGCAGGCTGATGCTCTATCCACTGAGCCAAATCAGCTAGGGCAGTGGTCGGCAAACTGCAGCTCCCGAGCCACATGCAGCTCTTTGTGGCTCTTCCACAAAATACCACGTGCGGGCACGCACGTATAGTGCGATTGAAACTTCGTGGCCCATGCGCAGAAGTCGGTTTTTGGCCTGGGCGAGTCTATTTTGAAGAAGTGTTCTTAGAAGAAGTGGAGGGTGTCGGTTGGTCGGGCTACGGGAGGGTCGGGCTACGGGAGACACGGGCAGGGGGGCCGCGGGATACACAGTGCGGGGGAGGTGCGCGCGTTTCATGTACGAGTTGAGTGAGCCTGTCAGCAGTCTCATTGTGCAGTGGTTAGTGCTAGTTGTGTCCGCAAATCACACGCGGGTGACAAAAGTACCTACTCGAAGCATAAAGTTACCTGTATTTTTCCAACCAGCTGCAAATCCTACAGGTATTTTTGTCATCAATTTAAGAATTGTAATTATTTTGTGTTGGTGGCTTTATTATTATAAAACGAAACATTTTTTTAGGTGCCCTGTTTGACATGGCTACAAAGAAGAAGCAAACCACCTATATAGTTTAAGTTTAAAAAATTTGGCTCTCAAAAGAAATTTCAATCATTGTACTGTTGATATTTGGCTCTTGACTAATGAGTTTGCCGACCACTGAGCTAGGGCACCAGTTCCATAATTGATACTCTTTGGGGAATCTCTCTCTCTCTCTCTCTCTCTCTCTCTCTCTCTCTCTCTCTCTCTCTCTAATAATTCTTTATTGTTGAAAGTATTACATATGTTCCCATTTTCCTTTGGGGAATCTCTTGATTTTTCTCTAAAAGCTTTGGCTATTGACCCTTCAGTCTTTTCTATCATATAGACTTTGCTAATGTCAGTTCAGAATTTAGTTCATTTTTTAATTTCATCTTACTTTCCTTCAGGGTCCCTAGAAGAGATCTGGCAGGTGGTAATTGATAATAAACCTATAATTGTCTTCTTGCTATTGTTGAACAATGGAATTTTTTACTAGACTGAAAGACAGGAATTTGGATTGAAAAAGTTGCTCCAAGTACAATGAATGCATAAAGCTGGAGTGAGTCGTTCTGTTTTAAAGTATAGCAACAGAAGTTTTTAATTTCTCCTGGGCTTTCAAATTGCCTGCTTAAGTTTTGGCTTGTTCTTGTACAATGCACGCAGAAAACGGCAAGGCAGAGTAAAGAACCACAAGCGCTCTGGTTTACCTGTATGTTATAACCTAATTGCTTTCCTTTCGATATGTGCCAATTTCCTCTAGAAGGAAGAGGACTAGTGTTTAGAGTTGATACACATCAAACTTGTGCTCTCTGTAAGACACATGGATCAGTCTGTCCTTGAGCCTCTGCAATATGTTTGAGGCCAGTCCCTATGGGCCTCATTTAGCCCTGCTGGCCTTGTTAAAGGGCCCTCACTCTTCCACTTGGATTAGGAGGGAACCTGGGTAAACCTGATGCTTAATTTGTATGGCAGTACAAAAATCGAAAGCAATGTTTAGTCATTGGTTAGGAGGAGGAAAGGTGCAGAAGAAACTTTCTAGGATAGTTTGAGTTTTAAATTTTTATTTGCCATCCAGTCATGCAGTTAATATATTTAGTAGTAAACCTGTAATAATAGCATGGTATAATATTAAGAACAGAATGCAATGTTTAGGAGCATGGACTTTGGAGTCCAAAACAGACCTGAGTTTAAACTCTACCTTTCCCACTTACTGTATAATCTTGGTCAAGGCACTTAATCTCTTAGAGCTTTGGTTTCCTTATCTGTAAAATGAAAACAGTAATACTATTTCTCAAGGTTATTGGGAGGATAAAATAAATAATCTGTATAATAATTACACTTAATAATCTGTGTAGCTGTTGCTGATGTCTGAGACAAATGAAGGTTTTTGTTCAATGGGATTTTTTTTTTTAATTTGAGAGAAACATCAATTTGTTGTTCCACTTATTTATGCATTCATTGATTGCTTCTTGTATGTGCCCTGAACGGGGATCAAACCTGCAACCTTGGTGTATTGGGATGATGCTCTAACCAACTGAGCTCCCTGCCAGGCCCTGGGATTCTTCTTGTAAGGGTGGTGGATAGCAGCTCCTAACAGCAAGCTAAATTGGCTATTTAGCAGGAATGCCAAAGGTGGGAAGCTTATTTCTCTTCCAATCAGGATTCATACATTATATTGGAGAAAGTCATGCAACAGACTAATTTTCCCATACATATGCTACCTTTAAGTGTGTATCTTATATTCTGAAAGTGAATGATAAATCTGACTTCAGGCAGACCAGGGTGGCCCTACTTAACAAGAAGGAGATGGCAAAAGTGATTTTCGGAGCAGAGATTTACTGAAAGCAGCCTGCTATTGACTATACATGCTATAAGGGATTTCAATCCTGAAAAAAGAAATCTTCCTATCCTCTCCCTAAGGAGAGGTGGACCCGTGTAGGCACAGAAAGGTGGCCAAGGTCCTGAGAAAGTGTTTGAGCCAGAAAACATATAAATGCCAAATACCCTTTTCTTTCTTGGTCATCTTGAACATTTTTGGGCCAGCTATTTAGGGAAGAAGAGTTCTTTTGTCATCTCTGGCTCAGGTTGGGACCTCATGACCTTTCTATAAATTGCTTATCAAGGACAATTTAGGGGGAAAAGTCAAATTGTGATTCTGATCACTTTTTTTTCAGACTTTCAATAAAACCCCAAGTTGTGTAAGTATAGGAATTGTTCATGTTTAATCAGAGAGAGAGTTAAATTTTTTGTATGCATAAAAAGCAGGTTGGGTTGGTTTTGAAGAGATAGATCCATCTGAAAAATGAATACTTCATTTTAAAGAGTTTTTAAAGGATCAAGCATTAGAAGTAATTTGTCTTTCTTAGTGTAAGGTGGCTGGTACCATTATCTTCTACTGCTGGCCCTAGGTGGGCCGATGGACCCCCCTTGTGCCTCAATGCAATAGTAATTAAGCCATTGCCATAGTTTGTCTCTTAAAGGGTCCTTATATCAAATATAATCTCTCCCCCGTCTCTCTCTATAGGCACCTTAAGAAACTAAGCATGTGTTTGAGAAAAGAAAACAGATCTGGGAAACTGTTTGGTGGTAGCTGAAAAAAGAGGTCCACTGTCAAGAGTTTAGACAAACAAACTATTGGTTGCTTTCTCCCCAGGTTACCTTTGTAACATACTGTCTGAATTCATGTACATTTACTCCCAAACTGTTTTTGCATTTAGAATAAGTTTTAGGGATCTAAAGAAGCCTTAAATAATTTAATTAAACTACCACCACCACCATTATTTTCCTCAGGAAATCCTTATGGATGAGGAAACTGGCCCAGTGCATTTCTTTATTTAATTTCTCCTATTATATAAGGCAGGGTTGCAAAGGCTTGTTTGGGTTTGACCCTTAAGCCTCCACTATGTGATAACATTTCTTTAAAAGCTGCCCTTTGTCAGTCTTCTCTCAAGTCAGTTCCTGAGATCAATCCTAAGTCCTCACCTGACCAACCATTCAAGGTCTGGAAATAAAGGGATGGAAGGTGTGGCAGATATTCCAGAGCAGTGGTTCTCAACCCTCTGGCCCTTTAAATACAGTTCCTCATGTTGTGACCCAACCATAAAATTATTTTCGTTGCTACTTCATAACTGTAATGTTGCTGCTGTTATGAATCGTAATGTAAATATCTGATATGCAGGATGGTCTTAGGCGACCCCTGTGAAAGGGTCGTTCGACCGCCAAAGGGGTTGTGACCCACAGGTTGAGAACCGCTATTCCAGAGGCTCTGGCTTCACCAATGTTTAGTTTTGCTCATCCTTTTGACCACTACTCTTGATGTCCCCTAGTGACCAAAAAGTTCACAGCTCCTTTCTACTAAACTTACAGTATCTCAGAAATTCCATTTGCAGGTAGTTCTCAATCTTACTTTTACTTTTATAAGAAATATTCCTGGGTATAGCATAGTCAGAAAAGGAAAACATGAGGACCTAACACTTTTTTCCTAAAATGGAATTTGCAGGCATAGACAGAAAAGCCAAAAACCAAAAAGTTTTTTGTGCTCAAATAATTTTGTCCTATATCTCTGGATACAGAAATGTCAAGAGGGGTAAATGAACTAGGATTCTGTTTTTATCATGCTCTGATTTATTAGTCTGTTATACACGACACCTTGTGAATGATGATATTCTGTCTCCAGGAATATGAGCCAATATTTGCAGGATGAAGAGCTAAGATGGAAGCAGGTTGATGACCTTCTAGAAAGCAAGAATGGAGAAGTAGGCTCTCAGGGCGAAAGGGTCGAGACAGGCATTTCTGGAGCCAAATGTGTTGAAATAATATACCACAGACCTTTTTCCTTGTCAGCGTAATGCAATTGAGAATGCCCAACCACCCTTGATAGAGAATCACTCAGGAGTGAAGAGCCTCGCTACCAGGGAAAGCAGCTTATGTGTGCATTTTGGCTCAGGAATGTGCCAGGCCAATGCTAGCCAGATGAGAAAGGGCTGCTGCAGGCTGGACAACACAAGCCTCCTGGAAGGATGGTGACTGCCCCCCTGTAGGCTAAGAAGAGAGTGTTCCTTTTTGTCTAAGGGCAGTGTTTGATGCCATGTGGTGAGGCCTCTGACAGGTTATTAGAGAGGGTGACAGCTCTGATGTGAAAAGAGACAACAGTGTCACGATTCATCCCCTTATGTACAGGTCACCTTATCATTTGAGAAGACAGGAGACTTAAGGGACTTCTCTGTTTTAATGTGGTAAAAATATAGGGAGTTGAGTTTCCTGCTCATTGGTGTTGAGCAGAACACCACCAAGACATCTCCAAAGGGTTTTTACTTTGCTTTGTGTTGAAGTGGCCTATGGGCTTCTCCAGAAACGGTTTAATAATTCTTGTTGTAATTGTTCTTATTTGGCACTCACTAGCCAAAATTTTAGACCTGGATTTGATTTTAGAAGCAGGTGTGTGTGTGTGTGTGTGTGTGTGTGTGTGTGTGTGTGTGTGTGTGTGTGTTTAATGGCCTAGTAGTAAAAGTATCCCAAGTATTCTTTCTCCATTGGGGAGTTAGTTTACCCTTTTTTGTACCATTCCTTTTTTTTCTTTCCATCTTAGAACATGAACCAGTCACCTTCAGAGCACCCCTCTACCTGATCTGCACTCTCTGTGTACTGGACTATTTGTGCCTTGAGCTTGACAGCCTTCCAGGGTGGGAGTTTGGCTGCTTGACAGGGGTGTCAGATGTCTCCTTGGTTGTGAAATTACTCAGCCTCCTTACTATGAGCAGCATTATGGCACTTTTCCACAGAAGAACTCAAGCAGCTCTTCTCAGGCTTCTGAAGAAGATCAAGACAATTGAATCTCAGCCCCAGGCAGGCTGAGTCAGGAGGTAGAAACCAGAAACTTATCTGTTCTGACTTCATAGGAAGGAATAGAGTTGAATGGCTAGGAAAACAGATTTGGGGATCAGATAAATCTGGATTTTTAAAAAAATGTATTATTGATTTTAGAAAGAGAGGAAGGGAAAGAGAGAGATAGAAACATGGATAAGAGAGGCTGCATCCTGCACGCCCCCTTCCTGGGATCAAGCCTGAAACCCAGGCATGTGTCCTAATTGGGAATCGAACTGGTGACCTTTTGGTACATGGGCTGACACTCAACCAACTGAGCCACACCCATTGGGCAGATGAATCTGGATTTGATTCCTATATTCACCACTTGCTAGTTATATAATCTTATTGGGTACATCTATTTAACCTTTCTAAGTCTCACTTTCATTTTCAAAATGGGAGTAATTATGAACAGAGAAGGTATATAAACTGTGTAGCACGTATTATGGCACAAGGCAATAATGGTAGCTGCTAATTATCTCTCTTCTGAAAGGAGGGTGAACATTTAAATCATTCATTTTTAAAAAGGAAGCCTATTCCTTTCTCTGACAACTTGTATATATACCTTGGATAAAGCTGAAACCCTCAGATATTAAAAGAGCTATTTCATGTGGTGATGATACACACTACAATGTACAGATGATGTGTTGTAGAATTGTGCACTTGACACCTGTATAATTTTGTTAACTAGTGTCACCCCAATAAATTCAATAAAAATGGGGAGTGAAATAAATTAGAAGCTATTTCAAATTGTACCATATATAAATAACATCCTTAACTTGTATCCCTTTAAGATTTAATAATCAAAGGTAGAAGGCTCACCTTTGAAGTTTTAGATATTTACTTAAATCTTAAACCAAACTTAGAGTACCTTGCACTATTAAGAAAATGGGACTGGGATTCTAGAGTTAAAAAACTAGAATAATAATATCTTAGTTATATTTATTGCACATTTAATTTATCCCATGTACTTGTACCACATGTTTCACATGCATCAAATGAGATCATGAATATAATTGCTGAGTGCAGTACCTGGCATATAGTCTATGCTCAATAAATGTTAACTGTTGTTATTTATTTATTTACTTATTTATTTTTGTTAATTCTCACTCGAGGATATTTTTTCCATTGATTTTTAGAGAGAATGGAAGTGGGGGTAGAGACAGAGAGAAACATTGATATGAGAGAGACACATCGATTGGTTGCCTCCCACATGCACCCTGACCAGGCCTGGGATCAAGCCTGCAACCGAGGTACTTGCCCTTGACCAGAATTGAACCTGAGAACCTTTAGTCCATGGGCCAACACTCTAACCACTGAGCAAAACCAGCTAGGGCTGTTGTTCTTTATTTTTAAATGTAATTTTTAAAAATTCTCTAACACCCATTTTACAGGTGATAAAATACAGACTTAGAAAAGTTAAGTATCTCTCACACAGCCATGACATTGCAGAACTGGGATTTGAACCCTACTTAAAGCTCATGTTTTTATTGAGTGCTCTCAACTTTCTAGTCCTAGTTCCAACACTAACTGACTTTGTGGAATTGTACAAATTACTTAACCTCCTGCTCAGCTGGCCCATGAACCAGGAGACCACAGTTCGATTCCCAGTCCGGGCACATGCCCTGGTTGCAGGCTTGATCCCCTGTAGGGGGTGTGCAGGAGGCAGTCGATCAGTGATTTTCTCTTACCATTGATGTTTCTATCTCTCTCTCCCTCTCCCTTCCTCTCTGAAATCAATAAAAAATATATTAAAAAAGAAGCAGATTAGCAAAACAAACCTAGCAATATATATATATATATCTACACTAATAAAAGAGAAAAATGGTAATTGGTGTACAGCACTACCCTTTTCATTGGCTAATCAGGGCTATATGCAAATTAACTGCCAACTAAGATGGCAGTTAACTGCCAACAAAGATGGCGGCTAATTTGCATATGTAGGCACAATGCAGGGAGGCGAAAGGGAAAGCAGGAAGAAGCCCCCTGCCACTGACAGTGATTGGAAACCCAGGGGGGAGCTAAGAGGTGGGGGGTAGGGCAAAGGCGGCCCTGGGGCCGCCTTTGCCCTGCCCCCCAGCCATGATCGGAGAATCAGGTGCCTTTGCCGCCCTGGCCAGTGATAGCAGGAAGTATGGGTGGAGCCAGCGATGGGAGCTGGGCACAGTCGAAGCTGGCAGTCCCGGGAGCTAGGGGTCCTTTGCCTGTGCCTAAAGCGGAGCCCATGATTGCGGGGACCGCTGCCCGAGCCGGACGCCTCAGCCAGAGGCATCCTGCAGGGGCAGGGGCGGGAGCCCGAGCGATCGCGGCGCCCCCCGCTGTCACTGCGAGTCCCCGCTGCCCGGGGCCGGACGCCTAGGCCAGAGGCGTTAGGCCTGGGCAGGGGCGGAGCCTGCAACCGCGGGGAGCTGGGGATCCCCTGCCCAGGCCTGACACCTCTGCCGGAGGCCTCAGGCCTGGTCAAGGGGCCGAACCGGTGATTGGTGATCGGAGGGTGATGAGGGTCAACTCCTCTGGCCGAGGCATCAGGCCTGGGCGGGGGGCTTCCTCTGCCCAGGCCTGATGCCTTGGCCAGAGGCATCAGGCCTGGGTGGGGGGCGGAGCCAGGGATTGGAGGGATATGATGGTCCCCTTGCCCAGGCCTGAAGCCTGGGTCAGAGGCGTCAGGCTTGGGCGGGGGGTGGAGCAAGCTATCAGAGGGAGATGGGGGTCCCCTGCCCAGGCATGATTCTTGGGCCAGAGGCCTCAGGCCTGGGCGGGGGTCAGAGCCAATGATCGGGGGGAGATGGGGGTACCCTGTCCAAGCCTGACAACTCTGGCAGAGGCGTCAGGCCTGGGCAAGGGGCCGATCCTGCGATTGGAGGGTGATGGGGGTCAACGCCTGAGGGCTCCCAGTATGTGAGAGGGGGCAGGCTGGGCTGAGGGACACTCCCCCCCCACACACACACACACCCAGTGCACGAATTTCGTGCACCGGGCCCCTAATATACATATATCAACACTAATAAAAGAGAAAAATGGTAATTGGCGTACGAGCTACCCTTTTCATTGGCTAATCAGGGCTATATGCAAATTAACTGCCAACTAAGATTGGCAGTTAACTGCCAACAAGATGGCGGTTAATTTGCATATGTAGGCACAATGCAGGGAGGCGAAAGGGAAAGCAGGAAGAAGCCCCCTGCCACTGACAGTGATCGGAAACCCAGGGGGGAGCTAAGAGCTGGGGGGCAGGGCAAAGGCGGCCCTGGGGCCGCCTTTGCCCTGCCCCACAGCCATGATTGGAGAATCAGGTGCCTTTTCCACCCTGGCCAGTGATAGCAGGAAGTAGGGGTGGAGCCAGCGATGGGAGCTGGGCACGGTCGAAGCTGGCAGTCCCAGGAGCTAGGGGTCCCTTGCCTGGGCCTAAAGCGAAGCCCACGATCGTGGGGCCGCTGCAGCTGCGGGTCCCCACTGCCTGGGCCGGATGCCTCAGCCAGCGGCGTCAGGCCTGGGCAAGGGGCCGATCCTGCGATTGGAGGGTGATGGGGGTCAACGCCTGAGGGCTCCCAGTATGTGAGAGGGGGCAGGCTGGGCTGAGGGACACTCCCCCCCCACACACACCCAGTGCACGAATTTCGTGCACCGGGCCCCTAGTATATATATAAAAGCCTAAGCGACCGTTATGACCAAAGGACCAGAATGACCGGTTGACCAGTCACTTTGATGTGCACTGACCACCAGGGGGCAGACGCCCAATGCAGGAGCTGCCCCCTGGTTGTCAGTGCACTCCCATAGCCAACCTCCCGCGGCCGGCCAACCTCCTGCGGTCCCTCCCCCTGGCTGGCTGGCAAACCTCCTGCGGTCCCTCCCCCTGGCTGGCCGGCCAACCTCCTGTTGTCCCTCCCCTCTGCTGGCCAACCTCCTGTGGTCCCTCCTCTTTTCCCTCCCCCTGGCTGGAAGGCCCTGATCGGCCCAGCCCCAATTGGGACTGGGTGAGACGGCCTCCATCAGCCCTGGTCACCAGCCAGGCCTAGGGACCCCACCCGTGCACAAATTCGTACACTGGGCCTCTAGTATAAAAATAATAATATATCAAAACTAAGTGAGATTTATCCTGGGAATCCAAGGCTGATTCTCTGTCCGAAAATGTACCATATTAACATTCTAAAAAAGAAAAACCACATGATCTTATTAATTGATGAAGAAAAGACACTTGACAAAATATAACATTCATTATTGATAACATCTACAAAAAACTTATGGCTAATATCATTCTGTGCCGTGAAACAGTAAATGCATTTACCCTAAAATTGGAAATAAGGCAAGATGTCTACTTTTAGAGTCTTGGAATTCCTAGCCAGTACATTGAAACAAAAAAAGGAAATAGAAGACATGCAGATTGGAAAGGAAGAAATAATACTGTCACTACTTGCAGGTAACATAATTATCTATATAGAAAACCACAAGGAATCTACAAAAAAAAAAAAAAAAAGCTAGAACTAGTGAGTTTAGTAAGGTCAGTACACAAAAGTCAATCTATTTTTGTATACTAACAATGAACAACTGGAACTGAAATTAAAATATAATACCATTTACAAACACGCCAAATAAAATTAAATACTTAGGTATAAATCTAATACAACATATACAGAACCTGTATGCTGAAAACTATAATACATTGATCAAAGAAATCAGGATCTAAATAAATGGAGAGATACCATGCATGGATTGGTAGTCACAACATACTAAAGTTATCATTCCTCTCCAAACTGATCTATAGACTTGATGCAATTCCTCTCAAGTGCCCAGCAATATTTTTTGTAAATGTAGACAAGTTTATCTTAAAATTGAAATGGAAAGCCCTGGCCAAGCAGCACAGTTGGTTAGAGTGTCGTCCCAATATGCCAAGGTTGAGCACATAAAAGAATCAACCAATGGATGCATAAATAAATGGAGCAACAAACCAATGTTTCTCTTTCTTTCTCTCTCTCTCTCTCTTCCCTCCCTCCATCTACCCCCTACACTCAAATCAATAAAAATTTTTAATTGGAATGGAAAGGCCAAGAAATACTGAAAATGGTATTGAAAAGAGAGGAATAAAATTGGAGGAATTATATTACCTGATTTTAATAATTAGAATACAGCTATAGTAATCAAGACAGTGTGGTAGTGTCAGAGAGTTAGACACAAAGATTAATGGAACAGAATAGAGAACCCAGAATACAGTAGGTCCTTGGGTTACATCAGAGATCTGTTCCTACGGTGTGAGGTGTGACGTAACGCGATTTTCGCCATAAGTTGGAACCCACCTGCATAAGCACCTACGTCACTCACATGGAGCACATACACAGCAGTAATGAAGTGAAACAGTAAAAAAAAAAAAAATGTAAACGAAAGATAACAATTCCTGACCTTTACTTGTGGTAAATAAATAATAAAAAACATATGTACATACGTCAAAATGATAGAATTTTTTTATATATAAATAAATGAGAGATGGTGATGTAACCCAAGGACTGTCTGTAGACTCACACAAATATAGCCAACTGATTTTGGACAAAGGCAAAGACAACTCAATTGAGAAAGGATAATTCTTTTCAATAAATGGTGTTGGAACAATTGCACATCCATATGCACACAAAAACCCTTCTATCTAAAACTCACACATTATATAAAAATTAACACAAAGTAAATCATAAATGTAAATGAAAAGCATAAATCTGTATACCTTTTTTTAGATATTTTTTATTTTTTTAAAATATTTTATTGATTTTTTATAGAGAAGAAGGGAGAGGGATAGAGAGTTAGAAACATCGATGAGAGATCAATCAGCTGCCTCCTGCATGCCCCCCACTGGGGATGTGCCTGCAACCAACGTACATGCCCCCGACCAGAATCGAACCTGGGACCCTTCAGTCCGCAGGCCGACACTCTATCCACTGAGCCAAACCGGTTCGGCTAGATATATTTTATTGATTTTTTTTTTTTTTTTACAGAGAGGAAGGGAGAGTTAGAAACATTGATGAGAAAGAAACATCGATCAGCTGCCTCCTGCACACCCGCTACTGGGGATGTGCCCGAAACCAAGGTACATGCCTTTGGAATCGAACCTGTGACCCTTCAGTCCGCAGGCCGACTCGCAGGCCGATGCTCTATCCACTGAGCCAAACCAGTTAGAGCAGTGGTTCTCAACCTTCCTAATGCCACGACCCTTTAATACAGTTCCTCATGTTGTGGTGACCCCCAACCATAAAATTATTTTCGTTGCTACTTCATAACTGTAATTTTGCTACTATTATGAATCGTAATGTAAATATCTGATATGCAGGATGTATTTTCATTGTTACAAATTGAACATAATTAAAGCATAGTGATTAATCACAAAAACAATATGTAATTATATATGTGTTTTCCGATGGTCTTAGGCGACCCCTGTGAAAGGGTCGTTCGACCCCCAAAGGGGTGGCGACCCACAAGTTGAGAACCGCTGAGTTAGGGCAAATCTGTATACCTTTTAGAAGAAACAGAAAAATCTCTGTGACCTAGGATTGGGCAGAGTACTTAGATACCAAATGCACACACACAAAAAAGTTGATACACTGGACTACATCAAAAGTAAAAATGTCTGTTCTGTGAGAGATGCTGACTGTTAAGAGATTAAAAAGATGACTGGGAGGAATATTTGTAAATAATTGTATTGCCAATAAAGGACTTGCATTATCCTGAATAGACAAAAGTCTCTAAACTCAACAGTAATGAAACAAACAATTCAATTTAAAAATGGGCAAAAGATATGAACAGACGCATCATCAAAAAAGATACATGGATGGCAAATAAGTACACAAAAAAACATGTTTGATGTCACTAGCTATTAGAGAAAGGCAAATTTAAACCACATTGAGATACCAATGTTCTTCACATAAAAATCTGTACACAAATGTTTATAGCAGCTCTGGTGGTCTGTGCAACAATTTATTTTTAATTATTTTTTTTAATATATTTTATTGATTTTTTACAGAGAGGAAGGGAGAGGGATAGAGAGTTAGAAACATCGATGGGAGAGAAACATCGATCAGCCGCCTCCTGCACATCTCCCACTGGGGATGTGCCCGCAACCCAGGTACATGCCCTTGACCGGAATCGAACCTGGGACCCTTCAGTCCGCAGGCCGATGCTCTATCCACTGAGCCAAACCGGTTTCGGCTGTGCAACAATTTAGACAAGTCTCAAAGGCATCATGCTGAATGAAAGAAACAAGTCTCAAAGGGTTGCATACTGTATGATCCCATTTATATGAACTTCCTGATAAAACTATGGTGATGGAGAAAAGGTCAGTGGTTGACAAAGGTTAGGGGTTTGGGGAAAGGGTGTGACTGACTACAAAGGGATAACAGGAGTTTTCTGGGTGTTGAAACTGTTCTATATCCTGATTGCCACAGTGGTTACAGGGATCTATGTGTGTGTTAGAATTTGTTGAACTCTCTATACCCAAAGAGACAGTTTTACAAAATTAAAAACTTTTTTTTAAAGAGGCAGAATACACATTGCTCTGAAAGTATCAAATCATGGCTATAAAATTGCCCTGGTCTTTCACTATGAACGAAGACATGAAGCAATATAATAATAGCAATTATATGAAAGCTCAGAAGAAATGTACCCTGTCCCACCTCTCAAAGGTTTTTTCCCATCTAGACTTTTATATTTCAAATTAGGCCAAATATATTTTAAATGACAGACCAAATCATATATAATACAGTTGTGTTCCTAAAGCAGCAACTCTAGATTACTTTAAATCTTTTAATGTGCTTTTTCAAAAGTATTTAAAATGTTAAGATTATTAAGATAAGAAAAAATGTTTTATATTTTTCAGTTTTTCCAGATATTTCTATTCCTTGCATCTCAACACTCTACCACCTCACACACACAAAGGTTTTTCTTCTGCGAATTGTACAGCTCTAGGTGGGGGTAGTGGGGGATGAGAAGCAGGTTTTATACAGCTGATGTGATCACTGAACAGACAAGCTTGGAAAATGCTACCCAATCTGCCAATTAATTAAAGCATTAATCTGAGGAGCAGCCGGCCCAGGGAGTGTTTACCCACCGGGTGGTGGTGGTAGGAATTGAGTGGGAAGAAGCTCCTACATTTGCATGAAAATGAAGGTGTTTAGGAAGCCTAGCTTTCTTTTGTCTCTAAAGGTGAGCAACCTTGATGTTGTCCCTAAATCTTTCTGGCCTATTTAGGAAGTCTTTCAGGGAGCTGATCTTTGACTGATGAAAGCACAGCATATTCTAGAAAAACAAAATAAACCCTGGGCAAAGTAGGGTAGGGAGCAAGTCCAGTGAGTCCAGTGTAGTATAACTTCTTAGACCTTCTAAATTCAGGAGTATATGCTGGTAATTAGGTAGAATAAATGTAATGGTTTTACAATCATATACTCTATTGACTGGATTCAAATCCCAGCTCTGCTTCGTATTAGCTGTATAATTTGGGGGCGCCAATCATCTATTTTATCTGAGCCTTGTTTTTCTCATCTATAAAATAAAGATTATGAATTTCCCCTTCATCTCAGGGCAGTTAGCCCTCTGCTTGCTGTAGGCAGAAAGAAGACTGGAGAGAGGTTAGGACCATCCAAAATTACAAACTGCCTCCATGGGTAGGAACTTTATAACCTTTGTTCTTGTTAGATTTATGTATGTATGTATGTATGTATGTATGTATGTGTGTGTGTATGTATGTATATTTGTTTGTTTGTTTTAGCAAGGTTCTATAAACCTCAAGGTTTCCCCCCATCTTCCTAAGATGTGCTTATACATTCTTTATCTCTAAGAAAAGTGATTGATCATAACAGCGAAAGACAAAAACAGCAGCTCACCCCAGGATTTCTTTGACCATATTGGCTGTATCCAAGATGAGGTTTACCTCGTCAATAGGGAGGATAGACATGGAAATTGACCCAGCAATATTTGATGATATTAAGGAATTAAACATTGTGGAAATAGATACATAACATAAACTCTATATGACCATTTTATTGTTAATTTCAAAACCATGATAATGTTGCCCTGGCGACTAAGAACTCGAGCCTCATGACACAAATAAGAAGGACCTTTTTCTAGAGTTTAGCTTTTTGTTAGATGGCACCTGTTCATTCCTCTTTCTTTTCTTGCAGAACTCTCAGAAATTGAGCCCAATGTATTCCTTCGTCCATTTCTGGAAGTGATTCGCTCTGAAGATACCACTGGGCCTATCACTGGACTGGCACTCACCTCTGTCAACAAGTTCCTGTCCTATGCACTCATAGGTAAGAGACCAGACTTTTTGGATGACCATAAGCACTTCATTTCCTGCTGGTCAGGCTTTAGGCAATGAGCTGGTGATACTGGAAAGTTTTTCCCAGCCATCCGTTTCCTTGTAGAAGAGAAATAGGATTATTGATTACTTATCATGCTAATTGATTCAGGTTTTGCGAGTGAGGAGAGAAGAGAGGTTTCTTGGGACTCTAATTTCGTTGTGCTTTGCCGGGCGGGAGTTAAGGGTTTGGTGGGTGCTCTTAGAGGTTTGGTTTGGTTTGGTTTGGTTCCTTTTTCATTGTACAGGATGACTCTCCTAGCATCTGAGCCACACCACCTAGGGCTTGGTTTGGTTTCTTTTTTCTTTTTCTTTTTTTTTGTTTGGTTTATTTTTTAAATGTAAAGCATGCTTATTTTAAGAAGATAAACAATAAAGAGGTGTCTAAAAGAAAAGTTAATGGATTCTCCTCTATCTTTCTCAGTGCTACTCTTTCCTTAGGTAAATAATGTTAACAGACTGGTTTGAATCTTTCTATAACTTTCTCCACATGTATATAAATATATAAAGAGTACCATAGTTATTTTTCCTTTTTCTTTCTTTTTTTAAAATATGTTTTTATTGATTTCAGAGAGAGGAAGGGAGAGGGAGAAAGAGATAGAAATATCTCTATGTTGCCCACCCCCCCCCACCCCCCCGACACACACACACACTGGGGATAGAGCCTGCAAACGGGGCATGTGCCCCAACCGGAATTGAACTGGTGCATGGGTCGATACTCAACCACTGAGCCATGACGGCTGGGCGAGAGTACCATCTTTTTAAAAAATAAAATAGGATTATGTGCTACATATTTTCTTTTTTATTTAACAGTATTACCTTAAACCAACTGGCTCAGCAGTTGAGAGTCAACCCAGGAACCAAGAGGTTGCTAGTTGATGCCAAGTCAGGGCACATGCCTTGGTTTACGGGCTTGATCCTCAGTAGGGGGCGTGCAGGAGGCAGCTGATAGATGATTCTCTCATCATTGATATCTCTATCTCTCCCTCTCCCTTCCTCTCTCTCTAAAAAGCAATAAAAACATTTTAAAAATAAAAATCAATAGACTATTTTTAAATGTTATTTAAAAAATAGTATTAACTTTGAAAAATGTACATTATATAATTATACACCTGGTTCCCCTCCCCCATTTTATCCTATATAATAAAGAGGGAATATGCTAATTGACTACCACGCCCTCACAAGATGGCAGCACCCAGTCCCCTCAGCCCCACCAGGGGCCTCAGGTCCTCCTGCACCCCCCACTGACTGAGGCTCAGGCAAGCCTCAGATGGCGGCTGCCCAGCAGCCCAGGGCCAGCCCAAGTCGCAGGTAACCAGGGCCGGCTGCGGCTTGCGCTGCCAGCAGTGGCAGCAGCAGAAGTGTGATGGGGGCATTGCCTTCCCCTGATCACCGGGTCACCTCCCGCCCCTGAGGGCTCCTGGACTGTGAGAGAGGGCAGGCCAGGCTGAGGGCCCTCAACCTCCAGTGCATGAATTTTCATGCACCGGCCCCTAGTTGAGATATAATTGACATATAACATTGTATTAGTTTAAGGTGTACAGCATAATGATTTGATATATGTATAAATATAAGTTTAGTTAAAATCTATCACCTCATATAGTTACAGTTTTTTTTCTTGTGATGACACCCTTTAGGATCTGTCTTAGTTACTTTCAGATATACAATATAGTACTGTTAACTATAGTGACCATGCTGTACATTACAGCCCCAGAACCTATTAATTTTGAAATTGGAAGCTTATATATTCTTTTTTTATTGTCTTAAAACATATAATATAAAATTAGCCATTTAAATCATTTTAAGTGGCATCAATTACAATCACAATATTGTGCAACCATCAGCACCATCTGTTTCCTAAGCTTTTTCATCACACCAAAATGAAATTTTTCTTCTCCTCAACCCTAGTAAAAAATTTTGTATTTTTGGTAGCTATATAATTTCCATAGTATAGATATAACTCAGTCCATTTGGTCATTATCTTATTGATTAGTATTTACTATTTAGATTGTTTCCTATTTCGAGCCATTATAAATGCTGAAATAAGCATCTTTGTTCATATATCCTGTTTATTAATTTTCCTTTTGTATGACAGATTCCTATACTTGAAATTTCTGGATTAAAAGGTCACGTGCTTATTATATTTTCATAGGTACTACCAAGTTGCTTTCCCAAAAGATTACAGCATTTGCACTTCCAACAGTAATGTTTGGGGCTTTCCATTTCCCCACCCTATCACCAGCACTGAATATTATCAGTATTCTTTATTTGTGCTAATTTGATGGGTGAAAACTGGTATTTTGTTGTTTTTATTTTCTTGAGGTTGAACATTTGAATTTATTCTCCTTTGCCTATTATTTTATTGAGTTTTTTGTTTTTCTTATCAGTTTGTAGGAGTTTTTTGTATAGTGGGGATACTAACCCATTGTCTATCACAGTATTGCAAGTATTTTCTCCCAATATAGCCCAATTATTTTATCTAGTCTTTTGTTTATCTCTGAATTTGTTTATGGTGTCTCTTTTAAATTTCTTTTAGTTGGTCTTGTCACTCAGGATCCTGAATTTCTTTTCCCCTATTGACAGCCCATGTGCAAGGGTAAGGAACATAGAAAACAGGCTGCTGTCTTTGATTCTAAGAAGACAAGAAAAGAGGAAGCTCAGACTGAAGCTAGCCAAAAAGAAAAATGGCCTTCAATTTAGGGCAAAAAAACACACGTTTATCTTTTCTAGAAAGTTGGATTTGCTTAGCTGACATATTCAAGATCCTCAGCAGGAATCCTGGGTGTCAGGTAGTTTCTGAATAGGCACACCAGCCTCTTCATGCACCCTAGTCCTAGCTTTATACTTTTCCTATGCAAATATCAGGCCCAGCTACTTCCAGCCTTGTCCTGAGCACCACCTGCAGGTCATCTCTCTTCACAGCCTCCAGCAACTGCCCTCTGTGTCTTTTCCCTGCTCTCCTGTTGATGTAACTCTCTCCCCTTCCTGGACTTGGCAGACAAGCTGGTCATTGGAGACCTCAAGCCAGCTGGTCATTAGAGTTTCCTGTGGTGGGAAAAGAAAATGCTGGAGGTGGTGATTGAGAAAAGGAGCAGGAAGGAGTGTATGAAAGCCAGAAGGCAAAGGAGCTGAAATTGGCAAATTTCCCTGTAGTCTGCTCCAGAGTGGCCAAGGAAGGACATTCTAAGGAATGGGTCCTGGGGAACACAAGGTCTGCTAAGTGAGTCCAAGCCGAACACTCGTTTGTTTAGGCTGCCTTTTTAGAAGACACTACCCCCTCAGTTCTGTGGCCCAAGACTTCTAGGATTATTTTAGGTCTTACTCCAAGGACCAGCTTTTTATTTGGCCCCACATAGCTGCCAGACCAGGATTTGTGCCATTGATTGCCTGCCTTACTGGTGGGCCATGTCTACTGTAGTTAAAGACCTGTCACTCTTACTACTTCATTCAAGCTCAGAGGATAAGGGCTACAAAAAGATCGATAGAGCCTGGCACAGTTAGTTGAGCATCATCCTGTGCACTGAAAAGTTGCCGGTTTGATTTCAAGTCAGGGCACATGCCTGGGTTGTGGGTTTGATCACCGTCGGAGAGCATACAAAAGGCAACCGATCGATAAATGTTTCTCTCTTTCTCTCTCTCTCTCTCTCCACCTCTTCACCTTCTCTCTAAAGTCATTAAAAACATATTTTTAAAAAAAGAGTTTACACTACTTGAATAAGGGAGATTTCTGAAGGAGGAGAAGAAATGGGCCCCCAAGAGCCTTATGAGATGGGAGCAAGGCTGCCATTTACTGAGCTCTGAAACACCATGCGACCCTGAGAAGGACCTGGATTTTCTGTGCAAGGAAAGGTCCCTGGTGGCCTGAAAAAGGACTGTCTGGCAGGGCTGAGAGAGGATTCAGGCAAGGGCCTTGAGTGTACAGGCATACCTCAGACATATTGTGGGTTCGGTTCCAGACCACTGCAATAAAGCAAATCATAATTGTTGCTGGTGAGGGGTCTTGCCTTCAATTTCTACAAAACAACATCTGTGAAGTGAAATAAAATGAAACACAATAAGGCAAGGTATGCCTTCAGATTTTCTGTGTTGATTGGGAGAAACAAGGAGAGTTGAGGTGATAGAAGGAGCTGGTTTACCCCATATACCAGGGGTCCTCAAACTACGGCCCGCGGGCCACATGCAAATACAAATACTGTATTTGTTCCCGTTTTGTTTTTTTTACTTCAAAGTAAGATATGTGCAGTGTGCATAGGAATTTGTTCATAGTTTTTTTTTAAACTATAGTCCGGCCCTCCAACGGTCTGAGGGACAGTGAACTGCCCCCTGTTTAAAAAGTTTGAGGACCCCTGCCATATACTGTATATCATGAAATTGGCTTCCTTCTGCATGACCTCTAAAGTAGCCACTCCTGATGCTGAGTATAAAGGCATGTTGTATGTAGGACAAAAGCAGTCTGACTAAGTGTCAGAGACTAACCAGGACAGAAAAGAAAGATGAAAACCACTTATAATTAATGAAAGTCTTCTGGCTCATTGTTGCAAGGGAAATGTTCTGGTTTCTTAGCCATCCCCTGAGCTTTAGGCTCAAGAACTCTGATAATTTCAGATAACAGGATAGAGAAAATGATAAAACTTTCTTACAATTCCTACCACTTAAAAGTAGAAGGTGCTTCTGTATTACATCATGCTATCTCTAGAGCAACTTTTCTGTCAGTCACAAAATTTTGTCATGTCCCTACCCCTTTTTTTTCTACTTATGCTCCCCATTTAAGGACAATCCAGATAGTTCTCGGGACCCTTGTAGGCCTTGGGGGAGGCCATTTCTTTGGCTACTCCTAGTGGACATGTAACACATGAAAGGAATAGAATTTTCCCCTTGGTAACATTTGTGTTAGCTTCCAGTATGGTGCTGATTGACCTCTAGCTTTTCCCTTTATCTTAGTCACAGTTGAAATTCTCCCTCTCTCTTATTCCCCAAGTAGCCAGCTCTCAGTCCTGTTTAGTTTGTCCATTTTCTCTCCTAATGCCTGTTTAGTTAAGCTGGTAACAGGATTCTTGCTCTGTGTCATATTGTTTTAAGAATGAAACCAAATCAGGAAGAAGTCTGTGATTTGCTGTAATGTGGCACCCAGATATGAATATTAGTGGCAGTGACTGTCCATTTCCTCCCCTTATTTCCCTTCTCAGTGGCATCTGAACACAAAACTCCAAAAGCAACCAGAGAGGGATGTATTGAAGAAAGCACATGAAAAAAGAAAGGCTTCAACCTTGGCATTCAAAGATTTTGCCCTACTCAGCCCTTACTCTGGGCCAACAACTCATATTACCTGTCCCTTTCTCTGTGAAATGAGTAGCTTTACACCAGTGATTCCCAAAGTGTGGTCCCCTAAGCAGCGGTGTTAACATCACCTGGGATCTTGTTAGTAACACAAATTCTCAGGCCTCGCTCTAGACCTGCTATATCAAAAATTCTGAGAGTGAGCCCAGCAATTTATATTTTTAACAAGCCCTCCAAATGATTTGACATATGCTTAAGTTTGAGAATCACTGTTTTACACAGTGGAGTTTGTGCTGAGGAGCTTGTTAAAGTCGTTTATAGGCTAAAATTCTCAGGTAGCCCAAGGAACCATGGATTAAGGAACTGAAGAGGAGAAAACCAAAGTCTCAAAGCAGTTCCTCGACAGGATGTCTTGTTTTTTCTCTCTCTTCTCCACATCATTTAATCTTCCCTTTTCACTGGACAGATCCCACTCATGAGGGCACAGCAGAGGGCATGGAGAATATGGCAGATGCTGTCACCCACGCCCGTTTTGTGGGCACGGATCCTGCCAGCGATGAGGTTGTCCTGATGAAAATCCTTCAGGTAAATGGAGGGGAAGAGCAGTTAGGCTAATGGCCAGGAGCTGATGCCATTGGCTCTACTTACCCCAGTCTGCCAGTCTGCCGGCAGCATGAAGCTGTGTTTTGACTCCACTGGGGCTTAGGGAGCTACTTTGTTTCCAAACAAGCAGCTCGGGTACCCAAAGTAAAAGCTTTTTCTAAGGAAAATAATTAAAAGCTTTGAATGAATCGATATCAAATACCGGAAGCCCTTAATACGCTTGTATCTCTGGCAGCTTGTATCTGTGCCATCCATCTGTTGGGCTTGCAGGCTAGGGCTAGAAAGAGCTCTGAACTATGTCAGGGTCATACAGAGTAAAGACACAGTTTCTAAGACAAGACTCTGGGAGACCCCACTGCCAAACTGAAGCAAGATCAGTATTCTTGCAAACCTCTGTTTTCACTCCGAGTGCTTCCATAGGAGACTAGAAGAACAAGAGGTAGCTTCTTTCCCCTCAGGTACACCCTTCTTCATCTTGCCTGTGTTGTTTATCACAGTATTTCCTCTTTCTTCCTGGTAGGTTTTGCGGACTCTCTTGCTGACCCCAGTGGGTGCCCACTTAACCAATGAATCTGTATGTGAGATTATGCAGTCTTGTTTCCGGATCTGCTTTGAAATGAGGCTCAGTGGTAAGTGCTTGAATATTGGGCCCTTCACCCTTCCTAGGGCCATTGTGAGTATGAATACAGGATGCTATCCCTGAACCCAGAGAGACAGAAAACTTGGGACTTATCTATCACCTACCTTGTGGACCATAGGAGTCTAGAATTCTCTCTGTACTTGACTTGTTTGTTTTGCAGCTAGAGTAGAGAACTTAGCCCATTGTGCCAGAGCAAGAATTAGAATAGATCCCTCACTAACTCAGGCCAGGCACCAAATCTCCCTCCCCTGGGATTTCTGGGATTGACACCAGCCAAGATCCCTAAGAACACAATCATTGCACCCCTTTTTTTCCTGACTCAGTAGTGCCACCTAGTGGGCCAGTGAAGTTATGGCTACCGGCCTGAGCTGGATGGAGCTGGTTTTAATAAGTTTGGCATAATCCTTGGTAAACAAGGTTTGGAGGGGAGTCTGCTCTGAGAAGCCTCCTGATAATAGCACGGCAAGTAATGACACCTGTGTTATTTGTTTTTGCCTGTGCAGAGTTATTGAGAAAATCCGCAGAGCACACTCTCGTAGACATGGTGCAGCTGCTCTTCACAAGGTAAACCTGCTGCTGTTTGCTTCAGCCCTGCTGCCCAGGCCTCTTGAGCCTGCCTGCTTCTACACAGCCACTTCAGGGACCTGGCCAGTCCTACAGCCACATCAGAGGCCAATGGGATTATGGATGGGGGTACTTCTCTGGGCCCAGGGTTACCAATCAAGGGAGAAGGAGGAGGGAACTGGCTTGGCCTCAGGAGGAGGCAGAGGGATATTTGATCTAGGCTGACAGACCTCTTTCTGCTTCCCAGACTGGTGTCTGTGTACAGGTAGCAGCTGGGAAAGAGAACCCAGAGAGGAAGCCAAAGTCAAGGGAGCCTAGAACAGGTTGCCGAGCTCCTAGAGCTCAGCCCCATTTCTGTGAGGAAGGACCAAGGCTAGCATGACCAATGATCCTGGTTTGCCCAGTTTATCCCAATTTTAGCATTGAAAGTCCCACATCCCCACAACTCCCTCAGTCTTAGGCAAACCAAGACTATTGGTTATCCTAGTCAAGGCCCTCAACTTAGGTCCTAGGAGGCCTTTTCATACTATGACTAGCTCTCTATTACCTGCACCTCCTTTCAATAGAATAACTTTGAGAAGAGCTGAGGCAAGGGCTTTAAAGCCCCCACCCTGCAGGGCATATTGATAATGGGATAGGTTATGCATATGTGGAGACAGGGGTAATACAGAAAATCAGTGTAACTTCTACTTGATTTTGCTGTGAACCTAAAATTGTTCTAAAAAATAATCTTTTTTTTTAAGCCTCTTCCTGGGACTTTTTTTTGCTCTCAGATCTATAAATAATAATGCTTATTATCAGCAGACTAGATCTGCCCCTGGACTCTGCTTTAAAGAGTTTCTTACTCCTCTGGCTCCAATTTCCTGGTTTCAGAACTTCAACCTGCCTTTTACTTCACATCCTATGCCATCTCCTGGAGTTTTGATTGACTGCCCTCTCCCCATCTTGTGGTTTTCAGCAATACTTGCCAAGTGAAGGAGTAGGAGTCAGTTTAAGGATGAAAAGAGGCTCCACACTTAGTTACTTTGCCCTGATGTCTACCTTCTTTTTTAGAAAGTGTCTATATCATACATCCCCCAAATCCTGTGGCTCTTTGATGAAGCTCTGAAAAGGGTGAAATTAGCTTGCTTCCTTCCTAGCTATTCCTAAGAGACAGGCATGCTCTGTCCCAGAGCATCTTTGGGCTGTGGCTGGCATGGAGGGGGAAAATTGTTATTATTCCTAATGACAGTCCGCGGGATTCTTTGTACTATAGGTTACCTCAGTTTAAAGAAGAACCCAAGAACTATGTGGGCACCAACATGAAGAAGGTATGACCTGCTGTCCCTCATCCAAACCTTGATCTCCCTGGATGGGAATTTTCCTGGATACCCTTGCTTAGCAAAAACATGCTTTTGCGTAGACAGATTTGTTTGTAAGCTAGAAATAGCTATCATAACTTTAGTGAGAAATGTATTCTTTCCCAGATACCTCTCCTTCCAACCTTTTCTTTCCAGCTTATCTTGTTTATCCTACTACATAAGCTGGTGAGCCAGTCCTTCCTAAAAAACTGGATGAAGCTCATCAGGTTGGGCTAAAAATATATGTTGGTAAAGGTGAAAGACCTACCATCCCCTCAGGGTTCCGCCTTGTCAGCAGGTTAGAAGGCCTAGAGAGTCTATGCCCCAAATCCCACTCTAATGCTAGATTAGACTGGGCTCATGCTTGTCATGATGAGATAAACCAAGCCTGACTCCAGATCAGAAGGTTCTCAAACTGGTAGAAGAGAATGGTGGCCAGAAGAATGGCCTCTTTCTATCTTGAATGGAAGCCCTGGACTTCACAGGCCTCTCATGAAGATTCTGCTTGCAGCCCTAAGAGGTTCTGTCTATGATGACCCTTGGCTGTTTGATGCATGCACCTGACCTTCCCCTCTCCCCTGCCATCCATCCCCATTCCTGCCCTGTGCCCTGTTGGCTTGTGTCTGAGTTTATTTCACTCTGTTTAAATCATTCGTTTGCCTGTCTTTCACAGATTTCTCCATGTCTCCTCAACAAACTGGAGCTAAGTAGTGGGGAGCAGACCAAAGCCCTGAACCAGTTAGAGAGGGTACTACTCTTTAAGAACCTCAAGGTCTCTCTCCCTCTCCCTCTCCTTTCTCCCCTTTATATTTATTTATTTAAATGCTTATTTTTTATACGTAATATGTGGGTCCCATTTCCATTGTTTAGAGCACAACTTACCCCTCCTTAGTAACACAGCATGGCTTTGGAAGAGTTGCATGTGTTTGTAGCTTTGCAGTATTGATAATTTTCCTTGGGCATCTAGTTGCCTGGAGGCAGAAGGAATCCTTAAACTGGTGATGTGTATCATATAGTGAGCCTAGATAGAGAACTTGGGTCCTGCTGACATATTGTGGGGAGGCTTAATATCTACCATTTCTAGGGGAACGCTGAGGGACCTCCAAGTAAAACGCTCTCCTCTTCTATTCTTTTTCTGTCTCACAGCTGGTATAGAGAACTTAAGCACAACCTTTGACTCTTATCTGGATACCTGAACTTGGTTTGGAAGGAAAGGGTAGTCCATCTAATTGGGGTCTTTTATTCATTTACTTTGTGTTACCATTAAAGAGGCTTTTCCAAGGTTTAAGACTAGATGGATGAAAAGGAGCCAGATGCAAGGATAGCCCAGGACACTGGGAGAACTTTGGGATCTGCAAAGATGCCCTCTATCCTTTAAAAGTCAAGATATATGGGAGCTTAGTGGAGAGGCCCAAGCTAAAGATTACTCTAATACCCATATCCCTCCCTTAAGAGGAAGAGGGAGAGAAGGAGGTATGAGCTATCTAGGCTATCTATCACAATAGTGTGCATGCTAGCAATATGGTTTTGGACATCCAGGTCATTGAATATAAAAAGAAATGTGAGTGTGTGTGTGTGTGTGTGTGTGTACCTAGCTGGAGAGTCCATAGGCCTTTTTTTTTTTTTTTTTTTTGCATGCATGCATGCATGCATTGCCTCAAGTTCCATGTGTGTGCTTGCCTAATCTCAAGTTGCAGGTCTCTTCATTGGCTACCCAGTATTTTGCCATGATTATTAATTTAGGACCTACCATTTCTTTGTAAAGCTTATACTGTCCTTTGGTAATATAGAGTTATATGAATATGATGGTGAGGGTCCCATGAACATCTACTGCCCACCCCCTACCTTAGCACCTTAGGACAGGAAGCACGGCTATAATTTTTAAGGGCTGAGACATTTGTGAGAACTGGCAGCCTCTTTGTCCCTATTCTAACCAGGAGGCAGAGAACACTCACTGAAATGATCAGGTTGGAGCTAGCTTTGCTTAGGATAGAGAAGGAAACAGGAAAGAGTGATCCTATTGTGGGAAGGAATATTAATGAGTGACTGGCTTCTCTGTGGAAGTAGGACTACCTAGAGTTCCTGAAATGGGTAGGAGGAGCTGCCTGGAGAGAAAGGATATCTTATAAAAGTAGGTCCAGATGATAGTACTTTCTGGAGCTCAGTGACAATTGCAAACAAAGCCAGGTTCTTACTTTCCCTCATTGATCTCTTGGGCTTCTTACCTGTCTTTATGTTTGGCTGGTTCTTACCTCCAGAACATTTTCCTCCCCTCCCATGAACTTGACCCAAATGAGCCTCCATGGTTTCTGGAGAGAGTATTGTATTTCCTGCTTAGCCACAGTGCTCAGAGTACTTGAAGCTCCATTCTAGGCATATGACTACAGGCATTTTGGAGATGGATAGACAGGAAGTGACCACGCAAGGCTATTGCTATGTTACTAAAAGCTAGGGGCAGAGCTCAGCTCCTAGACTTCTCTCCTTTACGGGTGAAGCTATGGATAGGGAAGGAAGAATTATGTCGTTTCTAAGTAAAGGATCAAAAGTTATCCAGGTTCTGGAGACCTTGGGGAAAGTTGAAGAAGAGAGCCTATTCCCCAAATATCAGAAGGAATTGAACAGGCCAAGGATAATATAGATATATTCAGCCTTTAGAAAGAGTCGGGGAGGAAACGTACCTCTACTGTCTTTAGAGTCATTCTGATGGTTCTCGGAAGAGAATTGCTGTTGCCCAATTCAGGATGGTCCATCAGTCTAGGAACAGTTTGGTGTAACTCTGTAGGGGAACTGGTTTCAAATCCTAACTGAGAAGGCATCAGGACTAGGAAAACAAAATGGGCCTAAACAAAGTCACTGTGAACTTAAGGTGGTAAAAATGCATAAAAACTTATATCCTAGAATAGTCAATAGATGATAGAGATTTTCCTTTGTGACTAAAAGGAAGCTATAGAAAAAATAGAAATATAGCAAGAGAGAGGGAAATGGAAAGGAGCAAGAGCCTAAGAAATCAGTAGCCTTACCATCTGAAAATATAAAATTGCATATAGAAAGACCCCACAGTGAGAAGGACAGGAAGTCTCATCCTATATAATAATCCTATATAATAAAAGGCTACTACGCAAATTGACCGAACGGTGGAACGACCAGTCGCTATGACGTGCACTGACCACCAGGGGGCAGACACTCGATGCAGCAGTTGCCCCCTGGTGGCTCAGCCAGAAGCCAGGCTCACGGCTGGCGAGCACAGCTGCAGTGGCAGGAGCCTCTCCCGCCTCCACGGCAGCACTAAGGATGTTTGACTGCCGGCTTAGGCCCGCTCCTCTGGGGAGCGGACCTAAGCCATCAGTTGGACATCCCCCCAAGGGCCCCCAGACTGCAAGAGAGTATAGGCCAGGCTGAGGGAAACACCCCCCCCCCCCCCCCCGCGCAGTGCATGAATGTCGTGCACCAGGCCTCTAGTTGATATATAAAAATTGGGAGTAGCAGAGAGCAGAGCAACAGCATGACATGACCCTAGATCAGCCGTGGGCAAACTATGGCCCGCGGGCCGGATCCGGCCCGTTTGAAATGAATAAGACTAAAAAAAAAAAGACCGTACCCTTTTATGTAATGATGTTTACTTTGAATTTATATTAGTTCACACAAACACTCCATCCATGCTTTTGTTCCGGCCCTCCAGTCCAGTTTAAGAACCCATTGTGGCCCTTGAGTCAAAAAGTTTGCCCACCCCTGCCCTAGATCCTTAATTCCACAAACCAATTGAGATGTCCCTCCTTCTTAACTCCAAGGAATGAGCCTTTGACCAGTTTGATGCAGAAATTCCATACAGTGAGGGGTATGGCCCAGTTCATGAAGCAACAGAATAGCTAAGAGTCTGGCTGGGAAGGAGTAGGCTCTCATAATTGGATAAGAACTAGGAATAGGCAACTTCTGCAGGTAGTTAAGGAGGAAAGCCCAAGAGTCTAGGACCTGTAGATGTCAAGCTCCAAGCAAAAGAGTCCCTGCCCTTATCCTTCCTGCAGGAGGGTTGGGCACCATCTAGGTCTCAGGATTGCCACCCAGGACTCAGGGAAGCAAGTGATGTGTGAGAGCTGGGCCCTATCAATGACCAACCTAAAAGTAGAATGTAACCTTCCACATGGAGGCTGTCAGGCTCACTTGCAAAGTGCCCAGTGTAGAAGCTAGGCTAGAGGAGGAGGAATGTACTCTGATGGTGTAGATTCTTCCTTTGGCACAGATACAGGGTATAGGCTTTTTCTAGGAACAAGTAGAACCAAGAGAAGGGAGATTTTAGGGATAAAGTTTTAGTTTGAATACCAGTGCTAATGAGGTGTGATATTTCCAGCTGAAAATGAGAGCAGGAGGCATGAGTGATTCATCCAAGTGGAAAAAACAGAAGAGATCCCCCCGGCCCCCACGCCATATGACCAAAGTTATACCAGGTTCAGAGCTACCCATCTCCAATGGAACCACATTATCCTCTAACTTCACTGGTGAGTGCCCTGGGTTGCTTCTTCTGATTAAAATAGAGAGTGGAAGAGAGGGAGGAGGTTGGGGGGCGGGGGCGGGGGGCAGTGGAGAGAGAAACATCAACTGGTAAGACACATCATCTGGTTGCCTCCCATACCTACCCGGGCCAGGACCAGGGATCCAACCAAGGTATGTACCCTTGACTGGAAATTGAACCCATGACCCTTTGGTCTGCGGGCTGACACTCTAATCACTGAGCAAAACAGGCAGGGCGCTCTCTCTCTCTCTCTCTCTCTCTCTCTCTCTCTCTCTCTCTCTCTCACTCTCTCTCTCTCTCTCTCTCTCGGATTTTGACATTGAAGACCAGCCAACTGAAGGGCTTTGGTTTCTTTCTGCTGAAAGCAAAAATGGGAAACTCCAGGTCAAGAACAGACAGTGACCATTTAGAAATTCGTCAGTGACTTAAGTTTGTTCTCCTTCCAGGGGAACTCTGACTACTGTAGAGATCAGTGTATACAGAGATTAGTATGCAGTCTAAGAACAGTTCTGGTACCATAAAGGTACCAGTTTGGTACCATGCTTCCCACAGAGTGTCTCTTCTTTAAGCCTCACTTACTTTGTTTGGCAGGTGGCATGCCCTTCATTGATGTGCCCACTCCTATCTCCTCTGCAAGTTCAGAAGCTGCCTCAGCAGTGGTCAGCCCCTCTACAGACAGTGGCCTGGAGTTCTCCTCCCAGACCACTTCTAAGGAGGACCTCACTGACCTGGAGCAACCTGGCTCTTCAGGGTACAGCACAGCTACAGAGCCTGGCAGCAGTGAGCTAGGGGTTCCTGAGCAGCCTGACTCCCAGGTATGGCTTTCATTTCTAAAGGCCCCTCTCCAGACTTCCACTGTGGAAATCAGCTTAATCCTTTAGATCCTTTATCCAGGCGTTGGCTAAAAAGATGGTTGGGGTAGGGTGGGTTCTTCCCTGTTTCCTAGAATTAGCTGTGCTGCCTAAAAAACCTACGATATGACTCACTGTGAGAGTTAGCTCATGGGATTTATCAAGTTATGCATACAGATAGGAAGTACTTGGCAAAGGTGAGGGAGCTGCCTGTGGCTTTTTCTGGAAGATAATGATCTAAATCTCAAGCCTATAAGAGCCTCTATTGCTTCTAGAGTTCGAATCATTATAGGTCAATGATTCCTCAGGACATGTTTTCTGAGTCCATATTCCTTCCATTGATTCATAGCCCACTAAGCTGGCCCTACACCTGAAATCCATTAGACACGCTTGGATGACAGATATTTCAGGAAAGTAAGTTCAGAGTTGCTCTTGCTTCATCCCTCTTCTCTGTCCCCCTGCTACTGGTCCCAGCAGGAAGGGGCCCATGTGGAAAAGGCTCAGTCAGCGTCGGTGGAATCTATCCCTGAAGTGTTAGAAGAATGCACATCCCCCGTTGACCACTCTGATTCTGCCTCTGTACATGACATGGATTACGTCAATCCCCGAGGTGTGCGCTTTACACAGTCCTCCCAGAAAGAAGGTGAGTACCCTTAGGTAGGCTCTGCCTGTTCACCTCCCCCATCCAATCCACTAAGCTGCCTGAGCCTAGACTGTCTTGGACATGTAGCATCTGCTAGTTCAAGCTCTAGTCAGGAAATGGAATCAAGTCAGAGGGCTGTTGGCATGGATGGAGCCCTTCCCTAACTTATAGAGAGAAGGGTTTTGGTGGACAATAAGAAGTGAGAGGGAAGAATAGAAAGCTTGGGACTTTTTTTAAATATATTTTTATTGATTTCTGAGAGAAAGGGAGAGGGAGGGAGAGAGAGAAACATGATTGATAAGAGAGAATCATTGATTGGCTGCCTCCTGCACACCCCCTGCTGGGGATCAAGTCCGTAACCCCAGCATGTGCCCTTGACTGGAATAGAACCAGGGACCCTTCAGGTCGCAGGCCAATGCTCTATCCACTGAGCTAGGGCGCTTGGGACTTTTTTTTTTTTTTTTTTTAAATATATTTCATTGATTTCCCACAGAGAGGAAGGGAGAGAGACAGAGAGTCAGAAACATCGGTGAGAGAGAAACATCGATCAGCCGCCTCCTGCACATCCCCCACTGGGGATGTGCCCGCAACCCAGGTACATGCCCTTGACCGGAATCGAACCCGGGACCCCCCAGTCCGCAGGCCGATGCTCTATCCACTGAGCCAAACCGATCTCGGCCGCTTGGGACTTTTAATAGAAAAGTAGGATCATCGGTTCTGACTCCCTTCAATAAATAAGTAGGCTCCTTACTTCCCCAGAAGAAAACAATTTTTTTTTTTCCTTGAAGTCACTAATCTGAAATTGCCTTGTAAAATGCAGGGCAAGTTAGGCCAAGCTATCAAGACAGTTGTTTCTTGGGAGTCCCACTTCCCTCCTGGCCTTCTCCCAGGTACAGCTTTGGTCCCCTATGGTCTTCCCTGCATCCGAGAGCTCTTCCGCTTCCTCATCTCCCTCACCAATCCACATGACCGACACAACTCCGAGGTTATGATCCACATGGGACTGCATTTGCTGACAGTGGCTCTTGAGTCAGCCCCTGTAGCCCAGTGCCAAACCCTCTTGGGCCTCATTAAGGATGAGATGTGCCGCCACTTATTCCAGGTAAGACTGGATTTCTAGAGGGGCTCAGAGCTCCTGGTTGTTTTTCAAGGTCTCTCATGGAGTTAGGGAAGCACAGGGAGGTTTGACTGATTCATGATAGGACCCAGAAAAGAACCTCCCCATTTGGCCAGTAGTCATGGTCAAGATGACTGTTAATTTCTGGGGACTCTGGAAGCCAAAGGGAAATATAGGAATGACTAGATATAGAATCCCCTCAGAGCACAACCTTATTGAAAACTTCACTGTTTGCTCTCCTGCTTTTTTCTTGGTTGAACCATAGTTAGGTTCAGAAACCTAATGCCTACCCTACTCTGATCTCCAGCTACTCAGCATAGAGCGAATGAACCTTTATGCTGCTTCCCTGCGGGTGTGCTTCCTACTGTTTGAGAGCATGAGGGAGCACCTCAAGTTCCAATTGGAGGTGAGTTTCTCAACCTTGAAAGATGAAAAGTAGGAAGATGCATCATCAGTGCAGCTAACTCTGTCATGGGTGAGATTTTGGGGCTTCTGTAGGAGCATGCTTCTAGCCTCTCTAGTTTGGTTTATTGGTTGGCCTCTTTAGTGGAGAAATCAAAGGGAACCTAGAGAAAATGGGCTAACGATAAAATGAGAGAACCCAAATATGAGACTAGCAGGTACCCTCACCATGAGTTGGTCTATACCCTTCTGCCTAGCAGCCCCTCTGCAACACAGCCAGGCAAGTCAAGCCGGCTTAGCCACCAAATTGCAAGAAGGACCTCTGAATAGGACAGGCGGCTCACATCGCACAAAAAGGGCAACAGGCAACTTGTTCGGATCAGGCATGAGCTAGAGAATCAGGCCTTATCCCCAAACATGGAGGCCAAAGAGGGGATGTATTTAGGGAATGGAATAGCTATAAGTATCTATTTTTTTAGGGGTCTTTTTATTTAATTTATTGGGGTAACACTGGTTAACAAAATTATACAGGTTTCAGGTGCACAATTCCACAACACATCATCTGTACACTGTATTGTGTGTTCACCATATAAGTGTCTCTTAATGCATGCCTCCTGACAGGGCTTTCGCTTCCTGTTTAATATTTTTTCTGTCCAATTTTTTTTCTTCCTATTTTGAATTCTTTCCCCACCCAAATGGCAATTATTGGGTTATTGCCAGATGTACATCAAAAAGCTCATGGAGATCATCACTATGGAGAACCCTAAGATGCCTTATGAGATGAAGGAGATGGCACTGGAGGCCATTGTGCAGCTCTGGCACATCCCCAGCTTTGTCACTGAGCTCTATATCAACTATGATTGTGACTACTACTGTTCCAACCTCTTTGAAGACCTCACCAAGCTGCTGTCCAAGGTGCTGAGCATTATCACTGGCTTCTAGAAAGAAGGCTATATTAAGGAAATCTCTCTGGTGGTAGTAAGAAAGCTACATACAGGGAGGGAAACATTTGAGAATTGGGGAACAGGAAGAAGAAAGGCATTTCAATGTAGAAGTTATAGGAAGTTTGGGATTTTTGGAAAAGAATCAGTTAAGTGTAAAGTATTCTAAGCTCAAGTCTACTGGATCTATTTACTTTCCAGAATGCCTTTCCTGTGTCTGGTCAGCTTTATACAACACATCTACTGTCTCTTGATGCCCTGTTGACAGTGATTGACAGCACTGAAGCCCACTGCCAGGCTAAAGTCCTCAACAACCTTACCCAGCAAGAGAAGAAAGAAGCTGCCAGACCTAGCTATGAGGCAGTAGACGGTACCCGAGAAGTCAGCAATAGTAAGAGGCATTTCTTACTTCGAGGATCTCAGGGTTCTATGCTTATCTCTTCTCTACTCTGAATTCTTTTCCTGCTCTTATATCACTTCCTCTGGGGTACTCCATATTCTGTGTTTTTGAGATTTGGTGGTTTGAATCACAGGCCAAGCAAGCAGATTAGCAGACTTTACACTTTCTTCTCCACACTTTGGCTTTTTTACAGAATTATTTATGGAGAGAAAATAAAATATAGATGAAAGGATATAGGATTTCTGTCCCTAAAAGTTCCAGGTCCTACCTTCCCTCACCCCCAGTATCTCCCTCCACTCTAATGAATCTTCTCAAACTTCCCCTTGAGATTGAGGTTGCAGAAGATCAAGGAAAGTGACTGGTTAATTTCTTTATTATTCTATAATCTAATGCTTGGCCGACCCGGGATAGTGACTGTTTGTTTGAGCTTGTGTTTGTCCTGTTCAAGGCTGGCAACCTATGTGGGAGAATGCAGGTCTCCTTGGCCAGGGACTCAACTTCTCCTGCAGCTTTACTTACTCCATAAGTCTTCACTTACCTTCTTCTCTCTTACCAGCTGAGAGAGCAGCCAGCGATGGGAAAGCTGTAGGCATGGCCCCAGACATCCTAGGCCTGCATCTTCCAGGTGGAGGGCGGCTGCCAGCAGAACATGGGAAGCCAGGATGCAATGATCTGGAGGAAGCTGGTGACTCTGGGGGTGGGTACTGGGTGTCTGTAATCCTAAGCCCAATTAACTGGGGTTCCTGGTGGAGAGCAGAGGTGGGGAAACAGAGACACCCTAGGGTAGTACCTGAGTGAACCTTAGCTGTTCACCATGCCTTCAAACCCAGAGAGAGGAAAGACAACATATGGAGCCCTAGAAGATAGAACCTCTAAGGAAGTGGGAAATGGATGAGGACAAGAAAATTTCTGAGGCATTCTTTTTCACTGTAGAATGTATCAGCAATTTCCAAAAGTCACTTCCTGGTAAAAGAGGTCTTAATGGGTTTTTCCCGCTCTTCCTCCCATTCCTAGCTGACAAAAAGTTTACCCAGAAGCCACCTCGATTTTCCTGTCTCCTGCCAGATCCACGGGAACTGATTGAAATTAAAAACAAAAAGAAGGTACATACAGATGTATCCAGAGCCCAGCTTCTACCCACTTCTGTCTGAGTGTTCTTTGTAGGGTTTCTATCCCAGAAGATGAGGGACAGTCTAGCAGCTCATTGTACAATTTCCTAAGGCTAATCTGGGCTTGTTGGTACTTCAGCAATCTCCAGTTTCCTTTCAAGTCCTTCCCTTACTCCAAAGCCATGTAGTTAGTCCAAGAGCCCTGGTAGCTGATATCATGTGGGTCCCTGAAGATTATTGGTCTGGTCATCTTGAGCTCTGGGGTTATGATTGGCAGTAAAGGGAAATTGAAATTAATCCTGATGTTTTAGTAAAGTTCAAATAACTGTGTGTTAAGAAAACACACAGAAAACCTTCTGTTTAACCCTTTCTTCCTCTTATTGCTAGCCTAAATGACTTTGGTTTATGTGTGCCCTTGATTGCAGGGCTGTGAGTAGACAGACAAAAGGTTAAGTTATCATAGTTAGTTCACCTTTTCCTTCAAACCTCAGGGCCTCAAGAGCTAGAAAATCAAAGAAAGGTGGGGAAATCAAGCTAGGCTATAAACAAGATGCTGCCCATAAACAGATGCCAGGGATGGCTGTAAAACTGTAGAAAAGAAACCCTTTTCTACTCACTTCTACTTTTTTCATGATCCTGTAGATGGAGTAGGCTATGGGCTGTCCTATGCATCTTAAGCACTCAGGAAAGGATTGAAAAGGAGCTCTTCAGCCAGCTCTGATAAGACATGAAGACTGAGGAAAGCTAGGGCCAGAACTATCAGCCTTAGCCCTAGAGTCACTTAGAACCACATTTTAGGAGACTGTTAGGTAACAAGCTGTGGACTATGATGAATTCCAGCCTGGCCTTATCTGGTTAAGGGAAGAGCAATTTCTAATACCTCTAGTATTTTTTCTCCAGCTTCTGATCACTGGCACAGAGCAATTCAACCAGAAACCAAAGAAGGGAATCCAGTTTCTACAGGAGAAAGGCCTCCTCACCATCCCAATGGACAATACAGAGGTAGCCCAATGGCTTCGAGAAAACCCTCGGTTGGACAAGAAGATGATTGGAGAGTTTGTGAGTGACCGCAAAAACATTGACCTCTTGGAGAGTTTTGTGAGGTGAGGAAGCTGCAAGAAATATGGGACATAGTTGGTGATCATTTGGAGAGACAGCATCCTTCCCTAAAAGCAGTCTCCATTAGTTTCTGTTAGTGACCCAGGTCACACACTCTTCCTCTTTCCATCACTTTTATCTGTTAAATCTAAAAGAGCTAGATAGCTTTGGGAGCTAGGATGGAGCAGGGTCCCTGAACACAGGATAGGTTCTGGGCCCCAGGGGATGCGATTTCTAAGAAAGGCAAGAATGCGCTGATATGAAAAATACTAAGGTTAGGAGTTGTCAAATGCTGGTCTGTGTTAGAAATGGCCAGGAGATGCATTCTCTTTGCTAGCACCCTCAGCCTGTTCTTTTCCAGTAGGAGAAGGTTAGAAGAACTGTAGCTAATAGAGAACCTAACATTTGTAGCTTACATATCTTCAGCATCTTCATCCTTCTTCCTCTCCCTATAGCACCTTCAGCTTTCAGGGTCTTAGACTGGATGAAGCTCTTCGCCTCTACCTGGAAGCCTTCCGCTTGCCTGGGGAAGCACCAGTCATCCAGAGGTTGCTGGAGGCATTCACAGAGCATTGGAGGGTGAGTTTGAGTGGCAGGGGCTAAGCCTAACCTCCCAAGTTAATTTGACTGAAGGTTTCTATGGTTCCAACTGAGGGACACAGCTAGTCTCCTAAGAAGGCTGAGAGCATCATCACTGGAAAGTGAGCTTTCCAGTCTAACTTCTGTTTAAGGAGTTGGCAAGAGATTGGCCACTTTCTGGGTGGTACCTCCCCTCTGTGTCAGCATTGATCCAGTGGGTTGGTGCTGAGGGTTTAATGGGCCGGAGAAGGGCATTGACACAGGTGGGGTCTTTGCTTTTTCAGAATTGTAATGGCTCCCCATTTGCCAATAGTGATGCCTGCTTTGCCCTGGCCTATGCTGTCATCATGCTTAATACTGACCAGCACAACCACAATGTTCGTAAACAGAATGCACCCATGACCCTGGAGGTAAGCTTGAATCCCAGCCAAGGCAGAGAAGATCCAGCAAGCTTTGGAGAAAGCAGAAATGATGTGGATGTCCAGTGGGCACGGTCGACAGGGTTCTGGAAATCAGGGAAGGCTGGCCAATCCAGAGGAGGAACTGGGGTGGGGAAGTGGGTTCTTTCACTTACCGTTTCCTAAGTCCTATTTATCACAGACCCAGGGTTCCTTGGGTGGGGCTTCAGCATTGACATTAGGGGCAAAGCTTCTTGGTCTGTCTCTAGGAGTTTCGCAAAAACCTAAAAGGTGTGAATGGAGGGAAGGACTTTGAACAAGACATCCTAGAAGATATGTACCATGCCATCAAGTGAGTATGTATGAAGGATGATGTAGCATCTCTGATAAGTAGAAGAACACTGCTCCCTTTTCCAGATTTTAGAGTCATATCAGGCTGCAATAACTCATATGCCCTGGATTTAGCCTTAGGATTTACAGTAGCTGGGCAAACCCTCTCTCCAAACTCTTTTCTTCCTTAAAGAAACCTGAACAATATTGGGACTAGTACTTTAAGCCAGGCTCCAAACTGTCCCTGCTAAGTGGAGTGTCATGATCCCATTTCCTGAACCCAGAGCAGCTGACTTTTCCTGTCTAGTTCCCTCAAGTTGCATGTAGAAAGGAATTATTTTTTATCAGAGGTCAGAGATGGGACACTTAGTTCTTTACTACAAATCAGAAAAGGTAGAATTGTTTATCTTACTAAAGAACTAAAGGCCTCACTTAGAGACAGGTCCTTGAGAATTACGGCACACCTCTTTCTTTCTCCCTGGTGAGTGGGAAGCCAACCACTGAACTTCAATTTTGATGGCCTCTCATTTGTGGATAAGGGTTAAAGCCCCTTATCCTAGTTTGGGAGCAGTCAGGTTTATAGCAGTGCACCTACTCATTCTCTTACTTCCTGATAGGAATGAAGAAATTGTGATGCCTGAGGAGCAGACAGGCTTGGTTCGGGAGAACTACGTATGGAATGTACTGCTTCATCGAGGTGCCACCCCAGAGGGCATATTCCTACGTGTGCCTGCTGGTAGCTATGATCTTGACCTCTTCACCATGACGTGGGGCCCCACTATTGCTGCTCTCTCTTACGTCTTTGACAAAAGCCTTGAGGAGACAATCATCCAGAAAGCCATCTCAGGCTTCAGGTAGCTCACCTTTAGCCTTAGCACTGACCTCTTAACCACCTCTCTGAGCTAACATGGTTGCCTCCATACCTCTTTGAATTCTACTCTTATTTTCTTTAGAGTTGGTTCTTCCTGAGTTTTTGGAGGGAGGCCGAAGCTTGGGAAAGCTCACTCTTTTTTTTTTAATACTCTTTATTGTTGAAAGTATTACATAGGTCCTCTTCCCCCCGCCCCCATGGACTTCTTCTAGCCCAGCAGTTCTCAACCTATGGGTCACGACCCCTTTGGGGGTCGAACGACCCTTTCACAGGGGTCGCCTAAGACCATCGGAAAACATATATAATTACATATTGTTTTTGTATTAATCACTATGCTTTAATTATGTTCAATTTATAAAAATGAAATTGGGGGTCACCACAACATGAGGAACTGTATTAAAGGGTCGAGGCATTAGGAAGGTTGAGAACCACTGTAATCTAGTCCATCCCCACCCCCTACCCCAGGCCTTCACCACCCTATTGTCTTTGTCCATGGCTTATGCATATATTCATACAAGTTCTTTGGTTGATCTCAGGAAAACTCACTCTTAAACAGACTTAAGAGTAAAAGGTTTCTTCCTGGGACTGATCGGGGAAGAATCCCAAGCAGTCCTCCTCAGGGAGTTGGAAGGGCTGCCCGGCCTTCCAGTAACTCTGTTTCTGGGATGGGGGTGACATTACAGGAAGTGTGCCATGATCTCCGCTCACTATGGCCTCAGTGATGTGTTTGACAATCTCATCATCTCTTTGTGCAAATTCACAGCTCTCAGTAGTGAGGTGAGTGTGTGTGTGTTGGGGGGGCGGGGGGCGGGGTGGAATATGTACCTAGAGTTCCAAAGGAGAACCTCTTTTAGCCATGGATTACTTTTATCTTCAGAGATGATTCCCTCAGCATATTTCCTCACCTCCCACTTGATTACAATAGAGCTTAAGCTATTTCTTTCCTGCACACCCTAGAATGAGAATAGCATCACTCATGTAACTGGGGATAGGAAAGGATATGCAGTAGTAGGGAAGGCCTTATCCAGGTTATCCCTTCCTACTAGTATTGGGGATTGAAGCAGAGCCAGCAGAAGGACCCTTGAGGTACCATAGGTTGAGGCCTAAGAGGTTCTCTTTTTCCAGGCCCTACGCTTCTTCCCATCTTGTTTTCCAGTCTATTGAGAACCTGCCCAGTGTGTTTGGAAGCAATCCTAAAGCCCACATTGCAGCCAAGACAGTATTCCATTTGGCCCATCGTCATGGCGACATCCTTCGAGAGGGCTGGAAAAATATCATGGAGGCCATGCTACAGCTCTTCCGAGCCCAACTGCTGCCCAAGGCTATGGTGGAGGTAATTCTTGGTAGGAGACTAATCAGTAGTAACAAGGCAAGCCCTAGCTGGTTTGGCTCAGTGGATAGATCGTAGACCTGTAGACTGAAGGGTCCCAGGTTTGATTCCAATTCAAGGGCACATGCCCAGGTTGTGGGCTCGATCCCCAGAAGGTGGCGTGCAAGAGGCAGCCAATCAATGATTCTCTCTCTTCATTGATGTTTCTCTCTCTCTCTACCTCACCCTTCCTCTCTGGAATTTAAAAAAAAAAATAGTAACAAGGCAAGAGCTCCAAGCATATATGCTACTAGTATATAGAACTGGTTGAGAGTATCACTGGGCCTGATGCCTGCTGAAGCTTACCAGGAATACCTCAAATGTAAGACCACAGGTCTTGAGTGGGGGCCTAGCTGTCAAGGAAGACTGGTAGAAGTCATTGCCAGTCACCATATGGTGGGGGCCCAATCAATAATGTAGAGCAGAGAGCTACAAGAAGAAAGCCAGAGAACTTTGCATGGGGGAGCAAGAAATGCAAAGGACATGTAGAAAGAAATTATTTTTGACCTGCTTTCCCAGGTAGAAGATTTTGTGGATCCCAATGGCAAGATCTCTCTACTACGGGAGGAGATACCATCGAACCGGTAAGGGCAGATCAGAGGCTAAAGGCCTTGGGGAGAGAGAATGTGACTTTGGAGCTCACCAGGGTTTATACTGTTTGTACAGAGGAGAGTCGACAGTGCTGAGCTTTGTGAGCTGGCTGACACTAAGTGGTACTGAGCAGTCTAGCGTGCGGGGCCCATCCACTGAGAACCAGGAGGCTAAGAGAGTGGCCTTAGAGTGTATCAAGGTAACTGCCTGCCTACCCCTGAACCCCTCCCCACTGGACTGTGAACTGAAGAATAGAATCATTGAGAGCTTGTGACCAGAACTGACTCCTGCTCTCTCTCTGGCTCTTAAGAAAGTTCACTTTCCTCTACCCCTTGTCACTGGCACCTTCCTTTTCTCTTGTGCCCCCTGTAGCAATGTGACCCAGAAAAGATGATCACAGAAAGCAAGTTTCTCCAGCTGGAGTCACTGCAGGAGCTCATGAAGGTACAGAATGAAGAGGAAAGAAAAGGAAGGGCTGGCTGAATCTGGGAGGGGCGACAGGGGCAGTGGTGTAAAGTCAATTTCTCTCAAGGCAGGGCAGTGGCTGCCTACTTTTCTGCTGTTGTTCTGTTCTAGGCTCTCGTCTCAGTGACACCAGATGAAGAGACATATGATGAGGAGGATGCTGCTTTCTGCCTGGAGATGCTGTTGAGGATTGTGCTAGAGAACAGGTAGAAGGCCTCTTTAGGCAGGCCTCACATTGAGCTTATTCCAAAGGGATGGAAGCCTAGAGCCATCTTGCTGAGTGGGCTCTAGGGGCAAGAAGCACATGAAGCTATAGGCAGTGGAGGAGAAGCTTGCTCGTTATTTCTGTCTGCTCAGCGTATAATACCAGTGAGCCCTGAAAGGCCTAGCCTGAATCAGAAAGGGAGGCTTATTGCCTAGTGACCTCTCTAGCTGAGACTATCCCCATCTCTTATGTTCCTAAGGGACCGAGTGGGCTGTGTGTGGCAGACTGTTCGAGACCATCTATATCACCTATGTGTCCAGGCACAGGATTTCTGCTTTCTCGTGGATCGGGCAGTGGTGGGGCTACTGCGCCTGGCCATTCGGCTACTCCGGAGAGAAGAGATAAGCGGCCAGGTAAGCAGAGTACAGCTGGGAAGGCAGGAAGGTATACAAGGGACTAAAGTCACAATGTTAGTTGTGGGTATGGTCTGAGACAGAGTACAGTTAGTGCCCCATAGAATGAGCCCAGTGACCAACTTGGGGCTGGGGGAATCTAACAGGTGGCAGTGGGGATAAGTCTAGAACACCCTCAGGTATGAAGCTGATATTCAGCGCCTCTGCTGACTCCTATAAATCAGCTCTGAGGGGCAGATGGCTGCTGCTTTGTGGCAGTCCCAGGCCTATACCTGTTTTCCTCTAATGCTTTGGACCCTCCTGAGATCTCTTGGCCCAACTATTAAAGACAAGCAGCATAGAACTAATAAGTGAGTTTAGCAAGGTCCCAGGATATAAAATGAACACCCAAAATGAATCACATTTCTATATACAGTACTGACAATGAACATATGGAACTTAAAAAAAAAATACCCATTTACAAGTGCTCCCCTAAAAAAGAAATACTTAGATATATACCTAATAAAACATGTATAGGATCTGTATGCTGAAAATTACAAAATATTAAAGAAATCCAAGATGACCTAAATAAATGAAGGAGCATATCATGTTCATGGATCAGAAGACTCTACGTAGTAAAGATGTCAATTCTCCCCAAATTGATCTATAAGTTTAATGCAACTCCTATGAAAATGCCAGCAGGAGTTTTTGTAGACATAGACAAACTTATTCTAAAATTTAGCCCTAGCTGGTTTTGCTCAGTGGATAAAGTGCCTGCCTGGGGACTGAAGGGTCCCCGGTTTGATTACAATCAAGGGCACATGCCCAGGCTGTGGGCTTGATCCCCAGTAGGGGGCGTGCAGGAGGCAGCCAATCAATGATTCTCTCTCATCATTGATGTTTCTATCTCTCTCTCCCTCTCCCTTCCTCTGAAATCAATAAATGTATATTTAAATAAATAAATAAAATTTAGATGGAAAAGCACAGGCCTTAGAATAGCCAAATCTCTTGAGAAAGAAGAAAGTAATATTAAGGCTAACTATGTTGCCATAGTAATCAAAACTGTGTGGTGTTGGTAGAGGGATAGACACCCCTCTACCAATGTAACAGAAGAGAGAACTCAGAAATAGACCCACACAAAGATGCTCAACTAATTTTTTGGAAAAGGTACAAAACCAATTTAAAAAAAAAAAAACAGTGGGGGAAGGATAACTTTTTAAATTGCCAAAGCAATTGAAATCCATAGTGGAGAAGCTTCATATCTTATACAAAAATTAACTCAAAATAGATCAAAGATTTAAATGTAAAATATCAAACCTTTAGGGAGAAACATAAGTGGATATCTTCAGGAGCTAGGCAAAGAGTTCTTAGTCTTAACACCAAAAGAAAAACCCATAAAAGGAAAAAATGATAAATTAGATTTTATCAATACTAAAAAGTTCTCTATGATAGCCCTGTGAAAAGGATGAAAAAACAAGGAACATATGTTTGCAAATCACATATTAAAGTTGCGATGAGATATCATATACATATATCATAATGGCTAAAGTAAAAATATCAAGTGCTGGCAAGAATGTGGGTAACTCATACATTGCTGGTGGGAATGTGAAATGGTATAGCTACTCTGTTGGCAGGTTCTTCTAAAATTAAATGTCCAATTACCACACAATCCAGCAATTGCATTCTTGGGCATTTATCCCCCAAAAATGAAAATTTACTTTCTTATAAAAATCTGTAGATGAACATTCATAGAATTTTTCATTGTAATAGCCAAAAATTGGAATCAGCTTAGATGATTTTCAACAGGTGAATAAACTGTAGTTCATACATACCATGGAGTACTTACTATTCAACAAGTAAAAGCAACAAGCTATTGATACATGCAACAACTTGGAATTATGCTGAGTAAAAAATGCCAATCCCATAAAGTTATAAACTATATAATTCCATTTATGTAAATTTTTTAAAAGCACATCTTTATTTTTTTAAAGTTTCTGTGGGGTTTGTTTTGGTTATTTGTTTTTTTTGTGTGTATTTTTTTCAGAGAGAGGAAGGGAAAGGGAGATAGATAAAAACATCAATGATGCCAAACCGGTTTGGCTCAGTGGATAGAGCGTCGGCCTGCGGACTGAAGGGTCCCAGGTTTGATTCTGGTCAAGGGCATGTATCTTGGTTGCGGGCACATCCCCACTGGGGGGAGTGCAGGAGGTAGCTGATCGATCTCTCTCATCAATGTTTCTGACTCTCTATCCTTCTCCCTTCTTCACTGTAAAAAATCAATAAAATATATTTAAAAAAAAACATCAATGATGAGAGGGAATCATTGATCAGCTGCCTCCTGCATGCCCCCTACTGGGGACCCAGCCCACAACCTGGGCATGTGCCCTAACCAGGAATCAAACTGTGACCCCCTGGTTCATGGGTCAACCACTGAGCCACACGAGCCACACCAGCCGGGCCATTTATATAAATTTTTGAGATGACATAGTTTTAAAAGTTGTAGACCAGTGATGGCGAACCTCTGACACGCGTGTCAGAGGTGACATGCAAACTCATTTTTTTGGTTGATTTTTTCTTTGTTAAATGGCATTTAAATATAGAAAATAAATATCAAAAATATAAGTCTTTGTTTTACTATGGCTGCAAATATCAAAAAGTTTCTATATGTGACACGGCACCAGAGTTAAGTTAGGGTCTTTCAAAATGCTGACACGCTGAGCTCAAAAGGTTCGCCATCACTGTTGTAGACAGATTGCCAGAGGTTAGGGATGAGCACAGGAAAGAGGCAGGTGTGATTATAAGGGGTAACATAAGGGATCCTGTGGTGTTGGAACTGTTCAGCATCTGGTGGATACAAACCTACACAAGTGACTAAATTGTGTAGAATTTAATACACACAACTTGAGTAGAAGTAAAACGGAGGAAATCTGAATAAATCAGTGGATTATATCAATGTCAGTATTCTGGTTATGATTATACCATAGCTTTGCATAATATTGCCATTGGGGTAAACTGGGAAAAGTGTGTAAGGGATCTCTTTGTATTATTTCTTACCTATAATACATATCAACCTATAATTATCTCAGTAAATATATTTTTTTAAATATATTTTATTGATTTTTTTACAGAGAGGAAGGGAGAGAGATAGAGAGTTAGAAACATTGATCAGCTGCCTCCTGCACATCTCCTACTGGGGATGTGCCCGCAACCCAGGTACATGCCCTTGACCAGAATCGAACCTGGGACTCTTCAGTCCGCAGGCCGACGCTCTATCCACGGAGCCAAACTGGTTTCGGCACAGTAAATATTTTAATTTAAAAAGGAAAGACCAGCAGCTGTATCCTAAGTTGGGTCCTAGTCAAACTGTCCTTACTGGCCTAAGAAGACTGGTGGGAAAGGAGAGTAGCCAAGAAGTTGTGTTCCACTTCCCACTTCCCACCCCAACCCAGGTATTGCTCTCCCTGCGCATCTTGCTACTAATGAAGCCCAGCGTGCTGTCCCGAGTCAGTCATCAGGTAGCCTTTGGGCTCCATGAACTCCTTAAGACCAACGCAGCCAACATTCACTCAGGTGATGACTGGGCCACCCTCTTCACGCTGCTGGAGTGCATTGGTTCAGGCGTGAAGCCGCCAGCTGCCCTGCAGGCCACCACCAGGGCTGATGCACCTGATGCTGGTAAGCCCTTTCCCAGAGAGACCCACACTGGCAGATAAACCATTATGGCCCCAGAGGTTGATACACGAAAACAAAACAGGTTATTATATTCAGCAGATTAAATACTCATGGCTTCTGCCATCTGCTCCCAGAATTTCCTATACCAGCTGGCATCTCCTCAAGTTAAACAGCATGAAGGCAAGTAGGCAGCAGAGAAGGCTCTGAAGCCAGGCTTACTGCTGTCCTGAGGACTGGTTTATCAAAAACTGTGAGAAACTGCCACCTCCCTCCCCTGACAGCTGCTCCTAGATGCCATCAGGAACCCAAATTAGCCTGCTGCCCTATTTGGTCAAGAGAGAAGCTGTCCAGACCATCCTTTAGCCCTGTGGTGACAGGCTGAAACTAAACCAGACCAAGAAAGAGAAGCCAGGCTTCGGCGCCTTTCTTCAGAGAGCTGAAATTATTCCCTCAACCCAGTGTCCCCCATCCTCACTTTGACTCTGCCTTTCTCTGCCGGCTCAGGGGCCCAATCAGACAGTGAACTCCCATCCTACCATCAAAATGATACGAGTCTGGACCGAGGATACACTTCTGACTCAGAGGTCTACGCTGACCATGGCAGGCCTGGCAAGATCCACCGATCAGCCACAGATGCTGATGTGGTCAACAGCGGTTGGTTAGTGGTAAGTGATGGACAGCAGATGAGACTTCCCTCCTTGGCCTGTGGGAAAGATTCCTAGTCCTCTGAGAGGGCATCCAGGGGAAGATCTGGTTCAAGCCTGGGTTCCCAGCTCCTCTGTGTACTTTACAGGTGGGGAAGGATGACATCGATAACTCCAAGCCAGCGCTTGGGACTGGGTCCAGCCGACCAGGCCCTTCACCCCTGGTCAATCAGTACAGTCTAACAGTGGGGCTGGACCTCGGACCTCATGACACTAAGTCTCTGCTTAAGTGTGTGGAATCACTGTCTTTCATCGTGCGTGACGCTGCCCACATCACACCTGACAACTTTGAGCTCTGTGTCAAGACTCTCCGCATCTTTGTCGAAGCCAGTCTTAATGGTGGTGGGTCAACTGACAAAGGGGCAGTTGGGGAGTAGCCATGTGAATATACGGGGGACAGGGATATGTGCCCATGGATGTGGAAATGTGACCTGGATCTGACTCTGCTCAGGGTGCAAGTCCCAAGAGAAACGTAGCAAGAGTCACAAATATGACAGCAAAGGGAACCGCTTCAAGAAGAAATCCAAGGAGGGCTCAGTGCTTCGACGGCCTCGAACCTCTAGCCAACATGCCACTCGGGGAGGGCATAGTGATGACGATGAGGATGAAGGCGTGCCTGTCAGCTACCATACGGTGTCTTTACAGGTCAGTCAGGACGTAAGTATGGCACCCTTTACTTCCTCTTCTCTCCCTGCACCTGACTTTGGGAGTGTGGATGGGGCCAGGGACAGCCAGGACTGAAAGGAAGGGCCGAGGTCCTCAGCCACCACTCTACAGTGTTCCCACCTGTAAGTCCTTGTTTGCTTAATATTTAAACTAAGGTTTATTTTTTGAATAGGTAATACATGCACGTGGTACAAAGTTCAAATGGTACAAAAGGGTAAACAGATAAAAGTAAGCCCCATTCCATTTCTGTCCCTAGCAATAAGTTCTCACTAGAGGCAACTACTGCCACCAGTTTCTTGTCTATCCTTCCAGAGTTATTCTGTCTATTCAAGGCATATAAAATTTATTTTATGAACAGAATTTATATCACTAACTAAATGGAAACTAATTGCCTTAGAAAAATGATTAAAACAAATTATTAAATCTAGCCAGATACTATTACCCATCAAAGCCTCCAAACCTGATGTATGCGTTCTGTTTTTAAAATAACATAATAAGGTTTTATGTATTACCAGGTGTGAAAGAGAATTGAAAAGAAAGTGTATATATCATTGTGTAATTCAGTGTTATTAAATACTTAGTCCACGCCCCTCCTCAAGTCTTTTTTACTAGGACTAATACTCAACTTTGGGAAACACTGGCCAGGACGGGACAACTAGCTCATAAAGTCGAGAAGGGAGCAGTGAGAGGGTTGAAGTATGGTGTGACTGGTACTAGGGGATCCCTTGAGGACTCAGTCAGGGACAGTAGTGGGTGAGGGATTTGACCAGACCTAACCCCACTCATTTCCTGCCCCTCCTGTGATCCCAGTTGCTAGACCTGATGCACACCCTGCACATTCGGGCAGCCTCTATCTACAGCTCATGGGCAGAGGAGCAGCGTCACCTGGAGACAAGTGGCCAGAAGATCGAAGCGGATTCGCGCACCCTCTGGGCCCACTGCTGGTGCCCCTTACTGCAGGGTAAACTTGTGGGGGAGTAGGCTGGGCAGGGGCAGAGGTGGACTTGGAGCTTGGGAAGTTCCAGGATCAGGATGCCTGAAGGATCCTGAGCCTGTTCTCGCTCTCAGGCATTGCCTGCCTATGCTGTGATGCCCGGCGCCAGGTGCGGATGCAGGCACTGACCTATCTGCAACGAGCACTACTGGTACATGATCTGCAAAAGCTAGATGCCCTGGAATGGGAGTCCTGCTTTAACAAGGTAGGACTTCCCTCTCGTCTTTTTTTTTTTTTTTTTAATGTTTTTATTGGTTTTTAGAGAGAGGGGAAGGGAGAGGGATAGAAAGATAGAAACATCGATCAGCTGCCTCCTACACACACTCCTCCTGGGGATCAAGCCCACACCCTGGGCATGTGCCCTAACTGGGAATCAAACTGGCAACCTCTTGGTTCCTGGATTGATGCTCAGCCGCTGAGCCACACCAGCCAGGCAGACTTCCCTCTAGTCTTAAGGTAAAGTTCAAATCCTTAAGATAAGGAGAACAAGGCAGCCTGAAGAGCCCAATGTCAATCCTCAGTCTGCATCAGACCTTCCCCTTCTGCTCAATACTCATCCACCCCAGCCCCTGGCTTCCTTGGGACAAGGCTGCCCACTGACCTTGCTAGGAGATGTTGGCTGTTTACCTACCAGGTGCTGTTTCCTCTACTGACCAAGCTCTTGGAGAACATCAGCCCTGCAGATGTGGGTGGGATGGAAGAGACCCGGATGAGGGCTTCCACACTGCTCTCTAAGGTATTGCTCCCACTCTCACCCACCCACTCTCCTGCCTCTTCACAAGGAGGGAAGCCAAGGCTTCTGGTAGGACCTAGAGATGCAATGTAGGTGCTCAGGACCCAAGCTATGGAGACTCAGTGGGACTTAGGGACCTGGGACATTTCTGGAATTCAGAGGCATTTCTAACCTAAGATTCCCATGCAAGATAGGACAGGCTTGCCTCCCAGCCTTGGAGAAGGGTATAGAAGGCCCCTACCCTACTCTCGGCTGAAAGGGGCTGGCGGGCCATAGGTCTTCCTGCAGCACCTGTCTCCACTGCTGTCACTCTCTACCTTTGCGGCCCTCTGGCTGACCATCTTGGACTTCATGGACAAGTACATGCATGCAGGCTCCAGTGACTTACTGGTATGTTCTACCTCAGCCTGACTCCTGCTGCCTGCTTCCTCTCCCACCTGCTGGGAAGACTTACTGTTTCCCCCCTTGGTGGCTTCCTCCTTACCATATTCTCCCATGCCCTCTTTTCTATTCTCATGGTCCCACTGCCACCTGTAGTCAGAGGCCATCCCTGAGTCTCTGAAGAACATGCTTCTGGTGATGGACACAGCGGAGATTTTCCACAGTGCAGATGCCCGAGGAGGCAGCCCCTCAGCCCTCTGGGAGATTACCTGGGAGCGCATCGACTGTTTTCTGCCCCACCTACGAGATGAGCTCTTCAAGCAGACTGTCATGCAGGGTAGGGGGCTCAGCCCAACTTCATCAGAAAGTCTGGAGCTCAGTAGTTCTCTGTGCTGTAGGTGGGTGGGAAGACTGGTGGGTAGTCAGGGCATGAAATTCTAAGAGCTGCCATCTGGATTCTTTGTCCACCTCAGACCCCATGCCTATGGAGCCTCATGCCCAAAAACCTCTACCTTCAGCCCACCTGACACCTACTGCTGGGGACACCAGAACACCTGGCCATCCACTTCTCCCAGAGATGCCCTCTGAATTGGGAGCCTGTGGTGAGTCCCTCTGGGCCAGCCTGCTGGGTGTTGAGCAGGAAAGAGGAGGCCTAAGAGCAGGCCCAGGGTAGCTTGAGATTGCTGCTAAGCATGGGCTGTGAGCCAGGGGTAGGGGAGACCCTGAGAATCCTGTTTGCCTGCTCTCCTATCAGAAATGGCAGGATCAAATAAGCTATAATAGAGCTAGCTGCTTGAGATTTTCAGGCTTGGGAAGAGAAAGCTGGGTCTGGGACTTGGAGAATATGCAAAGGTTGCCCTTCAGGGATTCTAATAAAGACCAGACCAAAATTAACCTAACTAGAAGTATAGCAAAGGAGGTAGAGGACAGAGATAAGGTAGCTGGGCAATGGAATGAGTTTCAGAGGGAGACTCCCAACTATTTAGCCTGGGAGGGGTCATTTTGCTCACAGGAATGGGGAGGAGCAAAGATGGGTATGAGGGAGTTTGACTGCAGCCACCTTTGACTTTGACTCTCACTATAGACTTTGAGAAGTCCGAGGGCCCCCGACCTGGCAACAGCAGCTCCCCTGGATCACCAGTGGCATCTAGCCCCAGCAGGCTGAGCCCTACCCCAGATGGGCCTCTGCCCCTGGCTCAGCCCCCACTGATCCTGCAGCCCTTGGCCTCCCCACTGCAGGTGGGTGTGCCACCCATGACTCTGCCCATCATCCTCAACCCTGCTCTCATTGAAGCCACCTCACCAGTGCCCCTCCTGGCCACACCTCGCCCCACAGACCCCATGCCCACCTCTGAGGTTAACTAAAATAGGCCCCTCAGAGATTAGGACCTGTCCCTGGTCCCCCTTCCAGCTGTCCCAGGGGCCACACTCTTCAGGCCCAACTCGAGCTGCTATCGCTGCTACTTGTATGGGGACCTAAAAAACAGAATTTTTCTAGCCCTTCCTGGGACCCACAGTCAGGCTGCAGGACCTTCCTCCTCTGCTCTCCATTCTTGGGGGTCCAACCTGGGAGCACACTCAGGTATCACCTGCAGCCTGGTAGCTCTGGGGAGGCATCACTGTGCCAGCCCTGCAGTGCCTGCCCTTGTGTCCCTCCTGCCCATGGTTAGGCATTGAGAGCCAACCTAACCACTCTGCACTTTGTTTCCCTCTCCCATCCCCACTCCCATCAGCCCTGGGCCACCTCCTTCAGTTCTTCCTCTTTTATTAATTTGTTGGTGAGTTTGGAGAGCTGATTGGCATTGAGGGTGGGCAGATGGCGCTGGACAGGGGGACTGCCCATAGGAACATGTACATATGGAAAAACGACAACAATGGACTTTTTATGATGTAATAAATGTCTTAGTACCATTAATGCCTTTCCCTCTGGTTTCCTTCTTGAACTTGTGGGCACCATGTTCTTAGAATACCCAGGGCTTAGACCAGGGGTGGGCAAACTTTTTGACTCGAGGGCCACAATGGGTTCTTAAACTGGACCGGAGGGCCGGAACAAAAGTATGGATGGAGTGTTTGTGTGAACTAATATAAATTCAAAGTAAACATCATTACATAAAAGGGTATGGTCTTTTTTTTTTTTTTTTTTTAGTTTTATTCATTTCAAACAGGCCGGATCCAGCCCGCGGGCCGTAGTTTGCCCACGGCTGGCTTAGACCTTGCATGAACAGAAGTGACACTGAACCTACCAACAGTCTGGTCCATGTGGCCACAGGCCAAAAGCCAGCCAGATGGCAGGACTGAGGTCAGGATTCCTTTTCCGCTGCCCGATGACCACCATCAGCACAGCAGTGTACCTTTGCCAGCAGGGATGTGCCAGGGGTTTGGGCAGTTGTCCTCTTCCCTAACTGCTCCAAGGAAGACACCTGAGATAACATAGACTGAGGTCAAAGGGAAACCAGAGCTGAGCTGTAGTTATTCAGAAGTTTTCCTTCTAATGTGCCTCATGGTCCAGGAGCAAAAGGAGCCTATGGGCATATGAGGGGGCCATCTTGCCCATAGCTGTGATCATGTGTATGTGGGCACAGGGACATTCATTTTGCTCCAAAATTGAGGAGGGACCATTTCTTCCACCCCACAGCCTCCATCCATCCCAATCACTGAAGCATGATTGGAGAACCCCTCCTCCTTCCCTTTCCATCAGGGTAAGACAGGTGGGAGTGTGAATGAGGCAGGCTGTGTAGCCCCTGCAAAGCTTAGGTACTATGGGCAGGATGCAGAATACTATGTATTAAGCTTTCCCAAGTGAAGCATCTACATCATCATGGTTTCCTCCTCCATAATGGTCCCTCCCCCTCTGGGAGTGGTACCCTACTGAACTACCAGCTGACCCCCTCAGAAAGAGTTAGGGACACTCACCCTCTTCATTTGGGCCCAGCTGGCTATGTGATCATTTAGCATCTGGGGCTTCCCTTTGCTCAGCACCACCAGGTAGATGTTCCTGGGCGTCTGAACCTCTGTAAGTGCCTCCCTTGGGTATAGAAGGGGGTGCCTTGGAAATGGGATTAGCCTGATGTGGAAAATACTAACATGAGACCTGAAACTCCTATACTAGTTTCTACCTCTTCCCTTCCTTCTTCCCCAAGTAGTCCAGACTATCCTTGGTTTCCCACCCTGCCCATGGGAAAATTAGGAGTATGGCTGCACTTTTCTGTATGAGTGCAGAAAAACCAGGATCTACAGCCAGGTAGACACTAAGGCTCTTGGCTTGGTAACAGTTATGATGTCTCTGTTCTACCATCTGAGCCCTACCCACAAGCTCTGCCTTTAGAAGCTTGCATGAGTTTTGGGGGGGAGTCAAAAGTTATACATGAATTTTTGACTATGGGGGTGTCAGTACCCCTAACTGTACAGAATTAGTACCAATGGGTGCACACACACACACACACACACACACACACCAAAAAATCCTAGAAACAACAGAAAATGCAGCTATCCCAGCAGTTGGGTATTTACCTTTGCTTAGGGCTCACTGCTTTGGGAGATGAGTGGCCTTGAGAAGCAGAACCCCTCAGCCCTGGGCCTCAGTTGCGGAGAAGGAACTTTAGTTCAAGTGAACACCCCCTCCTTGAAATATTCTTCACTCAAGCTTCTGAGACACTATTTTCTTGGTTCTCCCCTATCTCATTGGCCATGCCTTTTTAATTTCCTTTGTTGGCTCCTCATCTCCAGCCTCTGAACATTACTAGTAGAATGCCCCAGAGCTTCTCAAGTCCTTTCTCTATACTCAGTCACTGGATAATGTTGTTCACTGTCAAGACTTTAAATACCATCCATTACACTATGTCCAACTACCCCTTTCATTTCCACTTGCATGCCTCACTGGCTTTCAAACATAACAAACTTAAAAGGAAAAACTCTTGATTACCCCCAGTCTCCACAAATCTGCTCCTCCCCCCAGTCTGCCCCATCACTAAAGGACAGCTCCATTCTTCTAGGTTCTTATGCCAAACTGACCCCTCTTTTCTCATATTCTACATCCAATTCCTCAGCCACCACTGGTCACCCTCCTGTTTTCTAGTTCCATGATCTTTATTCTCTCCACATTGAAACCAAATGGATCTTTTTAAAACCCATTTTCACTCCATTGCTTAAAACCTGGCTTTCCATCTCATTCAGAATAAATAAAAAGTTCTTTTTCCCACCTACCTAATTTTCTTACTATGCTTCAAATATGCCAAACACATTCATATCAGACCTGTACACTGCTAATCCCTGCACCTGGAATGTTCTTCCCCCAGATATCCATATAACTCAGCCCACTTTTTTCAAGTCACTTTTCAAATGTTATCAGAGAAGCCTTCCCCGCCTGCCACATATAAAACTTTTATCACTCTTTGCCCCCTTACCTACTTTTTCTCCATAGCACTTATCACCCACCAACTGACATTTCTCCATTTGATTTTCACCTTCAAACAAGGACATTGTTTTCTAAAGTATGTCCTCACTATTTATTGGTGAATGAATAGAATGAGTTTATGGTGCCTCTGCTTTGGGCCAGGTCCTAGGGCTGCATACAAAAACAGAGATAGCCCGGACAGCATGGTTCAGTGGTTGAGTATTGACCTGTGAACCAGGAGATGATGATTCGATTCCCAGTTAGGGCACATGCCTGGGTTGTGGGCTCTATCTCCAGTGTGGGGCATGTAGGAGGCAGCCGATCAATTATTCTCTCTCATCATTGATGGGGTTTTTTTGTTTTTGATTTTTGTTTGTTTACAGTTTTTTAAATATATTTTTATCTTTTTTAAAAAATATATATTTTATTGATATTTTACAGAGAGGAAGGGAGAGGGATAGAGAGTCAGAAACATCGATGAGAGAGAAACATTGATCAGCTGCCTCCTGCACACTCCCTACTGGGTATGTATGTGCCCGCAAGCAAGGTACATGCCCCTGGCCGGCATCGAACCCGGGACCCTTGAGTCCGCAGGCCGACGCTCTATCCACTGAGCCAAACCAGATAGGGACATCATTGATATTTTTATCTATCTCTTCCTTCCTCTCTGAAATCGATGGAAATATATATTTTTAAAGTCACTTTAGAAACAAAAACAGAAATAACCATTAGGTTGGAAATTAATGGAACAAACAATGAAGAAGTTTCTTAAGCCCAGCTAGATGAGGCTATAGCAACTGACAATAAACCTTGAGTCAGTTAAAATTTCCAGGCCAACATTGTGAATTGTTGGAGTTGACTAATGGGAACATGGGGGTTTATTATACTATTTTCTGCACTCTATGTATTGTATGAATTTGTGGAGAAAGAGCTTTATCCTACAGTTAACAGACTGGCTTTGAATTCTTGCTCTGTCCTTTCTAGCTGTGTTACTTCGCCTATCTGAGACTTAATTTCTGCATAAGTAAAGTAAGGTAATATTTATCTTCTAAGGATGTTGGAAGGATGAACAAGAACTTATAGTAAAGTACCTTAATATAGTACCTGGCACATTCCACTTGTGGACAAGGTGAAGAGGAAGAGGAAGTAACAGGAAATAGCCCAAATCAAGAGCCATAATAGTCTTCCTTTATGCAGAACTAGTGCATACCTATAATTCCATTATTAAGAAGGTTAGGGGAGCCCTGGCTGGCTTGACTCAGTGGATAGAGCGTCTGCCTGCGGACTGAAGGGTGGCGGGTTTGATTCCGATCAAGGGCATATGCCTGGATTGTGGGCTTGATTCCCAATGGGGGTGTGCGGGAGGCAGCTGATCAGTGATTCTCTGTCATCGTTGATGTTTCTGTCTCTCTCTCCCTCTCTCCCTTCCTCTCTGAAATCTATTTAAAAAAAAAAAAAAAAAGGTTAGGGGAAAGTTGCAGAAAAGATCTGAAAAAAACAGCCTGTGTTCTCCTCTGAGCCCAAGGTAGGATGACTCCAGGAATGGAGGTACTCATGGCATTCCTAAAGAGTCTCTACTGAGCAGAGGTGTCCAGCCTCGGAGCTGCACTTTGTGAACTCCTGCACTGACCTTGCTGCCACTAGAAGTGTACAAGCGGACGTTGGGGACTATATAAAAAGCAATTTCCTGCATCGGAGGAAGTTTGAACTATTAAGATTGTGGATACCTTTTTAATTCTAATACCCAAGTCTCTGGGACGGATAAGCAAAGCGTTTCCAGGCGCGGCGCTCCTGAGTTCAGTCATGTCTGAAAGTCTGGCCCGCTGTGAACCTGCCATTTATAGAACACGTTTTAGGTCCGGAGAGGCTCTTCCAGGGGAGGAGTTAGAACCTGAGAGGATGGTTACGGATCTCCTTGCAATTCCAGAGAGGCCGCCAGATGGCGCCCTAGAACCGACTGCAAGATCAACTTCCTTCCCCTAACTCTTCCCGGCAGCGGGGCCCCTCTCTGGGCGGGGGACCAGAGGGTTGGGGCCCTTCAGCTTCCCCCTGGGGTTCCCCAGCCAAGCGTTAGGCACAGCAAAAGCCGAGTACAGCGCTGCCAGCTGTTTGAGGCAGGCCTGCGTGAGTGAGGAGACCGGAGTCGGGACCCTTGGCCGGGGGATGGCGCTAGTTCCCCGAATCCTGCCTCTGGCTGATATCCCCTACCCCGCCACCACGCCCGCCACACACACGCCCACCTCCCCCCGCCTCCCGCCAGCCCCCCCACCCCCTGCCGCGGCTAGAGACAGCGCCTAGCTGACCACCATCCCCACTCCCCTCTCCCCGCGCGGCGCGAGTATTTCCCCGGTAAGGGGCACGCTAGAGTCGCTCCTGATTGGCTGTAGGCATCGGAGTTAAACTTTTAGCCAATGAAAAAGGGCATAGGGCGTGACGCACGGCAACGTCACGGGAATTCCCCCCTCCCGGGGGCGGAAAAGGGGCTTTCCCCGCTGGAGCCCTGGGACTGGAGAGGTGTCGCGACCGGTCCGAGGTGGGTCGGGCCGGGAGAGGAGCGGGAACCGAAGCCGCCGCCGCGGTGAGTGGCCGGGTTCAGATCCCTGGGGGGCCGAGACACGGGAAGGGCGGGAGGAGGGCCCGTGACTGACGGAGCTCCAGGACTGGAAAGCGGCATTTGCACACACACGCAGAGCACGCACACGTACCAGACACCCGGATACACACATCGGCATCCTTGTACAAAGACACGCGACCCGTACCTATGCCGGCGAGTGCACAGCATCGTCCGTGTGCTCAGCTTCGCACACACGTACACATGCAAACATACTCACCCGTTCTCAGGTGCCTGGACCCATACCCTTCACGCACAAACTCAAAGATATGTCCACCGGTGCCCTTACATACCAAGACAAGCTCAGACATGTGTCCACCCTGAGAAGTTTAAGGTCGCTCACCTGTTGCACGCACGCCAGCACATGGGCTGAAATAACACTTGTATACCTGTGATGGAGACACACACCTCACACAGGGCCATGGGACTGGAGCAGGGGCATGAGCACCCATAACAAGTGCGGCGTGGGAGTTAACCGCTGCCGAGATGTTTCGGGGAGAGGGCCCATCCCAAAGAGGAGACAGCTTTCCTCCCTCCCCCCACACCCAAGAGACCGTTCCTGGGGCAGAACCCCGGAGCCCCCCACTGGGAAGAGCCCCCGCCTACAGGCCTTCGGGGAGGAGGCCTTCCTACAGCAGGAATGTCCCCCCAAAAGCCCCCGGGTGAATCAGCCGTGGCCTCCCTTTGGGTAGAAAATCCCAAGGTTGCTCCAGCGTGGGGGAGGCGAAGGGGGCGGGAGGCGGGCCTCCTCCCCCGTCTAGGAGCCTCTCCAGGACTTGAAAGACCCAGTAGTCCCCGGCACCTGCCCTGGAGAGAGGAGGGGAGCCTAGCCCCACGGGGACTTCCCTGGGTCTGGTTGCCCCTCTCCCTGCAGAGGCTGCAGGCATCCAAAGGCTGGTGCCGATCAGGCGCCCCGCCCGCACCGGGGGCGTGGTCAGTGCGTCATTTCCAGTCCCGCCCCCTCCGGCCCCGCCTCCCCCTGGTATTTTCGGGACTTTCCTAAGCTGTTCTAACTTTCCTGCCCCTTACCCGGCCTAGCCCAGCCCAGCTCCCGATTCGCCCTCCACCGGATCTCCCCCGCCACACCCGGACGGGTGGCTGGAGGAGATCCGACCCTCCCCCTAATCTGGGACCCCCTCTCCCCGCACTCGGGTCCCGATCTGTCTCTCACTCCCCCCGCCACTCCTCCTAACCTAAGGCGGGCGCCTGAAACTCTGGGAAACAGAATCCGGCCGGAGCCACCAGACAGAACCGGGCCTAGCCCAGAGACATGGAGAGCTGCTACGACCCAGTGAGTCACTCCGCCCGGCCCCAAAGCCGGCCGGCTGCCCCCGTTTGTCTATCGGTCGGCCTGTGTTCCTTCCGCTCCCTTACACCTGTAATGCCTCAGATTATTTCAGCCTGCCTGTTAGCCTGTCTGCAAACTGCTTCCAATGGGAGCTCTTTTATGGACATGAGAAGGAGAGGGAGTGATTACTGAGGGTTTAGAGAGCTGGGAGGTGGAGGGCCCTGGGGGTGGCTCAGGATCAGCTGCCACCCCAGTCTGTCTTCAAACCAGGGTCTGGATGGCATCATTGAATATGATGATTTCAAGTTCAACCCTTCCATTATGGAGCCCAAGGAGCCTGCCCCAGAGACAGGTAAGTCTTTTAACCTCCCCTTGTCTTAGCAGTGGTTCTCAACCTTCTGACCCTTTAAATACAGTTCCTCATATTGTGACCCAACCATAAAATTATTTTCGTTGCTACTTCATAACTGTAATGTTGCTACTGTTATGAATCGTCATGTAAATATCTGATATTCAGGATGGTCTTAGGCGACCCCTGTGAAAGGGTTGTTCGGCCACCAAAGGGGTAGCGACCCACAGGTTGAGAACCTCTGTCTTAGAGAGAGGGAGGGGGCGGGAGGAGCGCCTTCTGCCTTGGGGATGAACTCAGAGATCCTGGATCAGCAAGGCCCCTCTGTCCCCAGCTGATGGCCCCTACCTGGTGATCGTGGAACAGCCTAAGCAGGTAAGTGAATGGAAGGGATGGTAGGGGATGGCTTCAGCTTTGGGGGCAAATGGGGTAGTTGTAGCTGGGTGGTCTTGGGGAGGGTCACTGACCACAAAAGCCACTTAGGGTTGGGATGGTTGGCTGCTGCTGATCACAGTGGTGTGGTTGTGATTCCGGCAGACACTACCAGTCATTATGGTCACTGCTGGCAGGGGGTATGTCTGGCTCTGGGGGGGGGGGGGGGGTAGGGGTCCTCCCTGGTCACAATGTCACTCTATCCTGGGACCTTCAGCGAGGCTTCCGATTTCGATATGGCTGTGAAGGCCCCTCCCATGGAGGGCTGCCAGGTGCCTCCAGTGAGAAGGGCCGGAAGACTTATCCCACTGTCAAGGTGAGCAAGGATGGTGCTTGAGGGTGGGCTAGTGGACAGTGTATCCAGGGGTATTGCTGACAGCCCTCAACCCTCACAGATCTGTAACTACGAGGGACCAGCCAAGATCGAGGTGGACCTGGTTACACACAGTGACCCGCCTCGTGCCCATGCCCACAGCCTGGTGGGCAAGCAATGCTCAGAACTGGGGGTCTGCGCTGTGTCTGTGGGGCCCAAGGACATGACTGCCCAGTAGGTGTCCCCTACTCCTGGCCCCTACTGGCATGCCCCCTCATTACCTGCCCGTCCTAGGCCCCAGCCCATCTCTAGGGAGAGACTTGGGTTGGCCCCAGAACCCAAGGTCACAAGTAAAAACCAGAAAAGCTCCCTAGAGGAAGTAAGGCTAGGCTGAGCCCTGGCAGTGGGGTGGGTGGCTCAGGAGGAAAGAACTACCTGCAATACCTCTGTCTCTCCTTCCCCGACTCAGATTTAACAACCTGGGTGTCCTGCATGTGACCAAGAAGAACATGATGGAGATTATGATACAAAAACTTCAAAGGCAGAGACTCCGCTCCAGGCCCCAGGGCCTTACGGGTAGGCTGGGCGGGAGTCCTGGGAGGTGGTCATGAAAGGAGGAGAGAAAGGGGAGGAGTCCAGCCGTCACATTGTGCCCACTGCAGAGGCCGAGCGGCGGGAGCTGGAGCAGGAGGCCAAGGAGCTGAAGAAGGTGATGGATCTGAGCATTGTGCGACTGCGCTTCTCCGCCTTCCTGCGAGCCAGCGATGGCTCCTTCTCACTGCCCCTAAAGCCTGTCATCTCCCAGCCCATCCACGACAGTAGTGAGTATCTTGACTACCTGGGGTGCAAGACCTGGTGTCAGAGAGAGCCATGAGGCATCCTCAAGCTGTGGAGTCAGACAGGCCTGGGTTTGAACTTGGCCCTGCCACGTATGACTAAATGATCTTGAGCAAGTCATCCCCCCTCTGAGTATGGTTTCTGTCTTGGGTAAATGCAGATACTAGTGGTTCCTCTTGGGGTTGTTCAGATAATGATGCAAAGCACTTGGCTCCACAAATGGGGCCATAACTTTTACATCATCTCAAGTAATTGCTATCCCACCCCCATAGAGTCTCCTGGGGCCTCAAATCTGAAGATTTCTCGAATGGACAAGACAGCTGGCTCCGTGCGGGGTGGAGATGAGGTTTATCTGCTTTGTGACAAGGTGCAGAAAGGTGAGGCTGGAGCCCATGCTGGGAACTAAGGATGCTGGGTGTCAAGATTGGGGGCAAGGGCAACTTCAGGAAAAATGGCCCTGAAGGTTCCAGTAGGAGCTGTGGCCAAGCTTCAATCTTCCCTGTAGATGACATTGAGGTCCGGTTCTACGAAGATGATGAGAATGGATGGCAGGCCTTTGGGGACTTCTCTCCCACAGATGTTCACAAACAGGTACCCCAGGGACCCTGGCCAGGGGTGGGGGCCCATCTAGGCCAAGGCCTCAATGCCACCGTCTGTCTTCCTTTGGCCCAGTATGCCATTGTGTTCCGGACGCCTCCCTATCACAAGATGAAGATTGAGCGACCGGTAACTGTGTTCCTGCAACTGAAACGCAAGCGTGGCGGAGATGTCTCTGACTCCAAACAGTTCACCTATTACCCTCTGGTGGAAGGTGAAGCAGGGCTGGAGATCCCAAGGGGGCTGGAGGGCTGGGACTGGGCTGGAAAGTCCCAAGAACTAGATCAGGGTGCCCGTGAGTCAAGTTAGGAGTGGGGAGGCCCCAGAAAGAGGTGGTCCTAAGAGGGCTTTGGCGGGGAGGGTCATTACCAACCTTGGGAGGAGGCTCTTGAGTGGCCCATGAGTTGGGGCTCTAACACCACATTTCCCTCTGCAGACAAGGAGGAGGTGCAGCGGAAGCGGAGGAAAGCCTTGCCCACCTTCTCCCAGCCTTTTGGGGGTGGCTCCCACATGGGTGGAGGCTCTGGGGGCTCGGCAGGGGGTTATGGAGGAGCCGGAGGAGGTGAGGGGTGCTGGTGGCATGAAGGGCGGTGGAGGGGCGAGGGGTAAAGGGGAGAGAAGTTGTGGGGGAGGTAATCTGGGAGCGTTCAGGCTGGTGCCTCCTCTCCACAGACTGCTTGTATTCACAGGTGGCAGCCTCGGCTTTTTCTCTTCCTCCTTGGCCTACAGTCCCTACCAGTCCGGTGCCGCCCCAATGGGCTGCTACCCGGGAGGCGGGGGCGGGGCGCAGATGGCCGACGCGGCACCTAGCGGGGATGCTCGGGAGGGAGCAGCAGAACCGAGCGCGCCCCCCGAGGACACCCACCGCAAACCGCAAGCTCAGGAGCTGCTGCAGCGAGGTATAGCCCCCGGAATTCGGGGGGTCGGAGCGCTGGGGGTGGGGGACCTAGCCCGCGCCCACGCCCCCTGTCGCCCTCAGCCCGGGAGTACAACGAGCGCCTGTTCAGCCTGGCGCAGCGCAGCGCCCAAGCCCTGCTGGACTACGGCGTCACCGCCGACGCGCGCGCGCTGCTGGCGGGACAGCGCCACCTGCTGACCGCGCAAGACGAGAACGGAGACACGTAGGTTGGGGCGGGGCGGGGGGCGGGCGCGGTGAGGAGATGGGCTCCAGGGTCCGGGATCGGGATTCGGCGTCCCGTGGAAGGTCGTGGGGTGCTCTGGAGTTGAACAGACCCGCTTGCAAGTCGGGCTCGTTGTGTACTAGTTCTGTTCAAGATGCTTAATCTCTCTATACTGTACTTCAGTTTTGTCAACTGTTAAAGGTATTTATCGACCTCAAAAGGTGCTCAGGAAGGATTCAGTTCAGGTGCTGCATTGCCCTTAGAGACATCTGGGCTCCACAGGCCCCAGCAAGGCAGGCCGTGGAGGCTGTGGGGTTTTGAGGGTAGAGGATGCTCCAACTGCCTGGGCTTGCTAAACCGAAGTCTCGATCCCCAACCCCCAGGCCGCTGCACCTGGCCATTATCCACGGGCAGACCGGTGTCATCGAGCAGATAGCCCATGTCCTCTATCATGCTCGGCACCTCGGTGTGGTCAACATCACCAACCACCTGCACCAGGTGAGGGGCACCTACTGATGGGAGGCTAAGAGTTGGAAAGCAAGTGGGTCTAGGCCAGGGGCGGGCCTGGCTCACTCTGCCTGTGTCCCCAGACACCCTTGCACCTGGCGGTGATCACCGGGCAGACCAACGTGGTGAGCTTCCTGCTGCAGGTGGGCGCAGACCCGACACTGCTTGATCGGCACGGAGACTCGGCGGTGCACCTGGCACTGAGGGCAGGTGCCAGTGCCCCTGACCTGCTGGGTGCGCTGCTGCGGAGCGGGGTTCCTGCCATGCCCCAACTGTTGCACATGCCAGACTTCGAGGGTGAGTCCTTCACCTCCTCTGGACCAGGGGCAAGGGTAGGGGTCAGGGAGGGTAACTGATGAGTGCCTAGAGTGGACATAAGGTGTAGAGATCAGCTTGTCGGAGCCACAGCTGCAGGCTGACTGTCCTATGTCCCTAGGGCTGTACCCAGTACACCTGGCAGTCCATGCCCGAAGCCCCGAGTGCCTGGATCTGCTGGTGGACAGCGGGGCTGAAGTGGAGGCTGCAGAGCGGCAGGGGGGCCGAACAGCTCTTCACCTGGCCACAGAGATGGAGGAGCTGGGGTTGGTCACCCACCTCGTCACCAAGGTAGGAATGAGGGCCATGGAGGGACCAAGGATGGTGAAGACGTAGGGAGAGGGAAAGCCAGTCATTGGTGCTGTACCCAACCACGCCCTTGCACTCCACAGCTCCATGCCAATGTGAATGCACGCACTTTTGCGGGAAACACACCCCTACACCTGGCAGCTGGACTGGGATCCCCAACACTCACCCGCCTCCTTCTAAAGGCTGGTCAGTCTCACCCTCAGGGCATATGAACAGGACTGGGAGGAGAAAAAGGGGTGCCTCCCATGCTCCCCACTTTGCAATCCTGAATGTGGGCTCCCATTGCACCTCCCTCTCCTAGGTGCTGACATCCATGCAGAGAACGAGGAGCCCCTGTGCCCACTGCCTTCGCCTCCCACCTCTGGTAGTGACTCAGATTCTGAGGAGCCTGAGAGGGACACCCCAAGCAGCTTCTGTGGCCACACACCTATTGACCTCACTCGCAGCACCAAGGTCAGGCCAGCCTGGGACGAGAAGTACCTGGGAACAGGGTGTCTGGGCTTAGGGATGGGGTTCAAAGTATCTGGTACCTGGCTCACCGCCTGGGATGGGAGTAGTGAAGGTCGAGGCTGTCTCTCCAGGTGAAGACCTTGCTGCTAAATGCTGCTCAGGACACCATGGCACTGCCCCTGGCCCCGCCCAGCCCCGCAGGTGAGATCTCTTCACTCATTCCTAGCCCTAGCCCCCTGCTCAAAGGGGTCCTTCTCCTGTAGATCTCTGAAGGGGTCTGCCTTGTCTATCCGATTGCCATGGGAGAAAAGTGGTGTCTGTGCCCATCTCTGGAGGTAACTGACACATTTGTGTGTCTGTCCCCCTCAGGGCCAGAGCTGCCACTCGAGGATACAGTCCTGCAGAACTTGGAGCATCTGCTAGATGGGCCAGGGGCTCAGGGCAGCTGGGCAGAGCTGGCAGAACGGCTGGGGCTGCGCAGTCTGGTGGACACGTATCGAAAGACAGCCTCGCCCAGCGGCAGCCTCCTTCGCAGTTACAAGGTCAGTCGGGCCTGTCCCCTGCTCCATGCCTGCTTCCTTACCCCAGCCTCAGATCCCAGGTGCTTCCTTGGCCCCAGGGCTCCTGAGCCCACATCCTAACTGTAACTGAGGTTCTCATACCTCTTCCTTCTCTCCAGCTGGCTGGTGGGGACTTAACAGGCCTCCTGCAAGCTCTGTCTGACATGGGCCTAGACGAGGGAGTGAGACTGCTAAGGGGTCCCGAGGCCCAAGACAAATTGCCCAGCACAGGTAAAAGGGTCAGACCTGGAAGATCATCTGGGCCTGGAGGGTGGGAGGCTAAGGCCTTAACTCCCCTCTCCCCTCCTTATGTCTACTTCCCCTGCAGAAGTGAAAGAGGACAGTGCATACGGAAGCCAATCAGTGGAGCAGGAGGCCGAGCAGCTAGGCCCATCCCCTGAGCCACCAGGAGGGCTCTGCCACGGGCACCCGCAGCCTCAGGTGCACTGAACTGCTGTCCATTTGCCTGCCCCCTTCCTGGGCCCCTCTGTACAGCATCCCCACCTATTCTAGTCCTTATTTAACACCCCATGCCCACCCCTCAGTTGGGGTAAATAAAGGATTCTTATGGGAAAGGGAGGGGGCCTGGCCCCATCCCTAAGTTATAGCCACCCTTGAGTGACATGTCCTACCCTGGCCCAAAGCTGGGCACTGGAGAGAAAAGAGGTCCAGCCAGCAAGTCCAGAGCAGTTTTAATGGGGGTGGAGGCTGTATAAAGGGCAGGGCCCACTGAAGGAGGGAAAGCAAGGCCATGCTGTCCCCAGCCTGTGCATAGGGGCCTGGGCATGGACACCCTTCCTCCACCTCTGGAAAGAGAGAAGATGAGCCCTCAGGAAGGAAGGAAAACCAGCTCGTCCCCAACTCCTGGTCTCTGTCTGAGCCAGGCCCCAGGATGGAGGAGGGTTGCTGGTGTCAGGGGTGGTCTCAGCAGAAAGCAAAACCTTTGCAGGCCTCCCCCCCCCTCAAAAAAAAAGCATCAAAAGTCCAGGGCCCTGGCCCCTCCCGCCCTAGCCCCCCGTACGAAAAAGTGCAAAACATTATCACAAAATGGGGGGGTCTCAGAGGGGCTCTAAGCCTGGGCTCCTGAGGCCCATGCCCTAGCCCTGCGCTGCCCCGGACACCGCGTCCGGCGCGGTAGGGCCCTGGGCCGAGGGGCCCTCGGGGTTCGCCCGAGGCCGGCCCGGGCTCAGGCAGGGCCATGTCATGCAGGTGCCCAAGGGGCACCCCCCCCACTCTCACCCCCAACTCAGGGCTTCCGACGCCCACTGCCTGCCCCTGCCCGAGGCCCTGAACCATGCCATTGAGCCCGGGGCTGGCTGGAGACACTGGGCTGCAGGGAGGGACTGGCGTGAGGTGGGAGGACTCCATCCTCTGTGCTGCCAGCTTGGGCCAGTGCTGCCTCTACCACGTCCAGCTCTTCACTGCCCGCCTTCAGCTTGACCCGAAGCAGTGCTGCGTATGTGCCGTAGCGGGATTTCTGAGGCAGAGGGGCAGAGGCTGTGAGCCCACTCTCCACCCTCTGCCCATCCCACCCCATCTCTACCCCGTCTGGACCAAGGAAGGATACCTAAGAAGGTTAGGAGATGGCAGGTTCTTGCCCACTCTGAACCCCTAAGGATGTGACATGATCCCCAGTAGGTTGGTGGCCCTCTATGGGCTCTCAAGATTGCCAATTGTAAGAGCCAATGTTTCTTGAGCCTTTACCAGAGTTGGGAAAACAGCACTTGGCAGACGTCTCACTCATTACCCTAGTGAGTACAGAATAGTCTCCCTGTCCCACAGAAGAGGAAACGAAAGCTGAGAGGGATTAATAAGCGAGACCTGGTCCCACTTAGGAGTCCATGCCCTTAACCACTAGTCTGACCCTGTACTGGGACACAGAGGCCCTGCTAGTGGAGACAGGTGGCACACAGAGGCCCAGGGCCGGGAGGCTCACCTCGAACTCCAGGTAGGCCTCCTTCTGCCGCTGGTCCTCAGCCTCCTTGCCCCGGGCCTTCTTGCCCAGGAGGGCAGCCCGGTGCTCCTGCAACTCACTTGCCATGGCCTTCAGCTTGGCCTCATGGGTCCGCACTTGCTCCTCCTAGAGGCAGAGGGAACTCTAGCACACACAGTGCCTTTGTGCAAGTTTATTTAAAAGGTGCCCCTTTCTTAGGATGAACAAACTACTATGTCTGGATTCACAGCATGGCAAGTAGAGGGGCAGCTGGGTTTCAGCCCATTCGCCCCCACCACCCCATGACCAGTGTCCTAATCATAGCCAGCAGCCTTGACTGCAGTTGGCCTGAGCCTGCCCTACTCCATCCCATTGGCCAGGGGGACAGAGCTGGGAGTACCTGGGAGAGGCGGGTGGCAGTGCTGGGCAGCAGAGGGCGGCTGAACTTCTTCTGGGAACTAACAGCAGCTGGGAAGGGGGGTGCAGAGAACATGGCGGCCACCACATTGATGCGCGTGATCCAGGACTGCATCTGCTCCAGGCTCCTGAGGAGATAGCACAGCACCTTGGGACCTGAGCCCAGGATTCCTATTCAGGAGGGCTAGTCCCGGCTCAGGATGTGGCCTGCGGAGGAAAGACTCCATCCAGGAACAAGGGAGGGGAACCAGCTGGGAATGGAGAGAAGCGGTCTGGGACGGGCAGGGGAAGGCACTCACGAAGCCTGGAAGAGGAAGACCCGCCAGTCAGCTGTGCGCAGGTAGAAGACGTGGGGCCTCTTGCTGTAGTCCTTGGCGCGTGTGGCCAATGCGTGGTGGATGCTGATGGCATTCTTAAGCTCTGCCTCCGATAGGGCCTTCCCAGGCTGGTACTCCTCCTGCAGGATGCCCATCTTGTCCTGGCCACCGTCCCAGCCTGGCCCAGCCCAGCCACATTCCCCAGAGCCAGCTCAGCCCCCACCCCTTGGGCTGGCCCCGAACCTTCTGCAGGTAGAGGATCATGCCCTTGAGGATCCCATGGAAGCTCTTCCAGCCCCGTTTGCCCCGAGGTGCTGGGGGGAAGGGAAACAGGTCACGGGAGGACTGGGACAGGCCCGCTCCCTTCCATTCCCCCAGACCCTCGCACCAGGCCACGTACTCTTCCTGCAGTCAGGGTCTGCGTGCACCTTTCGCACCAGGGCCCCGTGCTTGTAGACCGCGGCCCCAGGCTCGGGAGTCAGGTCCAGGAAAGGGCTGGAGCCGCTGCCACTGCCCCCGCTGACCCTCTTGATGACCTTGGGGTTGGGGTCGGCCAACTCAGACAGAGAGCGTCTCAGCTCCTCCTCGTCTCTGCAGGTGTGATCACCTCAGAGAGGGCTGGCTATGAAGCCACACCCTCCCCTTTCAATCCTGGCTTCTGCTCACCCAGGAAAGCCCCTCTAGTGTTTGTAGACATAAGGGCTGGGGAACTGCTCTCAAAGGGTGTGGCTCCCCTCAACCTGAGGCCCCTGGAATCATAGTTCCCACCTCAAACCAGGTCTCCCCACTCAGATCAGGGCTCCAAGGGGCAGAATGGCTCCTCAGATTACAGCCCCCAGGGTAAGGCCATGTCTGTTCCTTCCTCCCCTCACATGTAGCCAACCCCATATTCCCCATTTCTGTGCTCGCGCGCGCACACACACACACAGCCTTCTCTACCAGGACAGACATATGTCTGACTCAGCTGTCTCAACCACACCCACCACCAGCTCACAGCTTGTTGGCAAAATGGTGTCAGAAGTAGCTGCTTCCTAGTGGTCCCCTGCTACATCCCTATCTGCAGGCTCTGTCAGGTATCATCTGACAAGTGATTCTGTCCGTCACGAGGAGCTCAACCTGCAAGCTCCCTATTGCCTCCCACATGGAGCCTATAACACGACCCTACCAACACTCTCTCCTTCCACACTCCAATCAGGCCTGTCCCCTTAGTCTCCCCGCCCCATACTCACTTCAGATATCACATATTTGCCGCCCAAATGTCAACTTCCCTTTTTCTCTTCCCAAACAAATGTTTCCCCTTTCAAGTCTTGCCCCCCAAGTCCCAATCCTCCAAGAAGCTTTCCCTGTACCCCAGTCCTAAGCTCTGCCTCCTGAGGTCTTCTCTCCCACCTGCTGGGAACTCCCATCTAACTGAGCAGTGGCTGGACTCTTAGCAGATACTAGAAAATACGTGATCTGTTGACTGTTTAGATGAAGGCTCTACACTCAGACTGGGGGGCCCAAGGCTAAAACGGGGCCTTCTCTCTCAGATGGACTCTTCAGGAAGTCTCCAAGACTTCTGACTCTCTGTTTCCACTGGGACTATAACAGTAGACAATGTGGGCCCTTGTTCTGTGACACTTAGGGCTCCCTAGGACCCAAGAGGGGTCTCTCATGCTATTGGCCCAGGGCCCTACCTCCAGAGACTTCTGTTTTCCCACTAGGATTGCCAAGGGACCTCCCCTTCTGCAACCCTCCTCCTAGGCCAGCTGACAATGGCCACTTACCCCAACCCAGCTTGTCATAACAACCCAGCTAGAGACAAGACACAGAACTCCAAGTCCAGACAAGCATCTCCAAAGAAGGAAGTGAGGCGACTTTACTGCCTCTCATGGCCTCACCCACCTCCCCTACCCCACAGCCCCAAGACTCACAGGGCCCACCTCAGCTCTCTCCACCTCTCCAGGCAGACCCTTCCCCACACCCACATCTCTACCCCACCACACAGCCCCAGGACTCACATGGCCCACTGCAATTTTTCATTCTTGATGGAGCTGTATAAAGCCTGGGGAGGGAAAAACAAATCAGGGCAGTGTGGGTCAATCCTGGAGGAAGGTGCATCAGGCACCCCAATGCCAGAGCCAGAGCCCTCCCTCCCCTATGGGGGAGAAGACAGAATTGAGGGAGAGGGCAGTAGAGTGTAATGACCAAGAACACGGGCTCTGGAACGGAGTACTAGGACCCGGGCCCAGCTTTGCCACGTCAGCAGCATTGCTTTAAGCAAGTATCCATGGGGAAGAACACAGTACCACGTGTTTAATGAAGGGAAAGCCATTAGCACAGGGTATCCTCATATGTGCTTGATGCACAATTAATGGCAACTGCTAATCTCTTTGTTATTATTGTTAAGAGGCCATCCTGCTCAGATCCTTGGTGGGAGAAACAGCTCTGGAGGGAATGGAAAACAGTATTTCAAGAAGCTCTCCTTTTCCCAAACGGCCGTGCTTTGGGCCTGTTTTACAGCCTAAAACCACACAGAGCACATGGGGAAACTGAGTCCCCAGAATGGGAACTCACTGTCACTTCCTTCCTCGGCCAATGAGAACATACGATGGCTCCCAGCCCCAGGACAAGCTGAAAGCATCCCAACCCAGACTGCCCCCTCCACAGGCCAAATGCCAGGGTGGTCTAGCCCCCAGCCGACTCCCACACCTCATGTTCCTAGGAGTGAACATTAGTTTAAAAGGCAGCAGTTTCAGTTTCCAAACCCTGCACACGCCAAACTCCCTGTGGATTTCTCAGCCAGCCACTTTCCTTCAGTACAGTTGGCCTGGGGGACCTGTGGGGACCTTGTGGTGGTCAAAGGAGAGAACGGGCTGGAGGAGTAGCATAGGAGACCCCTCTTCCTGGGAGTGGCCTGCAACACGGGTCCACACTAGGGCCTCCCGCTTCCCACAGCCTGTCTGTGAGTAGGTGTGTCCCCAGCATGTATGTGTCAGGCTAAGCATGTGGTGTGATGCTGTTTGCATGTGAGCTGGGTGCAGTGGTGACGTAGGCACCTTCTCTGTGCTGGGACACAGCCTACCCCCAACACACCAAGGCCTCTGACTCTCACTGCCCACAGCCATGCAAAACAGCCCCCATGAGCACACCCTGTCCAGCGCTGAGTACACCCCACACACAGCACCACCAGGCTTGTGCGCACACAGCTTCCCAGCACACACCCAGCATAGCTTGGACTCTAAGCCTTCACTCTCCAACTCTCTGGCCAGGAGGCTGAAGTGGCCACCGACATCCAACCCGCAATCCTTGTCCCCAGCCTTCCAGTTCATCTCCTGCCCTTTTTGGCCCCAACCACATCTCCCTTCCAAAGTCCTAACCCCCCTCCGTGAGCCCCAAGTCACGCTCCCATCCAGAAGACCCAAAGGCCCTTTAGTTTGAGGTGCCCAGCTTGATCAGAGGGTCTGTGCTCTTCCCTCTGCAGTCCATGCCCATCCCCGGCGACCCGTGGGCTCTGTCCCTGCTGGGCTCCCCGCCTCAGCCCCACCGGTGCCCTCCTCTGCGCGTTCTGCCTCGGGTGCCTCCTCCCTCCAGCCACCCCCGCAGCCGCCTAAGTCGCCCCCCAAGTCGCCCCCGAGCCTGGCGTGGGCCGCAGCCCCAACGCCCTCACCGCCTTCTTCTTCTTGCGGCTCTGCAGGCGGCTGACCACCAGGTCCGTGTAGAGCACGGGCTTGAGGCTGCGCGAGCGCTGCGGCCACCCATAGCACAGCGTCTCGGCGCCGCGGTGGGTGCGCCCGTAGCGCACGGAGCACAGCGAGCGCGAGCGCAGCCGCCCGGCGCTGCTGTGGATGCTGTTGACGCCGATCATCCTGGCCCCGCCGGCGCCCCGCGGCCCCCGGCCATGCCCGCCCGCCCTCGGCCCGGACGCCCGCGGACGGCTTCCCCCCGACAGCCGGGCTCCGACCGACGCAGGACCGCGCGGCAGCGGCTATGTCGGCTCCGCGGCTCCGTAAGCCGGAGGGGGGCGCCGACTGGGAGGGGAGGGCGAGGGCTGGGGCGGGGACGGAGCCAAAGGGAGGCGTCTGACCGAGGGGGGGCCCAGCGGCGCGACGGGGGAGGGGCCGAGGGAGGCCAGGGAGCCCCACCTGCGTGGGGGCGGGCAGCTCTGGGGCGACGGGGGTGGGGGGCGTCGGGAGCCCCTAGGCCGGGAACTGTGAAGGTGGGCGGGCCCTGTGGGTCTAGAACTCCCTCCAAAGCAAGTCAGGGTTTGGGGGTTTGGGGGGTTGGGAGGTGGAATGGGGGGAGTGGTGGTGAGGAGAGAGGTCGGAGCGCCTCCTGGCGGCCCTTTTTACCGAGCCAGGACGGCCACGAGGCAAGGCGAGGCGAGACGGCAGCGCAGGAGAGAGAGAGGCAGCCGCGGAACCGCTCTGGCCTCATCCAACTCAACGACTCGCAGCACCCTCCAACGCCCGTGTGTGTACCCCAACTCAAGTACACACTCCCCAGTTACAGACATACACCTCAACCAACCACATGCACCCCAACTCACGGACACTGCAAATTCAGATGCACACCTCGAAATGTACAGTCATTAACGTGAAAACATACACCCTCTACTCACCGACACGTTATAGATCAGACAGCCAGTTCATAGATATACATCCCAACCACGTAAACAACAAACGACACCCCCACCTCAGACACACACCCTGAGCCCTAACGCACAAACATACCCAAATCAGACAAACCCCATTGCTTCCATTCCGTGGTCGGCAAACTGCGGCTCGCGAGCCACAGGCGGCTCTTTGGCCCCTTGAGTGTGGCTCTTCCTAAGCCTTAGGAGTACCCTAATTAAGTTAATAACAATGTACCTACCTATATAGTTTAAGTTAAAAAAATTTGGCTCTCAAAAGAAATTTCCATCGTTGTACTGTTGATATTTGGCTCTGTTGACTAATGAGTTTGCCGACCACTACTAGGTCATACATATACAACTCAAGTCAAGCATCCCCCCAACTCCCAATGGTCACCCCCACTCAGATACATCCCCAAATTCGGAAATCCAGCACAACTGAAGCTCACAGACGAGCCCGAGGACACCCCTGTGCACTCACATTTATGTGGTGGCCCAGGGACCCCTTTGCCAACCTTGAGGGTTTCAAGTAAGTCCAGGCCTCCCTGGATGAAACCACCCATGGGGGGTGGGGGGAGCCCACGGGCCGGATGCCCCTCTTCCTCCCATCCTCCCAGCCCCAAGGTCACAGACCCCGCAAGGCACCGTGGGGATCTGGCTCCAGTTTGGCGCTAACGTTCTGCCAGAACTTGGAAAAGCCTTTGTCCCTCTCAGGCCCCGCCACCCCGGGCGTCTCCTGTGCCGCGGTAGCGGGATGACCTTTGTGACTATAAGCCCTGGGGCGGGGGAGTGCGGCGGAGGAGGAAGCGATGTGCCGGTGTGTCCCCACCCCACGCAGGGACCCCTCGCATCCTCGGGAACACCGGGGGAGGGGCCCTAATGAAGACAAATGCAGGGCCCAGCGCCGCCAGATCACGCGGTTTTCAGAGCCACCTCCCCTCCTCCCGCAGTGCGCAGCCCGGACCGCACGGCCAGTGCGCATGTTCCGGAGAGCCCGTCTGTGAGGCTGGGGGGGGGGGGGTGGGGGGGGCGGTACCCAGGCTGAGCGCGGCGAGTCTCGGCTCGGGAGGCAGGGCCCCTCACCTGGCCTTTCTCGGACACCCGCCCACAGGTCCCTGTCCCTCCCCTGCAGCTGCCTGTACCCTGCCCCGCCCCGCCCCCACCTTGAGCAGCTCCCTGGGGAAGTCGCCGCCTTCGTTGAGGCCCTCCAAGTTCCCGATGAAGTCTCCGCAGGTCATGCGCTTCCCGATGTTCTAAGGGGGGAACAGAGGCCTGTGAACCCGGGCGGCCCTTGGCCTTCCAGGCCCTGAGGTCTTGGACAGGGTCTGTTTTCCGGCTCCTTCCCGCCATACCCCACTCACGTGGCCATGGAGATCGGTGTTCAGTAGCATGAGGGCGCAGGTCAGCGTGTGCGCACCGTCTAGGGCAGAGTTGACATTCAGCCTCCCTGGGACTCTTCCCACCGCTATCTTACTCAGACTTCCAGCTCATCCCCTGCCCCCTTCCGGGACCCCTTTGGCCCACAACCACACTTTTGTAAGTCCTGAAGCCCATTAGTGAGCCAGACCTCAGCAAAGATTTCTCTTTTCCAGCAGATCCCTTAGAAGGGACCTCACCCTTTTCTCAGGCCACCCTCCCTAGCTCTCAGGTGCTGGGGGCTGTCCACTGCGTGCCCCCTAACACCCACATGCCTGTGTCTCTGCACGAAACACACACACGTGTGCCTCACACAGTTATGCGGACCCGTGCAGCCAAACAGAATCCGCACTCAAGCCAAGCACTGTTTGGCACATATATGTGGACAATGGTATGCAAACACACCTGTCACCTGCCTCTTCACAACACACACTAGACCCTAACAATATGCCTGCCCACGTGCACAGTTCCACATCCATGTAGCCAGGTCAGCATTGTCTGCACACAGGTATACCCCCATGCCTGCAAGCCTGTGCATTCATTCATTCCGGCACACATACCCATGCACCTAGGCACACACAGTGCCCTTTGCCTCAGTGACCAGCCAGGAAAGCCCTGTCCCTGGCCTCCTCACCCTCTGAGGACAGAGCTCCAGGGTTGCACTGGAAGTATCTCTGGGAGAAGTGGGCCAGCACGCGCTCCCGTTCCTGGGTCTCACCCATTAAGGCCAGCTCCTTCAGAAACACCCTGGAGAGGAGGGAAGAAGGAGCACGTCACCCCCACCCAAGGTCCCCTGACCAGGTAGCCCTGGCTCTTGGGCAGGGTGATGTCAGGGCAGCTTAGGGGAGGTGCAGGGGCTCAGAGGAGGCAGAGCTAAGGCCCTGCACACCAGACCTGGAGAGCTGGGGCTGCACGCAGAGGGCTCACCACCCACCTGAGAGCTTGGTCCAGAGTCATGCCCGTGAAGACAAAGAACTTGAGGTACTCTCCAGCCACGAGCTTACTGAAGTCATTGCTGTGGGCAGGGTAGAGAGACAGGGAGAGTCTCAAGGGGAAGTGTCAAGGGGCCAAATGGGGGGGGGGGTTACTGAGAAACCTGGGGGCATTAGATAGAGGGGATGTGGAGGTGCTGCCCACAGGATGCGTCCCTCCTTCCCCCGCTCATTCCCAGCCCAGTGGTTTTACTTCTTGCCCAGGTGCCGGGCCACGTCAGCCTTCCTGAAGCCGTCCAGGCGGTACAGCCTCTTAGCTAGGCGCTGCGCGGCCTCCAGGTCTGCTTTCTGCCCATTAGACAAGGTGTCCGTGCTTCCCAGGGCTAGCCGCTCTGTGCTGTCCAGCTCTGAGTCTGAGTCAGATACCAGCTGGCTCAAGGGTGGTTCGCTGCCAGGGCAGAACACCAGCTCAGAGACGGGGCAGGTTCTCAGGGGCCATCCAGACCCTTCCCCTGCCTCCAGAGCCGGATGACAGAAGGGGAGACTGGGACATGGGGAAGACATTTTCTTTTCTCCAGAGGGGATTGTTCAGGCTCCCTCCATCATCACCACCTCTCTGTGGAAGTCCTGCCTCAAGTCTAACCCACATCCACTTTGCTGCTGTGGGAATTCTGGCTGCTTCCCCAAGGAAGGGGAAGATGAGGCTCTAAGCTGCAGTGGGGTGTGAGACGGAGAGGAAAGCCCCACACTCCCCATTCTCCCACAAAGCTCCCTAAGTTTGCTGTTGCACACAGATTCACCATCACCACTCTGGTCCTGCTCGGACCTAGTCTTATATCTCTAAGGATATGGGCAAGGGTCAACACAGGCTGTCAGGGAAGAACAGTAGACGCTCAAAAATTTGAGGGCAACAGGGACAGCTTCCCACTCCTATATCTTTCCTCCTCCCACCCGTTAGGGAGAGGAGCCTCCTCCTTGGTCCTTCGCTTCTACTCACAAAGAAGCAGGTTCTGGGGTAAAGGGGACTGCCGGTCAAAGTGCTCCCCCTCACCCCCTTCTCCTCCTTTCCTTCCCTTCCCACCCCAGCTGCTCTACTTGCAAAGCCACCTGTCACCCAGAGACAGAGGCCGGAAACTCCTGGTTGCTAGGCAACCCTGTATCTCTGGCCACCCCCTCCTGTTGCCATGGCTTCCATGACTGAGAGGGTAGCTGGCAGAGGAGAGAGCAGAAAGGTTAGACTGATGAATGGACTTCCTGGATAAGGGTGAGAGACTCCTGATTGGAGGGGGAGGTGGCTTGGGAGGGAAGCATGGGGGAGGCTGGTGGCTGCATCTTTGGAAGAAGCCTCCAGGCTGGATGGGTGTTAGGTCACAAGAATTCTAGGCAGGTGGCCGGCTCTGTCTGGGGAGGGAGGGGCCCTCCTGGAGAGGACATCCTTCAATTCTGAATCTCGGTTTCTCAAGTCACTGGATCTGAGACCAAGGCGGGCGGGGGGGGGGGGGGGGGCGGGTTCTAAGGGGCTCCCCCTCACAGTCAGTGGAAAGTGGGCATCTGCATTCCCTAACCAGGCCTATCAGGGGTCAGGAATGTAAACTACCTCTTCGCACTCAGGCTCTGTCCCTTCGAGCTGTTCCTAGAGCCCCAGGGGCCTTGAATCTGAGAGACCAAAGGAATCACTCACCTTCCCAGGGGTGCCACCCCCAGCCCAAAGCTGTCCTCCGAGCGGCAGGGACTAGGGGGCTCCTTCCCTGGGGCTTGCTTGGCTGCAGCCTCTGCCTCTTCTTCCTCCCCTCTCTGTGTCCAAGGCCCATCAGCAGCAGAGCTGGTACCAGAATCCGGTTCAAGAGGGGCAAGTGGGGCGGGAACAGGGGGATCAGGCCGGGGGATGGGGGGTTGGGGAGGCAGCTCAAAGGTGAAGAAGGGGCTCTGGGTTGGGCCGGGTGAGGCCAGGGCCTCCAGGGAGGCAAGGCTGGTGTAGGAGGTGCCCTTGGCCCGGTGTGACTCCAAGATGGCTTCAAACACACAACTGAAAGAGTCAGGCCCGTCAGCCGAGGGGCTGGTCCCAGGTAGGAAGGGCACAGGTGACTTGAGAGGCCCCAGGTGAGGCGTCTGGGTGCCTGGCCTGCAGGGGCGGGGAAAATCTCCGATCAGGGGCCCAGAGGACAACTCTCAGGGAGCATTTCATTGAACTTTCATACTGACTCTACGAAGGGGCTTATCACCTGCTTTTCACAGTCCCCCGAACCCCTTAAAAAGCCATCTGGATAGGGGCTCCCCACCACAGGTTCTTCAAGCTATTTAGTGCCTTGGGGCACACCATCCCTATCCATCCCCAGCAACCAATCCCCTTCCTCTCTCCCTCCGTGCTAATCTCCCTTTCTCCTCCTTCTCCCTGATCCTATCCCCTCCTGCCATTCCATTTCTATTTCTGGCAACATCTTAGGAGAAGGAGATGAGGCTCCAGGCTGCAGTGGGGTGTGAGATGAAGAAGAAACCCCCACACTCCCCATTCTCCCACCAAGATCCAGGGTATGGATTGATGCTCCCACACCCCAGGCTTAATTCTGGCCTATGGCCTCTCTCTCAACCCTTTCTTCACCAGAATGCCTTTCCTCCTCTATCCTGGCTACCCCCTGTCCTCCTGGGTTCTTGCAGATGCATCCCCCCCCCCCCATTCCAGTATTCTACCAGGCCTCAGGCCTCTGTCCAGAGTCTCCTGCCACACCATGCTGTTGGCACCACCAGCTTGGTCCTGACTCTCCCAACCCCCCCCTCATCTCTATTCCAGTCCCATTGACCCCAGCTCTGCCTCTAGACCAGTGGGAAGGAGCAGCCACTGTCCTCTCCCTCTCCCCCACTCACCGTGCCCCCTCCGAGGCCTCAAACACCTCATCGTCCACCTCCTCTTCCCCACCTGCCTCATCCTCATCGCCACTGCTCAGGCTGGCATGAGGGCCAAGGCATGGGCCCGGACGTGGGGCAGGTGGGCGGACGGTGCCAGGCAGGCCCTCAGAGCTGGGCTGACTCTCGATGGCTGAATCAGCCTCCTCCCGCTCAGCCAGCACTTCATCGATGTTGGTCTCTCGGTAGCACCTCAGGGGCACCGTGTCCAGGTCGGTCTCGGAGTATTTGGCCGCTCGCCCCACAGCCACCCCAGAGCCCTGCCCTGAGCCCACCCCAGGTGGAGATGGGGGGGCCTGCTCTGGGGGCTTAGCACCTGCAGTGTGCACAGGCATCCGGGTCAGGAGGTTATCCAGGTCAGCTTCCTGCCCTGACTGTTCTAGGAAGGAAGTCATCCCCACTGCCTCATGTTGGCAGGCGGTTCTTTGACTATCTCACCACCATTCCTCCTGCTACAAACTCAGCTTGTTCTTGGTACCAGTGGAGTTCATTTTCTACTCCAAGGACTGATCCTTGGTATCCTGCCATCCCCTCCTTCCACTACCCAGCTTCCTGCAGGTGCCCAACCCGGCCATCATCCCCAACCCCTCCATCCTAGCACATATGGGAAGACAGGCCCCAGGCCTGAGGAAGCACTAGCTGACACAGGAAAGGCTGGGGGAGGTTTAAAGAAGGACCCCCTGCTACACCTCGGTGCTGAGGAGGACCTGCCCTATTCCCCTTGCTCCAGTCCCAGCCTTACCTGAGCTGGGGGGTGCCAAGGAGCCATAGAAGAATTCCCATTTGGCTCGGGCGATTCTCTGGGCATGAGAGGAGACTTCCCGGGGTGAGGACCAGGTGTCTCCCTAAGCCAAGGAGGGAGAGGTAGAAGACACCCACAGATAAAGCCAGACATGCAAAGACAAAAGAAAATGGGATAGAAACACAAAGAAAAACACTCAGGGACAGAGATGGAGGTGCAGAGACAGAGGGACAAGCCCAGAGGGCAAGAAAGAGATTTAGAATAGGAGTGAAGGATTCAATGAGTAGCCCACGGGGCCAAAACGGCCAAGGAGCCCAGTCTTGCCCCTTCCATAGGACTCTGGGGTTCCAGGGAGCCCAAGGGAGGTCGCATACCTGGTTCAGGAGTCCAGTGCCAGCAGGTCCTCGGAATAGTGTGGCCAGGTGCTCAGAGGGCCCCCCCAGCCCATTGGGGAGAGAGGAGTAAAGGCCATCTGCCCCGACCGGAGGTGGGGCTGGCGGCCCGTGTAAAAGGCCCTGGCTGCCAGGCAGAGCTGAACCTCCTCCCGCTGGGAGTGGGTCTGAGGTGGAGGCCTCCAGCCGCAACTTGCGGTTGGAGCCAGGCCCAAGAGCTGGAGTGGGCCTGGGAGGAGCGACCCCACCCAGGTCCCAGCTCCGACTCAAGCCTCCGGGAGCAGGTAGCCCATTCAGTGGCCTCACGCTGGCCTTCTCCACAAAGCGGAATATGACTACGGAACTCCGGGCCCCTGGTGGAGGCTGCCCAGTGGGTGAAGAGGGTGCCCAGGGTGAGGGAGCAACACGGGGTGAAGGGGGGCCACGCAGGGGTGTCGAGGGTGCTGTCACACGTCCCAGTTCCCGGCCTCGGGGACCTGGACCTGCCACCCGCCGTAGCAGGGAGCCCGTGCTGCCATACATGCTGGCTGGGGGACTCTGAGGCACAGGGCCTTCGGGGAGCCAGCGGCGTGGGCATCGTGGCGGGGAGATGGCACAGTCACCTTCAGAGCAGAAGCGCATGGCACCCTGGGCCATGCTGGGGCCTGGGGGTCAGGCTGGGGGGGCAGGGATGGCGAGGCCAGGCGGGGAGTGAGGGGGCAGCATGCTCTTCTGACGGGCCTGCAAGAGAGGAAGGGGAGCAGGGGGTGAACTGCCAGGGAGTTGGATGGACAAGAGAGCAGAGACAGGGAGGGGAAAGCTGGCTGGGGCCATTGAGCACCAGGGGCCTAGCCCACCCTGGGACTATGGCATCATTGATCCCTCCCCTGGGGGTAATCAGGCTCCTGCTTGGGCTACTTCCATGGAGGCCTGAGGAGAAAAGATTGTTCCCTCCAAAAGGACCCTGGATTCTCTCCTGCCTGGGGACCCTGAGCATCGCCTGGGGGCGGCAGGGGGGGGGGCTCGCACAGCGGCGGAGGAAGGAAGCTATGTTGGAAGCAAGGAAGTTGAGTGAGCCTGGAGTCTCTGTGGCATTTTGTAGGTACTACTGGTGTGGGGGGAGGGGAAGACTGGTGCCCCCACCCTCTGGGCTAGGAGTGTCAGCCAGCCAGCACTATCATGCAGCCACAGTTAGCTCCTCTTATGGAGGCCCCAATTCAGGCCCCCTGGAAAGAGAGGAAAATGGAATTGGAGAAGGGGGATTATATAGGGACCACAAGGAGCTGGAAGGCATAGGGTGAAGGGGAAGGAAAAGGCCTGAACAGAAGCCGCTACCCTTAATACATACATGATGGATGGGAAAGGGACATTCTTGTTCTTAATATAGGTACACACACTCATGCACACACACATACTTAAGGACCAAAATGTCATATACAGTTAAACACATTCAGAGGCTACACGCAGACAGGCACACATACACATTGCTCAGAGACACACCTTCACACAGCCTCACAGTCATAACAACTATGTGTCTCATGGGAAGGCACATGCTTGTTTTACACACAAAGAGATACCCAGATACACACAGAGGGACCCTCATTCTCTAATGCTCACAGATACATAGGCATATCAGATACAGAGACCCACTGGTCACAATTACACACAAATACAGGTGCACACTCACACCCATGCTTAAGCAGGGACACACACCCTCTCTCCCAACCCCCACCCGTCACTGGTCCCCGGCGGGGGAGACTGCACCAGACCCTTCTCCGCCCAGGGGTGACAGATTTTGTCCAGCCCAGGAGGCACCCTCAGGGGGTGAAGGGGCCTCTTGGGGCAATGCAGGGTAGGGACCGGGGTCAGGAGCAGTAACCCTGCGACTCAGGCTCCTGAAACTCAATTGAGGCCCCGCATCTCCCCAGTGCCACCCGGACTCAGTACTCACCGCCGCCGGCTTGGAGCTGGGGCCGAGGAGGGAGAGCAGAGGCCGGGCCCAGCTCGGCTGTGAAAGCAGCGCGGCTCCCGCTGGCTCCCGCTTTCTCCAGGCCCGCCCGCCTCTGCCTCTCAGTCCCTCCTCCTCCCTGCGTGGCTCCGGCAGAGCTAATCTCACCCCCTCCCAACCCCCGCCCTCTCCCAGGGCCCTGAGCCCTGGAGGCTACGTGTCCCCCCCCGCCCCCCCCCCGCCCCCCCGCCCCGCGCGCGCGCGCACACACACACACACACACACACACACACACGTTAGGTCTCGGCTGGACTCTCCCGCCAACCTGAGACCCGCCCCTGACGAGGGGAGGATGTATGGAACCCGTTTATTTTCCTCCACCCTCACGTGCCCCACCCCGATTGTGTCCACGTTCCTCTCGCCACTGCCGCCTGAGCCACACGCAGGACCCAGCTTCACACGCGTGCCCCGCTCCAGACCTCACTCGTGTCCCTAGGAGGTGGCCACTTGACCTGTTACATGCCACACGCGCTCCCGCCCCCACGAGCTCCCGGCCGCGCCATGCGAACGGTTTGCGTGAAGAGAGCGGACCCGCCCCCCTAAATCCCGGAGACCATCAATTTATGGAAGAGAGACTTGGGGTGCACCGCCTCGAACCCTCCGGGGTTCGGGGTCTCAGGCCCAGGAGACGCAACCCTGACCGCGCGCCCAGGATGCAGTAGGAGGTCCATCAGTCAGACTTCAGGAGGCACTTCCTTGATGCCTGAGCTCGGCGCCCATTTAAAGATCAGAGGTTGGAAGGGATGACGCCCGGGACTGCAGGTAGTGGGGTGCAGGCAACCCTGGTGCCCTTGGCCAAGGTAAAAGGGGGCCCATCTATTTTTAAGTAAGCGCCGCTAGAGTTCCTATGGCAACCGCTCTCCCAGAGAAAGCCCGGGCAGGCCGATGGTGACCTCGCAAAGAAGAAGGGGTCTGTTTGGGTGGTCGGGGGCGCGAGAACGTGCGAGGCGGGACGCACGGGGCTCACCGCGGGGAGGGGCGGCGCCGGCTCCGCGTGGTGCTGAAGGGGACAGCGCCAGGTTTGTCGCACTGCGCAGGCGCAGAGGCGCTAACAAAGCGGGGAGGAGGTGGCGGCGCGCGGCCGGGGGAGGTGCGCGCCCACGTGGCTCTATTTTAGCAGAGGTGGATCCTTCCAGCTATATCCTCCCCAAGCCGGCTGAGGAAGGAGTCAGTCCTCTCCCAAGTTGACCCTCTTTGATCCTTCCCCTCTGCTGGCTTCCCTCTTCTCACTGCATTGGGAGATGAAGGCATGTGCAAAGAATTCTGGGAACCCCAGGATGCTTTAGTTCTTTATTCCGCTTCGCTCCACTCTGGACAAGGCGCTTCCTTCCCAGGGCCTCGGTTTCATCTTTAAAATGGAGTGACAGCACAGACCTGCCCACTCTGCAGAGGTGCCAGGAGCCTTGATGAGATCATGGATGGGAGGGTCACCCAGCTGGGGGACAGCTTTCAGCGACACCAGTAGCTCTCGGAGTCCTTCACACCCTCACCACCAATGGGTGGTGGGGAAGGCATTGCTCCAGGGGTTCCCCGGTGCGGACCCTGGAACTAGGACCTGGGACGCCCTGAGAGGGCAGCTTAGAGTCTGAGGCCAGAGCTCAAGGGCGTCACTGCGCTACGGTAGCCCAGACCCAGACTCAGACCCAGACCCACAACGAAACCCCCAACGGAGAAGCACTACTCCTGGCGACTGAGCTGAGCACTCTTCTCAGGACTTTAAACCTCCTAGGGAAGGAAAGGGACCCGGCTGGAGATGTAGTTCTTTATTTTATTTTATTTTATTTCATTTTATTTGTTTCAGAGAGGAAGGGAGAGGGAAAGAGAGATAGAAACATGATGAGAGCGAATCATTGATCAGCTGTCTCCTGCACACCCCACACTGGGGATCGAGCCCTGACCGGGAATCGCACCCTGACCTTTTGGTTCATAGGTCCATGCTCAAACACTGAGCCACGCTGGCTGGGCGAGATGTAGTCCTTTTTTTTTTTTTTTAATATATTTTATTGATTTTTTTTTTTTTTTTACAGAGAGGAATAGAGTTAGAAACATGGATGAGAGAGAAACACTCCCTACTGGGGATGTGCCCGCAACCAAGGTACATGCCCTTGACCAGAATCGAACCTGGGACCCTTCAGTCCGCAGGCTGACGCTCTATCCACTGAGCCAAACCAGTTAGGGCAGAGATGTAGTCCTTCTTAATGCGCCCTGCATCTCTTCCCCCAAGGTGTAAGCCAGTTCCAAATCGTCCAGGAGTGGAAGGGGTTGGATAGCTCTGTACTTCACAATTAACCAGGAATGGGAGGTTTGGGCAAATTTGCTTGATGAAGAAAAATGTAGCTTCACTCATTCAGTTCACTTAACAATTATCGAGCACCTACTACATGCCAGGCATTAAGAGCCTAGATAGTTTCTTCCCATTTTTCAAAGTCCCTAAAAGCAACCAGAGGGCAGAGGGTAAGCCCGTAACTTTGGAATTCCGGCTCTGCCCCTTCTGCGTTTGGCCTTGCTTGCTCCTCCCATCACCACTTCACTCAAAATCATCCACTGGCCCAAGGCAATAAAAGAAGCCAGTCTTGCCCTAACTGGTTTGGCTCAGCGGATAGAGCGTCGGCCTGCGGACTCAAGGGTCCCAGGTTCGATTCCGGTCAAGGGCATGTACCTTGGTTGCGGGCACATCCCCAGTTGGGGGTGTGCAGGAGGCAGCTGATCGATGTTTCTCTCTCATCAATGTTTCTAACTCCCTATCCCTCCTCTCCCTTCCTCTCTGTAAAAAATCAATAAAATATATATTTAAAAAAAAAAAAAAGAAGCCAGTCTCTGCAGCAGGATCACGTTCTTTAGACTCGGGTCTCAAGCCCTATAGCGGAGAAGGCGAGAGCTAATGTTACAGCACCGGTCTGTTCCGCCCTCCGTTTCGGTAGGTCTCGAACGCTTTACGATAGGATCCTCAGTGAGACGGCACTCGATTGAATCGGTCTGTCACTACTGCCCAAGGAGGCGGGTTCGCGGCAGCTGTTCCTAAGCCAAAGCGAGAAGACCTTACTGCGCACGCGCAGTAGACAGCCGAAGGAGCCACCGATGGAGCCGTCCGGAGGGGAGCAAGAGCTGGGAGCCGTCAGGTACCGAGCACCGAAGGGGCCGAGAGAGTGAAGAAGGACCTGGGGGAGGGGAGTTGACCCGGGACCTGGCCTAGGGGCCGCTCTTAGGAGCTAGGGCGCAGGAGCGTAACGGAGACGGACTCGCAGGTAACAGCGGTCCGGGGACGCCGCCGCCAACGCCCTTTTCCCCACAGGCTCTTGGACCTGCCTTGGGAAGACGTGCTGCTCCCACACGTCCTGAGCCGGGTTCCGCTGTGCCAGCTGCTCCGGCTGCAGCGCGTCAGCCGCGCCTTTCGGGCCCTAGTGCAGCTGCACCTGGCGGGGCTGCGCCGCTTCGACGCCGCTCAGGTGAGCCGGGGGTGGGGGTGGGGAGAGGGGGGGACAGAGCTCCGCCCCCATCTGGGCACCGCCCTCGCCTTGTCTCCAGCCCAGTTCCCAGTCCCTCTGTCTACCCTTGCAGACCCCCTTAGCCCTCCAGGGGTGCCCTGGAGGAGAGCTACCTGCGGGAAGTACTCTCAAAGGACGAGTACCGGGTATCAAGTCCGAGGGCGCCTGGGGCGTGGGGTCTCTCCTGGGAGGGCAGGTGGCAAGCCCCAGAGGGCAGGCTGCTGCCAGGAGAGAACTCGTCTGGGGCGAATAGGCAGCGCCAGCCCCATCCCCCGCACCAGCTGAGAGTCGAGGTGCCTCCCTGCCTGCAGGTGGGTCCGCAGATCCCGCGGGCCGCATTGGCCTGGCTGCTGCGGGACGCCGAGAGGCTGCAGGAGCTGGCGCTGGCGCCGTGTCACGAATGGTTGTCGGACGAGGATCTGGTGCCGGTGCTGGCGCGGAATCCGCAGCTGCGGAGTGTGGCGCTGGCCGGCTGCGGGCAGTTGAGCCGCCGCACGCTGGGGGCGCTGGCCGAGGGCTGCCCCCGGCTGCAGCGCCTGTCGCTGGCGCATTGTGACTGGGTAGACGGGCTGGCGCTGCGCGGTCTCGCCGACCGCTGTCCGGCCCTTGAGGAGCTGGACCTCACCGCCTGCCGTCAGCTCAAGGATGAGGCCATCGTGTACCTGGCGCAGAGGCGCGGCGCAGGGCTCCGAAGCCTCTCTCTGGCGGTCAACGCCAATGTGGGGGACGCTGCCGTCCAGGAGTTGGCTCGAAACTGCCCAGAACTCGAGCACCTCGACCTGACCGGCTGCCTCCGCGTTGGAAGCGACGGTGTCAGGTGCCTGGGCCTGGGATCAGTGGGATGGGAGGAGGGCAATTAGCCTCTAGGAGGGATGGGCAGTAATCAAAAGGCAGAACTGGGGTTCCTCTACCACAGCACCCCCATTCCGAACAGGAAAGGCCTCTGGGATTGCCTCGACCAGAGAGCCCACAGTTGAGAAACTTTATTGAACCAGTATTTACACATTGGCAGTTTTCACCTACATAGATTTCTGGCTTTTCTCCAACCAGGGGAGTTGAGGAGCAGTAACCCTTTTAAGAGACAGGAAGTCTCCAGTTCATGGAGGCATTAAGTATATAACCCCGATCCAGGCCCCCTTCCTTGTGTATGGAAGCAAAAAGTATGCCCCGAGATAGTGGGATCCATAGGGGCTTTGCTGGCTTCCCCTACCCTGGGTGTAGCTCTTCGGCGCCCTCAGCCTCACCCCACACCTCCCCTAGGACTTTGGCGGAATACTGCCCTGCGCTGCGCTCGCTCCGAGTGCGGCACTGCCACCATGTGGCCGAGCCCAGCCTGAGCCGCCTGCGGAAGCGCGGCGTGGACATCGACGTGGAACCGCCGCTGCATCAGGCCCTGGTGCTGCTGCAGGACATGGCAGGCTTTGCGCCCTTTGTCAACCTGCAGGTCTGACCCACCCACTGATGAGGCACAGCTGGACTGTGTGTCCGGGCCTGATATGAACTGTAGGAAACGGGACTGTGTGGGCCTCTGGTGAGAGGCCAATGCCCTACCCCACCCTGGAGCTTCAAATAAAGAGCTTTTTACCCCGTCCTGCCTGGCGCTGCCCTGTTGGAGAAAGGGGACAGACAGTCCCCCAGCACCCCAGCTCTGGGGCAGAAATGATCAGAGTGCACTCATCTCCTTGGGGCTACCTTTACTGTGCCCATGGGCAGCTCTGAGAAGTTAACATGGTGGAGAGAGGAGGTAAGAGAAGATGTAGAGAAGGGGTCAGGAGTCAGAGTGGGCCCTGTGTGGTGGTGTGGGGCTTCTGCATCCCTCTGGGATCTGAGCCTAGAAGGCTCTAGCGGAGTCTGGTGAACGCCTCAGTGGAAGCGGTATTTTCTGGCCGGCTTGAGGTTGATGTATGTGGCCTTCATCTCCTCGGCCTCAGGGTTCCGCACATCTTTGAATCGCTCCCCCTTGGTGCTCACTACCTGGTTGTCGATGTATCGGATCAGCTTCTTGGGGGCCTGCCAGGCAATCAGTCAGTGAGTAGCAGAAGCCAGGAGACAGTCTCGCCCGCTCCACACCCCCTGCAGCCCCCGCTCTCACCTCCTTGGGAGCCATGGGCCGGTGAATCTTCTGATCCTCTGCACTATCCACCATCATGTACCTGCCAAAAACTGGCTGGGTGAAGCTCCTGCCACCTGGAAAACCCTTTAAAAGCCCAGCCCAGCCCAGCCCAGTCCAGACTCACTTCTGCAGGATGAAGGACTTCAGCTCATCCTTTTGGGGGCCTCTGAGGCGCCTGGATAGGTCCTGCAGAGGGGAAAGCCTGGTCTAGACCCTAGGTCACCAGTAAGAGAAGTGTATGTAATAGGCCAGGGGTGGGGGCTTAACACTAAGGAGGAATGTAGCTGGGGCTACATGGGTTAGGGAGGGTATGGCAGAGGATACCTGGTTGGGGCCATCCCAGGCTGGAGGCCCCTCCTTCCCCTCTACCAGCATCTGCACAGCTTCTTCCAGGTCCCCCCGAGCTTTGGCCAGCACCCACTGGGCCTGCTCCATCGAACAGGTGGGGAACACCTCCAGGAGTACATCCACCCCTGACAGCAGCTCTTCCTCAGCACTGGCTGCCTACGGGCATAGATGTTGACAAAAGGCAGTACTTCCTCCTTCTCTGCCCCTAACTCCCTCATTGGTACCCTCCTCTACCAACCTCATCTTGAGTATCCCCAGCAGCAGCAGAAGCCCTGGTCTCTTCTTTGAGCTGTTCAGGCCTCTGCAGGGGCTCTGGGGAGATGGGTACGTGACTTTGGACCTCAGAACTCTGTGGTTGCAGGTTCTCTTAAAGAGACAGAGAGCACCAGGTTTGCCAGTGCTTTGGGGATAGGGGTTATAAGTCATACAAGTGCCTGATCCCCAGACTCACCTTTGTTCCTGGCACCACTCAACTGCCCTGAGAGCTTCTGCATCATGTCCCCTATTGTACCCCTGAAAAGACAATGAGGGTGGTAAGAAGGAAGACAACTCTGCCTACCCTCCACAATCAGCTAGCACCCCACCTCTTGGCCCCAGGCAGACCCCACCTTGGGATATGTGCGAAGCCAGGCACATAGGCCTCCATCATCTCAGTGAAAGCCTCCATATCGAAGTTCTCCTCTGATGGACCTGAGGGGCCCAAATCCTCCAGGACCCCGAGCACATAGGAGAAGATGACCTCATCCAAGCCGCTGCAGGAAGGGGACACGTCAACCGTGGGTAAAGCACCGGATACCTCCCGCACTCCCACCTAGCTCAAGGCTCCAGCCCTCGCCTTCACGGGGCCCATGAGCCAGACCTCAAGCCTTGAGGCCAGAGAATATTCCACCCTCCCTCAGAGCTCTGGTTTCCCATTTGTCCAACAAATGGGACAAGGACAGGATAAGAAGTAAAGCCATGCCAGCAAATCATACTCAGCCCTCCCCCACCTCAGGAATAGGGCCAAGTGTTCCCATCCCAGTCTTTCCATTGGCCATGGCCCAGATCCTGCCAGGCAGCTCCAACCCTGGCCCGAGTACGATGCTTCTAGGAGAGCTGCTTCTACCTGAGGTCAGCCTCTGGGAGGTGCGTCTGGACAAAGGCAAGGAGGGCTGCACTGACGATCCTCTCCAGCTCCATTCTCTCTCCTCTTCTGAAGGACACAGATGTAGGTTTATCAGGCCCTCTTCTGCCTGCCCCTACCCACTAGGCTCAGGGGCAGTCAGCTCCTCCCTCCTGTCCTGTGGAAACCATTTGTTAATGTTGCCCATAGCTTCCAGCTCTCCAACCCTCCCCCGCACCCCCAAGCAGAGCCAAGCCCTCTCCCTGCCCATCTCTCCAGCTCCTCCAGCCTGAGACAGGGCAGGGTACTGTGGCAGGGGAAGGTTCCAGAGTGGCAGTGCCCCTCACCCCTCCTGATGACCTCTCTCCATCTCCCCACCCCATGCCCTAGCAGCAGAACCGGTGTCAAGAAGCCAAGGTCTTGGGGTCACATGCCTCCTGGCTTAGGAATCCCATCACTGAGAGGGCCACTTAGCCCCCAAGTCTAACCACAAGGGGCCCATTGTCCAGCCCCCCAAGGAGCAGGCTTAAGAACTGAGCACAGCCCTCCCCCCCAAGAATGGCCACCCACCTTCTGGCACAAAGGGGCTTTTCTGGCTCCAGGGCCCAGATAGAAGGGGTAGTCTTCCATGAATTCTCTTCCCGACCAACCCTTGCCCTTTTAGTAGCTTGGGACTATCTACAAAGGACTTTCCATCTTCCTTTCCAAGGCCTATGGAGCCCTACAAGATCTGGCCTTTGCCTACCTCTCCAACCTTTCCATTTCTTCCTCTCTCCACTCCTGCCCCACTAGCCTCCTTGCTGTTCCTCAAACTTGCCTGGCTTCTTCCTCTCTCCTTTAGATATCCACATAGCTCATTCCCTCACCTCCTCCAGGGCTCTGCTCAAATGTTGCCTCTTCAGAGAGACATTCCCTGACTAACCTACCGAAATAGGTATTCCTCATACTCCTTAGTCCCTTACCCTGCTTTATTTTCTATATAGCTTTTATTACAGCTTAATGTTACTTTATGTTTATTTGCCTATAAACATAAAATAACCTGCCTCATAGAACAGTGATGGCGAACCTATGACACATGTGTCAGAGGTGACACGCGAACTCATTTTTTTTTTGGTTGATTTTTCTTTGTTAAATGGCATTTAAATATATAAAATAAATACCAAAAAATAAGTCTTTGTTTTACTATGGTTGCAAATATCAAAAAATTTCCATATGTGACACGGCACCAGAGTTAAGTTAGGGTTTTTCTTTTTTTAATATATATTTTATTGATTTTTTGCAGAGAGGAAGGGAGAGAGATAGAGAGTCAGAAACATCGCTGAGAGAGAAACATCGATCAGCCGCCTCCCGCAACCCAGGTACATGCCCTTGACCGGAATCGAACCTGGGACCTTTCAGTCCGCAGACCGATGCTCTATCCACTGAGCCAAACCGGTTTCGGCAAGTTAGGGTTTTTCAAAATGCTGACACGCCGAGCACAAAAGGTTCGCCATCACTGTCATAGAATGTACGTTTCAAGAAGAGGGAGGAGGGGAGGACTGTGTCCTATTTGTTGGTATAATCCTAACACCTAGAAAAATGTCTGCACATAGTCGGTGCTCAATAAATACTTATCGACTTATTTCATTCCCACCTACATGTGCATGACTCCCAAGTCTGTAGCTGGGAGTCAGGAACACATAGATGGGAATGAATGGCTCTAGGCACATAGGTCCAAATGTCCGCTCTCCATCCCACTCAGAAGACTCAGGCACCTTAAATTCTACCCACTCTGAACTCACTGCATCCTCCCAATATGTGTACATTCCCTCTCCAAATATGCACCTTCTCCTGTTTCACCAGCTGATACAGCAACTCATTCACTCAGCTGCCAAACCTGAAACTTGGGGCTTATCCTTGATTCCTCCCTCTCAATCCTGCCTGTGTACTCAACCAATACCAAGTCCTGTCCATTCTATTCCCTTATTCGTTTCCATTCTATCCACTTCTCCCCAACTTGTCTGGTTTCTGCTCCGATATCTCAACATTTCTTAGGCTAGGTCATGAGTTACTTTTTCAGGTTTTGCTCTAATTAGGTTGAACCATATGAGCTTGCCAATATTGCCTGTTTTTTTGTCTTGTTTTTTAAATATGTTTTTATTGATTTTAGAGAGAGGAAGGGAGAGGGATAGAGAAATAGAAACATCGACGAGAGAGAAATATCGATTGGCTGCCTCCTGCGCATCCCCTACTGGGGATTGAGCCCGCAACCCAGGCATGTGCCCTGACAGGGAATTGAACCGTGACTTCCTGGTTCATAGGTCAATACTCTAACCATTCAGCAAACCAGCTAGGGCTTGCCTGTTTTTTATTTACAAAATAAAAAGAAAGGCTTAGCCGGTTTGGCATGGCCCAAGGACTGAAGGGTCTTGGGATCGATTCCGGCCAAGGGCATGTACATCGGTTGCAGGCTCAATCCCTGGCCCTGGTTGGTGCATGCAGGAGGCAACCAATCGATGTGTCTCTCTCACATCAATGTTTCTCTTTTTAAAAATCAATGGAAAAATATCCTCAGGTAAGGATTAACCAAAAATAAATAAATAAAAGAAAGGATATGGCCCTTTCAAGTAGCATCAATGTTGGTTTCTGAGGCATCACACTCTCCTGTTTTCCTACCTTTCTGGCCATTTCTTCCCAGAGTCCCCCCTCTGCTGCCCTGTCAATGTGGTAGCTAAGCTCAGGCTCAAAGCTGCTTCTCCTCTCCCCCCACTCCACACCCCCTCTCTCTCTGGAAGATTTCATCTGGGACCACATCTTTATTTTATTTTATTTTTTATTTTGTTAATCCTCACCTGAGTACATTTTTCCATTACTTTTAGAGAGAGTGGAAAGGAGGGGGAGAGACAGAGAGAAACATCGATGTAGAGAGACATCCATTGGTTGCCTCCCTCATGTGCCCTGACCAGGGCCAGGGATCAAACCGCAACTAGTACGTGCCCTTCACTGGAATCGAACCCGGGACCCTTCAGTCCGCAGGCTGATGCTCGATCCACCGAGCCAAACCAGCTAGGGCTGGAACCACATCTTTATGTACCAACTCCATGTCACCAATTCCCAAATGTCCAGTCCTCTAGTCCAGTCTCCCCTTCTGTGACACCCAAGTTTTTTACTCCTCCAAAGCTGTCCTCAGTAAAAGGCATGTCCACACACCAGCTTTTCCTGTCACAAGTATGGGAATTATCCTTGATACATCCAGTCAGTCACCAAGCCCTGACCATAAATCTCTCAACACATCTACTTCTCTGCATCTTTATTCCCACTCTGCTCCATCTCTTACCTGCAAGAGCTTCCTCACACTTCTCCCACAACCAGTTTTCCCCTAACCATCTATTTTCCACAAAAATCACAGTTGTGTGATCTTTACAAAAAAAATGCTTTTACTGCTTGACTTCCCTTCAGATAAGTCGAGATTCTTTTTGTGGCCTTTGATTTAGGGCCTTACCATGCACCACTGGATCACTCTGGCTTTCTTTCAATTTGCCAACACTCAAACTCTTTCATGGCAAGGGCCTTTGCATGAACTGTTTGCCTAGGCAGCCTCCACCTCCACCCCTTCACTTGTCTAATTCCTTCAGGTCTGTTTTAAATTCCTTTTCTCAAAGGATGTTGTCCCTGACCCTCATTGCACACCGTCTTTTCCTCACTTAGCAGCACCTTTCACACTATTTGGACAATGTTGAATGTTTCTTCTAGTTGTTTCATAAGGGCGGGGATTACAAACCTGGCTTATTCATCAATGTACTCTTAGCATCTCCTGTGAAGTAGACACTCAACAAACACTGCCTGCCTGCTTTACAGGTGAAGAAAAGGGAGCTCAGTGGGTTGAGTGATTTGCCCAAAGTCACATGGCTTGACTGTGGCAGCCAAGTGTATATTGTAGGGGATAGGAGGATATCAAGACTTCTCAGTGGGCTGAGACAGGCCTACCATCTATAATCTGTTTCCTGGCCCCCTGAGTGTAACATCGAGTTGCTGTGACAGCACAGGGGTCACTTTGGACAGCAGGACTAAGAAGCCGTAGCCTAATAGGGGGGCATGCCTGTCTCTTGCTCCAGACCTTAGCATGGGCCCTGGGAAGGAGCAGCACTTGTCAGACCAGGCATACCGGATCCCCTCCTGCAGGACCCCCCCCCCTCCGCCCCCAAGAGGTCAGTCCCCTAGAGACCACATCTACCTTCAGTTACATCAAATCATGGCCCCTGTCAGTTGCCTGGCAACCTCACTGGGCCAAAGGCCACAGGTGCTGCATACTGGTAAAAGCCCAATTTCTAGGGAAGAAGCTGTCAGGGATGTGTCTGATGCCTCTAGATTTGTAACCAAGGTCCGAGGGCTAGGGAGTTGTTATTGGGAAACTCCTCACTGTGTGCAAATAAAATGTCTTCTTCTCCGAGCTTTTGCACTAGCTTGTCTCCCAAGGGAACATCCTCCCTCCTGTTCTTGAGCTGCCCAAACTCTACCTAGCCTCCAAAGCTTGCCACTTCCTTCTTTCACCCTTCTCCATCCCCCTGGCCTTCCTCATTTCTTTCCTGCCCAGAGGCTTCTAACATTTCTCCTCCAACGTCCCTGAATTGGGGAAGCTGCAGCCTGGGCAGCCAACCTTCTCCAGAGGAAGAACATGATCTCCGTAAGACTTTCCAAATTCCGGATGTAGCTCACAGAAGCCCATTACTCCTGGGGGCTCTAAATCGAGATTCACTGATTATTGGCAAAAATGAAAGGTGGCTCTTGTCCTGTTATAAGTCCTATTTAAATACCTTTGATAATGGTAATAGTAGCTAGCCCTTACTGTGACTGCTTACAATGTGCTGGGGATTGTTCTATGCACTTTACATGTATTCACTTACCTAACCCTCACAAAAACCCTAAAACATTGATACTAATATTATCATATTATCCCATTTTACCTAAAAGGAAATGGGGAACTGATAGGTTAAGTCACTTGCCCAAGGTCACATAGTGAGTTAATGACAGATTTATACCCAGGCAATATGGCTCCAGAACCCTCACCGTTAACCACTACACTGCACCAAAGCTCATGATGTAAAGGCTCCTCTTTCCTGGGCTGGCCCTCTTGCCTACTCCACCATCTCTGCTCACACCATTCTCCCCATTCATAACATCTTTCCCTCGGCCTCTCATTCTGCAGGGCTCATTTCCTCCCTGCAGCCAGCCCTGATGGCCCCATCCTCACTGCCCCCAGCTGGCCTGAGCGCACCCCCAGAACCAGGCACAGGCCTGGACTCTGCAGATGCTCCATACAGACCCTCTGGGAGAAGGAGGACCTGGGGGAAGGGGTACAGTTCCCTTGTGGTGGGGAGGTGCTCAAGGTGGAGGGAGCACAGGGGCCATGTCGGGGGAGGAGTTCTGGGCGCCCGTGTGGAGTCAGGCCCGTAGCGCTCAGAGGGTCTGGCGTGGAGGCATTCACTGCTTCGCCCAGCCGCTCGCTCTGCAGCCCGGCCCCTGGGGCCCCGGTTCCACGGCGCAAGTTCCAGAGGACCTCGTGGTCCCCTCACCCCCCCAGGCAGGTCTTAAAGGCGCCAAGGGCGCTGATGGCACCAGGCATCCCGGCATCCAAAGTCGGGCGGGAACACACACGGGCGGAGGGGGCAGCACAGGAAGTGGGACGACAATGATGGCCGACCCCTGAAGCAGGAGCTCCCTAAACAAACGAGCGAGGTACCCGCAAGGCTGCAGGCTCGTGGGCGCGAGGGCCTGGGGATGCGGCTGCGGCCCTGGGGGGACACGTGACGAGGAGGCCTGAGCAAGCTGGGAGGGGCCTTGAGACAAGCCACGGCGAGAATCAGAAATGGGGTCCGGGGTACGGTGGGGGGACACACAGGACAGGTACCCGGGCCAGCGTCCTGCGGCTCCCCGGCCCTGGGCCGGGGGCGGGGGGACATCACCTGCTCCGTCGGGCGCCGCCAGCTACCGGTCCCGCGCGGTGCAGCTCTCATCCCGCGGCCCCACCAACGAGATCACAGGCGGGGCCCAGAGCGGTGCGCTCCCGGGGCGCCGCGGCCACCATGTTTGAGAAGGGCAGATGCCCGTGGATGGGCGTGGCTTCTGCTCCCTTTTCATTCGCCTCTGGGCTGGGACGGCCCCCGCCGCAGCCACGTGTGCTGCGGGGAGGGAGGCGTTGAAGTTGGAGGCGTCGCCAGTGGGTGGAGGCGCGGCGTCCGACTGTACCGCCGCCGGGCTCCACGTCTGCCACCAACGACCCCATCCGGTGTCTTCCCATCCGCCTTATTTCTTTGCCACAGTCTCCGCCCTCGAAACCTATAGCTTTCTCCTGCTCCCCTTGTCCCTCCCGTCCTTCCGTAAGGCTCCCGGGCTGGATCTGGTGGCCCCTTTCCCCAGGCCTGGTCTTCTTGCCCAAACCCCAGTGCCTCTTCCCCTTCGTGTCCCGTCCAGGGTCAAGTCCTGTTACCCAATCAACTCTTATGTTCCCCACCATATCTGTTCCCTTAACAGAAATGTCTCCCCAAGGCCGGGGGTGGGTGGGGCTACAGGGCCTGGGTCCTGGATTGGGCGGGGGCGGGGGTGGGAAGAAGGTGTTCTAGGTGAGGATCGACCTGCGCTCAGACCCAGGAGGCCCGCAGGCCATGCTCCCGCCGGTGCCTTCATGCCCATGTGGACGGGGCTTCTCATGTAGGACAGGGCACCTGAACCCGGGACCCAGCACGGCCTCCGCTTCCTCTTTCTGTTCCTGCGGCCTCTGCTTTCGGGTGCTACCCTGCGGGGAAGCTACCCCGTGGGGAGTTTTCCTCTCAAAACCCCCCACAGTGGGTCATTAGGGAAAGAGTTCCCTTTAAGAATGAGCTCACTCATCCCCAATCTGCAGGCATGAGCTCCTGTTCAGGGCTAGTCCCCTTGAACGGTGCTGCGGACCCAGAGACTGTCGCTGCCCTCGGGAGTCTCAGTCCACGGTAGAAAGTCCCACGCTCCCCTCTCCCCTAAGGACTTGAGTCAAAATAGGGGGGAAAGGGGATCACTGCTCCCTCTTCCAGCCCAGTTTCTCACTGCAGCTCCCACCAAGACAGCAAGATGTTGGCTGCTGGAGAGCGGCAGACAGGGCAGGGGGAGGGAGGGAGCACATTTGGCCTTGTGCTCCCATGAAAGCACTGCGCTGCCAGTCTGGCGCTGCTGGGGTTAATGAGGGGTGTGGTAAGTCACTTTGAACTCGGCAGACTGGCCCCAGGGAAGGGGAGGGTGGGTAGCTCCGCAGCCTCAGGCCCGTGCCAGCTCTCTAGACTGACCATTTCTCCCCGTCCCCCATCTGTCATCCACCCCGCTGCACCCCGTCCCATTGCACAATACTGACGATCACTCTCCTCTCCCTGCACCCCCATCACAGGAACTGCCGGTTTTCCTCAGTAGCTGTCCCCAGGTGGGCCCTAAGACTCCTGTAAGCCATCCCTGACACTGCCTTTCCCCTCCCCCATCGCCTGTTCTTGGATGTAACTAGATATCTTCATCAGAGAGACTTCCTGAGCTTTCAGGGAAGGATGATGGGAAAGACCTCTTGGGGTGAACCCCTAAATTCCCAGCTCGAACTGTGGAGAGTGCCAACTCTGTGTAGCAGGGGCCAGGTTCTGGGGTCAGAGGACAGCGGGTGGCCTGCGGAGAGACAGCCACAGACACAAGGACACACACACACACACTGTAAAGTGGGGGCTTGTCCTGCTCAGCATTCCACAGCCGGCCGGACCTTAAGTGTTCATTTTCTCTCAATCTCTCCCTCCCCAAGATGGGAACAGACCCCGCCTGCCCTTTGGGTGCAGTTTAAAGCCACACAGGTTGAAAGGACGTAGAGTGATACCCCCTCTCTCCCCATCCCCTCAAGTGAATTTTGTAGCTGGTATTTGGGTGCTTGGGTCTCCTTAGCTGATTGGGAAAGCTAGAAGCTTATGTCTGAGGAATTAGGCATAAAGGGCAGATTTCCCAGACAGTAAGAGCAGAGAAAGGACCCAGCTGGTTGGTCTCAAAGGCTGGGAGAGACTCGGAGACTGAGGTGAGGAAGGGGACACTGGGGGGGGGGGGAGGAGCAGAAGGGGTGTCCCCATTCTTGCTTGAGGTCAGAAAGGGCTCTCTGGGCATTGTGCCCAGCCCTCCCACACCTTCCTCCTTTCTCAGAAGAGTCTGGGCGGGGGCGGGGGCGGGGGCAGGAGTTGGCTGGGGCAGATGGAGCCCTATTTAAGGAGCTCTCTTTGAGAGCATCACTGCAGATCCAGTCCCTGGAGCGAGAGAGGAGGCTTCATTGGTAAGCGCCACCCCCTTTCTTCCAACTCAAGCAGGGTGAGGGTAGAGTGGCTCCTGAGCCTGCTGGCTTGCCTGTCCCTCTTGAGGGATAGGCTGCAGCTCGGCCTTGTGAGTGGGAATAGTACCCAGCCCTCAGTTAGACTCTCTAGAAAGTGCAAGTGTGTGTCAGGGAAATCTTTCTCCACCAGTCTCCTATCTTTCAGGTACTTCAGATGAGATCTTCGGGGAGCTGGGACTGCTGGGCTGCTATCTTGGGGATCCGCATTTGGAGCTCCCTTCTGGCTCAGGAAGCCACTTAGTCCCTAGAAAGATGCCCTTCTCAGTAGGTAGGTTCTGGCTCTTCTCCCAACCCCTTACCCCTCCAGCTTCACATCTGGTCCCACTAGGAGGAGGAGCACATCTGGGCATGAGATGATGGGACTAACTCGGCAGTGCCCACAGAATTCTTGCCTTGGCCGTTAGTTCCCTCCCCTCATATCTTACATTAATTCCTTTTGAAATTTAAAGAACCTTTGCCCCTTTCCCTAGCAACGGGTCCTATTTTCAGCTCCAAGCTAGACCCTCCCTGGGATAGTAGTTATCTGGAGATCCCACGTTCCTTATCTGACCCATCCTGGGAATGGGGGAAAATTCACAGGCGTGAGCATGGGAGGGCCGCATCCCGGCTGAGAGAACTTTGGCCACCTGGCTCTGAGAACTGAATTCCATAGGCTGTGAGCTCTAGCAAATGCCCTAGGGACTCAGTTCTGGTGCCCGGCTGTGCTACACCACCAATACATGACCCATATCAAGGTCACGGCTCAGGCTCACATCGTCCCAGCCAGGTGCTCCTTAGGCTACTCTTCCGCTCAAAGACGTGAATGACCCTCCAAAACTCCTTACCCTGTCATTAAAGTCTTTCCTAGTGTGGCCTCCACTTAGCTTTGAAGCCTGATCTTCCAGTGAACCCTGCTGCTTCCTGCTTCTGCTGCCATGGTTCCTTCTCAGTGCTTCAAACCCTCCTCCCCATCATCCATCCTAGGCATCCTTTAAAGCCTCTGTCAGGTGCCTCTTTCAAGAAACCTCTCCCAATGGTAATCTGATCTCTTAGAAATCCTCCATACTCCCCTCCATCACGGCTGGATTCATGAGTCCCTTAGTGTCTAGTCCAGTGTTCTGCACACAGTAGCTGTTTAATTAATGTTCCTTAAATTTTTCTGAGTGTGTCTCATCAATGAAGAGGCAGGCAGTGTGGCCTAGAGGTTGAGGCTACAGTCAGATTTCCCAAATGCATTCTCTATGTGTGACCTTGGGTTAGTTGTTAACCCAAGGCTTCATTTTCCTCATTTTAAAATGGGAATAATAATTATATCCACATCAAAGTTTTGTGAAGATTGTGTTAATAGTTTCTATACAGGGCTTTAGCACATGGCCTGCTCCCTTGAGTAGAATGTGAGCTATCCAGTTGAGAGGTGGCCTAAACATTGGTCAGTCGAAATTCATTGAGTGAAGGGCTCCAGGTGAGATGCCAGGGTTGGGTAAGGCTGGGACAAGGCCAGGAGGAGGAGGCCACCAGGATCAGAGTTTGGTGGCCCAAGCCCTGCTGGGATCTAGGACCTCTGGATTCCTACCCACTGTGTGGCCTGGGGTGAGTCATTTCTCTTTGGCCTTGGTTTCCCAGCATAATGTAAATTGAGGGGGTTGGACCCGGATGACCAGCAAGATCCCTGGCAGCCCAGATGTCTTATGATTTCTAAGCATCTAAATGTCAAGTTCAAAGAAAAGATCAAAGAAGGAAGCATCCAGGCTCCCTGAAGGACTCCTTTAGATCACAGGACCAGGAGCAAGCACTGGGGTTTGGAAGTTGGGCCGCTGAACTGAGCTGAGTGGCAGCACCTCCTTCAAAAGCCTCCAATCAGAGGCTAGGGGTAAACTCGTGTGCAGCATATGGGCATTTCCAGAGCATAAGTGGGAGCCTTGGGAGAAATGTGTGTGAGCAATGCAGATCCCTCAGAGACGGGGGAAATTGAGACTCCAAGAGTTTGGGCCCAAGAGGATAGAGAGGGAAGGGGAATCAGGACACATGTTACTTAGTGTGAAACCCAAGATTTACTTGAAACCTGCCTTGTTTCAAAACAAGATTTGAGGAGGCTTACAAGCATAAAGACAATTCTCCAAGATTAAAACAAAATCTGTAATATAGATATGTAGTACATTTTAAATGTGTATCCTTTTGACCCAGAGATTCAATTTACTTTTTACATTTTTATTTTTAGTTAGAGATTATTACAAATTTACAAGAAAGTTGCCAGAATAGTGCAAAGAACTCTTGCTTATCCTTCTACCATATTTACCAACTATTAACCTTTTGCCCTGCTGCTTTCTCTCTCTGTCGTCCTTATTTCAAATCTTGCTACTTGTCCCAATAATGTCCTTCATAACAATTTTCATTCTGGCCTGAGTTCCCAAACAGGATCATTGCGTTGCTTTCATGTTTCTTTAGTCTCCTTTGACCAGAAACAGTTTCTCTGCCTTCCTTTGTCTTTTATGATATTTTTGAACAATAAAGACCAGCGGGGTTGTGTCTCAATTTACGATTATCTGATGTTTCCTCATGATTATGCATTACTGCTGAATTGATGTGGTGTTTTCCAGTTTAACATATCAGAGATCACATGATGTTGACTTGTCTCTGGTAAAGAAAAAAATTTCAAGACACTGCTGTTAAAGATGGTAAGAAAGACTTTATTCAAGAAGGAGTACTGCAATGGAGTTCAAGTGTTTTCCACTGTTTTCCCTACTATACTACTAAGTTGTTACTATTTGCTTTGTAATTAGTAAATACCTTATTGGAACATACTTTGAAACTATATAAATATCCTGTTTCTCATCAAACTTTCACCTATTAGTTTTATTTGTTTGTATTTTTAATTCTCACCTGAGGATATTTTTCCATTGATTTTTAGGGAGAGTGGAAGAGAGAGGGAAAGACAGAGAGAAACATTGATGTGAGAGAAACACATTGATCGGTTGCCTCCTGCACGAGCCCTGACCAGAGCCCGGGCCAGGGAGGAGCCTGCAACCGAAGTATGTGCCCCTGACCGGAATCGAACCCAGGAACCTTTGGTCAGCAGGCCTACGCTCTATCCACTGAGCCAAACCGGCTAGGGCCCACCTATTAGTTTTAGTATCCATGAATGATTCTCATCTGAATCAATTACTGTAATGGCTGGGAACGGTGACTTTCTAATTTCATTATTCCTTCTACTATAAGGAAGAGCTTTCCTTTCATATTTATTTATTTAGATAATATTAGTATAGACTTATGCATTGTTATTTTATTTTATTTTATTTATCTGTTCCTGTGACTATTTGTTTTGATGCTTACATTGTCCCTGATTTGCTAGTGGACGTCCCTTCAAACTGGCTCCTTTGTTCTTTTTTTTTTTTTTTTTAATCCTCACCCAACAATATTTTCCCATCTATTTTTATTTTTTATTTTTATTTTTCCCATTGATTTTTAGAGAAAGTGGAAGGGAGGGAGAGAGACAAAAAGAGAAACATAGATGTGAGAGAGGCACATCAATTGGTTGCCTCTTGCACCCGGCCCTGGGGCTGGGATGAGCCTGCCATCAAGGTACATGCCCTTGACCAGAATTGAACCCGGGACCCTTCAGTCTGCGAGCTGATGCTCTATCCACTGAGCCAAACCAGTTAGGGTTCCTTTGTTCTTTTGACATCTTTTGAGTAGTCCTTTATTTTCTGGCACAATTTGTTCCAGCTCATCGCCTGCCTTCCTTGCCACAGCCTTGGAATGAGCCATTTTCCAAGGGGCTTTGCTCCTTTTAGTGGAGAATGGAATTTAGAATCAGAGTTCTGGGAGCTGGCTGTGCTTGTTGCTACTGGAGTGTCATGGTTCAATGATTCAATTTCTAATTTGAAGACTTTAACACTTGTGTTTGTGATCAAGCTGCACATTCAAGGATATTTGTTTTCTCACTACTACTACCCTTAGAGCTGATGCTCTAACCACTGAATGAACTATCCTCACTACTTCCAAATATGACCACACACCCTCATCTTATTTTGCCTGTATCGCTTCAAAAACCCATCTGCAGTCTCTTTTTAATACAACATCCAGAATCATTTTTTAAAGGTCGATCACATCTTCTTCTGTTCACAACCTTCCCCCCTAAGAATAAAGTCCAAAATCCTCAACATGGCTTCAAGGTGCCATAGGATCTAGTTTCATCTTTAATCTCATCAACTACCACTTTTTCACTCACTCACAGGAAAACATTCCAGCCTCAGGTTTTTGCACCTGCTTCCCCCCCCCCCCCAGGTATTCAAATGGCTTGCAAAGGTCTTTGTCTCCACTCAAGAGTCACTTCTTTAGCCCTAGCCAGTGTGGCTCAGTTGGTTAGGTGTTGTCCATGCACCAAAAGGTTGCTGGTTCAATTCCTGGTCAGGGCACATGCCTGGGTTGCAGGCTTGATCCCTGGTGAGGGGCATGCAGGAGGCAGTGGATCTATGTTCCACTCTCACATTAATGCTTCTCTCCCTCGAAAAAAGAAAGAAGTCACTTCTTTAAAGAAGCCTTCTCGCCGAAACCGGTTTGGCTCAGTGGATAGAGCGTCGGCCTGCGGACTGAAAGGCCCCGGGTTCGATTCCGGTCAAGGGCATGTACCTGGGTTGCGGGCACATCCCCAGTAGGAGATGTGCAGGAGGCAGCTGATCGATGTTTCTCTCTCATCGATGTTTCTAACTCTCTATCTCTCTCCCTTCCTCTCTGTAAAAAATCAATAAAATATATTTTTTTTAAAAAAGAAGCCTTCTCTAAATATCCCACTGAAAACAGCACTCCATCACTTATCAGACATTATATCATATATGCACCCATTTGCTTGTTGTCACCCTCTATTTCTCTACATTGCACCTCTAAAGGAAGCTCCATGAGGCCAAGGACTTACTTGGGTTTCTCCTGTAGCCCCAGTGTCTCAAATAGTGCCTGGCCTATTGTAGGCTCTCAAATGCCGGTTGAATGAATGAAGATAAATGTCACTCCTTGTGGTTTTGGCACCCATCATGCCCTCTGCCTGGCTTCCCCCTCACCCTTCTGTTTGCAGGGCCAGCTTCTTCATACTCTGTAGATCTCAGTTTAAATGTTACCTCCTCAGAGAAGCCTTCCCTGATTACCTTATTCTAATTAAGTTCCACTACTCCACTTGCATTGTCCATTTCAGCCGCTATTTTCACTGTAGTACTTATGACAATTTCCCTTTATTTCTTTGCCTGTTGCCCCACCCCCGTGTCTTCCTACTAAAATGCAAGTTCCGTAAGAGCAGAGACGGTCTATTCACTACTGTATCCCAGGGCCTAGTACAAGTTGCTGGCAAATAACAGGCACTCAAGAAATTTATTGGATGGACTTTCAATGGCTAAAAACTGGAAGGAATTCAAATGTTACAGAATACTGGGAAGATGTTAAAGAATGAGGTAGCTCCATGTGCATGGGCATGAAATGATGTCCAAAGTACACTTAATATAAAACTGTTTTGGCAGGTGGCAAAAACAGTGAGGTTCCTTTCAAGTGATTAGTACCATGTGTACAGAAAAAAATAGATTGGACCCCAGTGATCATTTGGGGGTGAGGGATATTAGAAAAGACTTTAACTTCCTATATTCTATATTTTTGTATTGCAAACTTAAAAAAAATCACTAATATTTGAGCATTTAGTACCTGCCAGGCACTGTGGTAAACATTTTTGTTGTTGTTGTTAATCCTCTCCTAAGAATATTTTTTCCATTGCTTTTCAGAGAAAGTGGAAGGGAGGGAGGGAGAGAAACATTGATGTGAGAGACACACAGAATGGTTGCCTCTCAAATGTGCCCCCCTGGGCCGAGGAGCAAACCCCCAACCCTGGTATGTGCCCTTAGCCTAGAATCCAACCCTCGAAGCTTCGGTGCATGGGCTGGTGCTCTAACCACTGAGCAGAACTGTGGTGAACATTTTATGTGCAGAATTTCATGGCATCTTCTCAGAAACCTTATGCTATAGGTTCTAATACCATCATATCCACTTGCAGTCAGGGACATTAAGTAATTCACCTAAGGTCGCACAGCACACCTATATCACCTCCCTATGTTTTGTAATTAAAAAGAAAAAAGGAAAGGGAAACAAGATGAAACTAGGAATAACAAATTTTGATTTGGCTTTGCACAAAACACGCTAAGCAAACTTGGCTCTGAGCTCCCTAGAAACCAGGGCAAAGAGAAAAATATGATCAGTTAAGAGACTTGGTGTTTCAAAGATTAAAAAAAACCCCACAAACGAACGAACAAAAAAACCACTCACCAGGAGAAACCTTCCCCAAGTGCTGAGGTTTCAGAGAACTTTCCATGAAGCTCAGACACAGTAGTGTTCAATCAAACGATCTATATCTTCAATAACACAGCTGAATGCCCAGGCCGCTTTGGCCACTTACATGAAAGCTCAGTAAAAGCAATTCCACAAGGAGCCAGATTTATACAGCCGAGGTATCAGATCAGGTGGTCTGGCTAGCCCATAGTTAAAACTGGGTGTGTGGACCTAACCCTCCAACAAACGCCCACAATTATTGCAAATTCAACTTATTGAAGACTATTAGCAAGATTCAGGAAACTAGAAGTGACATGCAACTTGAATTTCAACGCTAGTGAATTTTCCAGGTAGGTTGGGTTGGTTTTATGCTTCTTTAACAGACAAAGGAACTACGGCTCAGAGAGCCTAGTTACATGACTAGAAAACGTCAGCACCAGCTCTATGTCTTAGATCTCCCTTCCCCAGCCACGCCTGCCACCTGTGCTTCAACAGGAGCTTATGCCCTCAGAAGCTCTCTGTGGGTGGGGTGCAGGGCCTGCGAGGGTGTCCTGCACGCTGCAGGCGAGTGAAGCGGGGCTGGGTGCAGCCAGTGAGGAGGCTCATTTCCCCCCAGTGGGCCCCTCTAACCCCCCCCCAACTCTTTGAACCCCAGACAGGGAAGTGAGGCTCACATTACACAGAAAACACCCCAGCTCCAAACATACAAATGATCCCGCAGTGTACACTTGACGACGTTCATTTATTTTTCACGACAAGCTGGAGAGAGGTGGGCCCTCAGCTTGGGGAGTTGGGGGAGCTTTGCTAGAGGGAGGAGAAGCGAGGGAAAATGGGGGCTCACCGCAGGCTTCTAAGGGGAAGAGATGGGGAGGAGGAGAGAGAGAGGAAACAGCGGCCAGGCCCTTCTCCCACCCACACCCAGGCCTCCCAAGTCCACGTAAAAGGAAAGAGTAACAGGACACCCGCCCAGCGATGATGTCCTTCATCCCTCCTCGCTCTTCCCCCACCATCCAGCAACAACAGGAGAGAAACCAAGGCCGCGCGGGAGAGGGGCGGCGGGCAGCGGGTCAAGGAAAAGCGGACAGGTGACCGGTGCACCCAGCCCCCGTGCAAAGCCGAGGTCTCCCTTCTCGCCGAGGAGGAGAGGCGCGCGCGCTCCGGGCCGGCCCCGACCCCGCGGCGCCCTCAGCCCAGGCCTGTCCTCGCCTTTCGGCGGCCGCGCTCCGCCGCTTCCCCGGCGGGGCTGCTGTCGCCGCTGCCGCTCCCGCTGCTGGCGGGCGGGCGCAGCAGGCGCCTCCGCGCGCGGACCTCGGGCTCGCCCACGCGCGGCGCGGCCCGCAGCAGGAACTCGCCGCCCCGGAAAGTGACGCGCACGTCGGTGCGGGGGTACGTGCCGTACACGCGCCGCAGCTCCCGGCGCACGAAGTCCGGCAGCTCCAGGCGCGGGCCCCACGCGCGCTCCACGCGGCCCCAGCGCAGCTCCGCCTGCAGGCTGCCGCCCTCGGGCCACGGCGCCCAGCTCGCGGCCCCCGCCTCCGCGGGCGCCGGCATCAACGACCCCGGGGAGCCGGGCGCCGGGAGCGGCGGGGGCAGGGCCGCGGCGTAGGCCGGCGGGAAGGCCCACCAGAGCGGCGCGGCCCCCGGGCACGCGCCCGGGCCGTGGAAACAGTGGTACTCCCGCGGGGCCGCCCGGCCGCCGGCGCTCGGGGCCTGGATGGAGGGCAGCAGCAGGGGGCCAGGCAGGTAGGTGTAGGTGAGGGGCTGCAGCGGAGGCCAGGCGCCTTCCCCGGGCGCCAGGCAGCTGTAGGCGTACATGGTCGGAAGCGCAGGCGGCAGGTGTTTACCGGGCCGGTCCTGGTCCAGACCTGTAGGGGGGTGGATGGATACACTTCGTTCTTATTAACCACCAGTCCCTGGGACCTGCTAGTCAAGGGCTCTGAATCTTGAGGCTGAACTTGCCTCCTGACTTCAGGGAACCCTGCCTAAGGTGTTGGCTCCCGCCTTACCTCTTGTCCCAGGTCGGGTTGGAACCCCACTCTCCCAGCACACAATATGGACCCAACACCTTTGCAAGCCAAGCCCTTAGCCCAGAAATGCTGCTCCACTCACTTATCTCCGTCAGCCAGGGCAGTTGGTCCTCACAGGCAGGGGTTCCGCTCCCACTTTTTAGTTGAGCTGCTCCCCTGCAGGCCCTGCCCCAGCCACACCTCCCGGTTTCCAGGCAAAGGGAAACACCTTGAGCTGGCCAGGAGCTAGCCAGCCTGAAGGAGCTGCTGGTTGTACCCACAGTAACCTAGATGCCGAGCCCTGTGCTCCGTGATACACTCACCACAGCTTGCTCAGACTCACACAGCCAGTTATGATAAGGGGGAAATTCAGCCTCGTCTGTCTCAAGTCCATGCTGTGGCTATCTCACAGTCCTCCTGCTCGAGAATGTTACATAAAAACTTACAGTTCTTCATATATATATATATATATATATATATATATATATATATATATATATATATATTTTTTTTTTTATTGATTTCAAAAAGAAGGGAGAGGAAGAGAGAGAGATAGGAACATCAGTGAGAGAATCATTGATGGCTGCCTCCTACATGACCCCTATTACTGGGGATCCAGCCTGCAGTGCATGTGCCCTGACCAGGAATCCAAGGTGACCTCCTGGTTCATAGGTCAACGTTCAACCACTGAGCCACTCCGGCTAGGCAGAACTTCTAGTTCTTAATAATCGTGTGCAGAACATGGTGATATCACTATCATTTAATAGATAAGGAACCAGAAACTCAGAGAAGTTAGGCCATTTCCCAGGTTCACAGTCGGTAGGTAAGAAGCACAGTGATTTGAACCCAGAAGCTAGTTGGGGGAAGCCAGAAAGATTGCTTCCAGTCCTCTCTTGCTTTAGGTCACTACCCTCCACCTTTTTCTTCCCCAGTGGGGTGGATAGTAATCACTGAATGATTAAAATTGGTGCCCTCTCCCAGCTGCTGGGTGGCCAGGCCATCATAATTTCCTTCCCCCTTCTGTTGACTCAGACAGCTCTGGGTGGAGCTTGCAGGGAGGAATTGAGAAAAAGAGAGGGAGAGAGCTCATGGACACTGACAATAGTGTGGTGATTGTGGTGGTGGTGGGGGGAAGAGGAGTGTGGGTAAAGGTGGAGGAGGGGATAGGGTGATAAATGTTGATGGAAAAAATTAATATATATATTAAAAAATAAAATCACAGAGTTCTTAAAGAAAGAGAGTATTGAAAATGGAAGGGGGTGAAAGAAGGAGACATATGTAATACTCTGCAATACTTTAAGCAATAAAAAAAAAGAAAATGGAAACTTGGGGGGACCCTCCCTCCAGCTGTAGAAAGCTCTGGGGAAAAGTGAAGGAGACTGAGAAATGGTTAGGTAGGAGGGGAACCTGGGTCAGAGAAGTTGGAAGCCAAGGAAGGAGGGAATTTCAAGGAACGAGAGTGTTTGTGTATCTATCTGTACCAGGATCCAGGAACTCTGATCTTCAAGGAGTCAGGCAAGCAATATGGCCTCAGTCACACCCCATGTCCCCTCCTAGTTAGCTCTGTGCTTGGCAACCAGGAAGGGAAATCGGAGATAATTACAAGGTCCAGCCCTGGTGACAACACTAAAGGATGACTGGTTACACTGACTGTGAAACCAGAGGGCTGGGAAGCTCAGAGTGTAACCAGGGGCATCAAGTGCAACATAGGGGCCAAAGTCTTTCCTATTATTTCACATTAGTCTGGCCTTTGGCAGTCTTCCCCATTCCCTTGTTCCCCAATTGGACACCCAGGGAGGGCTAAGTAAAGACTCAGGGTTTGCTTTGAATGAAGGCACGTGCTGGCCAGAGATTGAAAGGCAGGGGCACTTCTTTCGTTCATTTACGGAGGCCCAACCTGCCAGGCTCTGTGCTGACTGTTGGGTTTCTTGTCCTCTATTCTCACCGCCAGGAATGCATAGATGAAGGTAAGGGTAGGGGTGGGGAGAAATGGCCACCTTCCTTCTAGTCACGAGGCTTTCCGGAGCAGGAGGGGTTGCTGCAATTTGCTTGAAGTCTAGAAGAGAAATGATGTGTGTGTGTGGCTTAGGAGAGACATAGGAGGTAAGAATAGGGTCTGAAGGGGAAGGAGGGAAATGAGACAGGCTGGTGGGAGATGAATTCTGAGGGCAAGGCCTCTGGGATCTGGGGACTCCCCAAGGACTGGTTGAACATACTCTAGCCCTTGGACGCCAGGGCTCTTGTGTTGGACCATTTGCTGTGGACGGGCCCTTTACCAGGTTGTCAGAAAGGAGGAAGAGAATGATATTCCTGTTGGCAACCATCAACAAAGGCATAAGGACCAAAAGTTTGCAAGACTTGTATGCCCCTTCTTCTCATTTAATGCCCACAAAATCCTCATAAGGCATAATATAGAGGCTTACAAAAGTAGGGTCCCATAACAAAGAAGTAGAGCTAGGGGAAGGGGCCCAGGTCCCCCAGCACTAAAGGCCATGCTTGTCGCCCTATTTCCAGGGAAACAGCAGGTCGTGGGTGTGGGCTGTTTGATTGCCTGGAAACCTAACCAGGCTTACAAGCCTGCTGGGAGAAGACATGGGGCATCCTCACCAGACTAGACTGAGCAACACGAAACTTTGAGGACCTGCAGGGGAAGAAGAGGACAGACTCTTGTTCTGGGATCCAGCTTGTCTGGACCTCTTGCTTATTGTATGAATGTCAGTGAATCTCTTTGAACCTCAGTTTCTTCATCTGTAAAATGGTGATGATAGCACCTGCCTCCAAAGAATGTTGTGAGGACTCAACAAGAGAATGCACATAGAGTTCTTTTTAAAAAAAATATATTTTATTGATTTTTTACAGAGAGGAAGGGAGAAGGATAGAGAGTTAGAAACATCAGCCAGCTGCCTCCTGCACATGTCCTACTGGGGATGTGCCCGCAACCAAGGTACATGCCCTTGACCGGAATCGAACCCGGGACCCTTCAGTCTGCAGGCAGATGCTCTATCCACTAAGCCAAACCAGTGCTGGCCACATAGAATTCTTGACATGATACAGGGCACATAGTGAGAGCTCATTTCTCCTTATATTTTATTATTACTATTATTAATAGGAGGAGGTTGGGCTGCATGGTAGCTCTCTTAGGGCCTGTGCCCACAGCTCACGCTGGGTCTGTCTGTTCTTGAGGGGCTCACAATCCAGCATTAGGGAGTCCCAAGTCGTGCCACTGCCATCTCCTTATCTGTGTCATCTGTGCATCCAGGCAGACAAGGCTTGCAGGAAGGTGCTGAGCTCTCATTCTCTGAATTAATGCTGAGGAAGGACAGGGGAGTTGATTTAAACTTGTCTGAGTGTAAACCAATCAGGAGGCTTTGGCTAGACATAAATGATAAAGATTTATTTGATGATCTTGGGATTTGCAAATGGGAAATACAACTAGGCAATACCCAGAGTGTTCCCAATAAGAGACAAAAGCTGTGAGTTCTTACAGTAAAAAGTACATTCTTGAGAAGAATCAGTTCTGTCCTCTTAGCCTCTGGATTGGTCCGAGATGGGAATGACACAGATGTCAGATGGTCTGGACCAGCAGCGGGCCGGATTCGGCCCGTTTGAAATGAATAAAACTAAAAAAAAAAAAAAAAAAAAAAAAGACCGTACCCTTTTATGTAATGATGTTTACTTTGAATTTATATTAGTTCACACAAACACTCCATCCATGCTTTTGTTCCCGCCCTCCGGTCCAGTTTAAGAACCCATTGTGGCCCTCGAGTCAAAAAGTTTGCCCACCCCTGGTCTGGACACTCAACATTCTTCCCTAATGTCTGCAGGGGGTTATCTACAGATTTCCATACATACCTCCAGGCATTGTTGCACAACTGAAAGGTTCAAAAGTTTAAGTTCCCAGGGTCATTAAAGCCAGAATAGAATCATTTCCTCATGCCTCAGCCTAGTTTGATTTTAGTAATTTAGCCGTTTGACCACAGTGACTCCGTTTTATTTCTTCACTCTTTCCTCACCCTGAAACGACATTAAGCTCTGAGGAGGGGATGAGCAGGTCCGGAGAACAGGCAACCCGCCCCTTCTCCCAAGTTCTCTTTTGGGGTCCGTAAGGGCACATGCCCGTAACAAACATGGCGGCGGCGGCCTCGGGCGCGGGCTCCTACCTGCCCGCCGGCCGTCCCGGAGCTGCGCCGAGCCAATCGCTGGGCGGGGGCGGAGGCACAGGCTGGGGAAGCAGCCCCGGGCGCGCAGGACCCCTGCTGGCTCCTGGTTCCGGGCAGCCGGGAGCAGGCTTCGGCCGCCACGATTGCGGTGAGGGGTTGACCGCGGCGGGGCTGAGGGGCAGGAGCGGGCCGGACTGGGGGCCAGTCGGACGCAAAAGGCAGACCGCGGGGGACGGGAATGCAGTCCGCTCCGGGAGTCCCGGGTGCTGCCCGCGGGGTCCCCGGGGTGACCGGGCTGGGGGTTGGAGAGTCTGGGTCAGGGTGGGAGAAGCCTGGGCGCGGGCGGTGCGGGTGGAATCCTTGCCCGGGGGCTCCCTGGGGCTGGGGCGCGCGGCATGCACGGGGCCCGATCCATTTTATTAACATAAAGGCCCTTAGCCCAGGTGACGTAGTAGAGCCTCTTGGGGAGCTTTAGAGGAACACCAGGCTGGACCCCATCCCTGGAATTTCTGATTTAATTGGTCAGGGGTGAGGCCGGGGCTTGGGTGCTATTGATTAGGTGCTTTTAGCGTGCAGACCGGCTGCAGATCCATCTCGAGTTTCAGCGCCAGCCCCCGAGTGAGTAAGGAGCTCCTGCGGGGGAGGGGGCGGGAGAAGGCCCCTCCCCTAATCAGGTGACATTCCTTTTCCAGCCTGAGGAGGAGGGCAGCCCACCCGCGTGGGTTCCCCAAGGCCCTGGCCGGTCGGGCCTTGCTGTGGGGACACTGGGCGGGAAGACAAGGCTCGCGATAGCCAAGCAGAAGGCAGAACGGAGAGATACAGTGGGACCTGGGGGTGCTGCTCCTCCCGAGGGTTGGAGAATGCGCATATTGGCCTTTTCGGGGCAAATCCACCCACCATGTATTGGCTGAGCACCTACTGTGGCGAAGGAGCCTGGTGGAGGCAGGGAGCAGAAATCAGAAGTGGGTCTGACCTGGCCCTGCCCTTAAGGAGCCCATCGGAGGCGGGAGGAGGATAAGGGAGGATTTGGATCCTGATGCAGGAGCCAAGGGATTTGAAAAGAGGAGAGGACACCTGACCGCGTGTCCTTTGGAAGGCAGGTGCCGCTAACCTGGGCCTTGAATCAGCAGGATTTGATAAAATGGAGGTGGGCAGGTTGACGTGAGAAATGCTGAAATGTTTTAGTCAAAAACCCCCGTTTTGAATCTTGGCTTTAGCACTTAATCTCTCTGTGACTTGGGGCCAGTTATTTAACCTCCTGAGCCTTGGATGGAGATAGTAACCAGAGTTGTAAGGATGCATGATAATGGATATAAAAAAATTGACAAATCCTATACACTTGAGACATGGTGCATAGTTACAGCAAGGGTAGTGAGGAGGAAGGAGCAGCATGAAGAAAGTTGTGAAGGTGGCATTTAAAAGAGAATCTGAGGTTGGGAGTATATACCGGGCAGACAGGAGCATCAGTGTTGGCTGCTAGAAAGACAACTTCAATCGTGGGTTTGACAGAAGGGACACTGACTGAAATCTTTGAAAAGATCATGAAACCAAATGTCAGAGACATGAAAAAAAAAGTATTAATAGCTACTGTTTATTGAGGGTCTTCTATGTGCCAGATACTGTGCTTGATACTGTGTCTACCTTTTGCATTTCAGCCCACAGCAATTGAAGAGGTTGACTTTGTCCTTCTCACTTTATAGATGAGTCTGAGGCCCAGGGAGAGGGAGTGGCTGGCTCAAGACCACACAGCAGGGAACGGAATGGCTCTCCACAAAGTGCCAAGGTGGGGGTGGATTCTGTTACAGGATATTTCAGCAGGTTATGCCCGAGGCTGGGTGGGCTCCTGCTCTTTCTCCCTGGGGGAGGCAGGGATGTTATTCTCTGCTAGGGCGGATCGAGGGTGGGAGGCTAGTAGGGGAAGGCATTTTCTGATGGAGGAGCAGAATCTGGAAGAGGAACCCTGTGAGTGACCCTGCACGCTCCCCTCGCAGCTTCTGCTCCTGGACACAGGCTTAGCTGGACAGGCCGCTTGGCCTCTAGCCCTGCCCTGTGCTGGGGGCTTGTCTCTGGCATTCCCGAATATTGTATTTGCCCCTGCTCATTGCAGGCCCTCCTCTTCTGACTTTTAAAAGTCTCTCCGCCTCCTTTACCACCATCAGGAGAGACCTGACTGCCAGGATATTGCCGTGCTGCTGCCCTGATCTGTTATAAGTGAGCCCGAGGAAAAGCCAGTTTCTGAGCATCTTCCATGTGGTTTGCCTGATGCTCGGGACATTAGTTTAATCCTCCCTGCACTCCTATAAAGATGGCATTATGACCCCATCTTACAGGTAAGAAAACCAGGACTTAGACTGGTTAAGTGACTTGCCTGAGGTTACACTCTTAGTAGGAAGTGCAGTTGACATTAACCCAGACCCTTCTGATGGCACAGTCATAGCCTTTCCATCTCACCCCCTCAAAGGTTTTCTACTGTTGTCCAGGTGGGGGAGCCTGGAGCTTGGGAACTTGCCTGCAAGGTTTACCTTCTCCAGCAACTGGGGCAGGTCACTGGACATCTGGGTGGGAAAGGGAGCGTCCCTGCCTTGGACAAAGGCTTCGGAGGTGAGGTAGGGGAGTTCTGATTCCCTGGGGGATCAGAGAAAGTGAGCCAGGTTAAGATTAGTAACAGGAGTCCATTGAGCTTTACAGCCCCAAGGCACCTTTCTACCCCATCCTTGTGTGGTGGGTAGGGAAGGCTTCAGAGGTTCAATAGTAATAATCTCTAAAGTGCTCACCACACTTACCATGCTGAGTGCTTTAGGGTCTTTTCTCATTGACTCACTGACCACTAATGGGAGCCTTAGGAAGGTTGGCCCCTATTGCAGATCAAGAAACAGGCATAGAGAGGTTAAGCAAATTGCTCCAGGGCACACAGGGACTAAATGGTGAAGTCAGGACTGCCAGAGACCTCCAGTGTGTCTTCTCTCAGCTCTGTTACTTAGAAAGTGCCAAGGGCACTTGTAGGGTGACGGATATGTTCATGATCTCAGTTGTGGTGATGGTTTCACAGGTGCATACATGTTAAAACTGATCAGACTGTACACTTTGAATATGTGCAGATTATTGTCAGTGATATCTCAATAAAGCTGTGAAAGAAAAGAAAAGCATTTCCCACCAACCATTCCTTCAGAGGCTCAAAGTTCCAGAGAGAAGCCACTTGGCCATCTTCCTGCTTTGGGGTAAGGTAGGACCATTGTGGCCTGGGAAAGGTTCTCATAGACTTAGTGGGTGGTTTCAGGTAGTTTTGGCTGCTTCTCCTTCTCTCCTTCCTCCACCACTAGGCATGGACTGGCAACAGGCTGGGGGTGCGTACAGATCTCTCTCTTTTTTTAAAAAATATATATATTTTATTGATTTTTCACAGAGAGGAAGGGAGAGGGACAGAGAGCCGGAAACATTGATGAGAGAGAAGCATCGTCCAGCTGCCTCCTGCACACCCCACTGGGGACGTGCCTGCAACCAAGGTACATGCCCTTGACCGGAATCGAACCTGGGACCCTCCAGTCCACAGGCTGACGCTCTATCCACTGAGCCAAACTGGTCAGGGCCGTACAGATCTCTTGAGTAATTGCCACTTGGCTTCCAGTGAGTCTGAGAGCGACCCCAGGGAGAGTCTTTCCTCTTCTCCCATCAGACCCTCTTTCTTTACCAGCCAGTTACTCCCAGAGCAAGAGTGTCAAGTTCAGCCCATTCTCCTTGAGAGGAAGATAGAGGGAGAAGACACAGGCCCTGTCCTCGAAGGCCCCCAGTCAGGCTGCAGTGGGCAGGCAGGAGAGTCTGCTGTGCAGGGGCAGAAGGCATCAGTGAGGGCCGAGGAGTTGGAGAAGGTCTCCTGGACACGGTGCTGGCTCCTAAAGGATGGGTGAGATGGAGATGGGGAGGTGGAGAGGGTGCTTCTCATGGGAGGCTCCAGCAAGCACAAAGGCCTGGCCAGAGGAGAAGGTGGCTTGAAGATGCAAGGCAGGCCTGGCTGGACAGGCTGGGAGAGGCCAGACAGCAGAGGCCCCTGAAGGCTGCGCAGGGAGCGGGAGCCATGGCGGGTAATGGGGGAAGGACCGGTCCTGTGGGGTCATTATTGTTGGACTGTTGCTGAAGTCAGCTCTCTAGGGCCTGACCTTGCTGGGAAACAAGTTTTGGCATTGTGTGTGTGAGTATGTGTGAGCGTGCGTGTGTGTGTGTATGTGTGTGCTCACCCACACGCACATGTATGCATGGACATAGAGATGAGGCCCATGGGCAGGCTTGGGTCACAGAGGCTCAGCCCTCAAGGGTGGGTATAAGTCTCCTAGGGTTGCTGTAACAAATGACCACAAACTGGGTAGCCTGAAATAACCAAAACGTATTCTCTCACAGTTCTGAAGGGTAGAAGTCCAAAATCAAGGTGTCAGCGGGGCTACGGTCCCTCTGGAAGGCAGATCTAGAGGTGTCTATCCTTGCCTATTGCGGCTTCTGGCGTTTGCCCTAATCCTTGGTATTCCTTGACTTGTCGCTGCATCACTCCAATTTCTGCCTTCGTCTTCATCTGGCATCTCCCTGCTGTGTGTGTGTCTGTCTCTGTGTCCAAATTTCCATCTCCTTATAAGGAAACCAATCATGGGATCAGGGCTCATGCTAATTCAGTATGACCTCATTTTAACTTGGTTACATCTACAGAGGCCCTATTTCCAAGTAAGGTCACAGAGGTACTGGGGGTTAGGACTTGAACACATTTTTTGGATGCAATTTAATTCACAACAGGGAGTGTGAGAAGAGGAAGCACCCATAGCTTCCCGCTGGGGGTCCGTCAAGCACACATGGGCTTGTTTCTCTAAAAAGAGAACGGCAGCTTTGAGCCTAACAAAAACAATGGACTTAATGCCTCACTGTTTGTTTTATTTATTTATCTATTTAAAAAATATATTTATTTTTATTGATTTCTTACAGAGAGGAAGAGAGAGGGATAGAGAGTTAGAAACATCGACGAGAGAGAAACATCGATCAGCTGCCTCCTGCTCACCTCCTAGTGGGGATGTGCCCGCAACCCAGGTACATGCCCTTGACCGGAATCGAACCTGGGACCCTTCAGTCCACAGGCCGACGCTCTATCCACTGAGCCCAACCGGTCAGGGCAATGCCTCACTGTTTAAAGTGCCCTCATGGACCAGCAACGTGGTGTCACCTGGGAGCCTGTTAGAAATGCGGAATCTCAGATTCCTCCCCAGACCTGAGGAGGAACTACGTCTCAGCACAGTCCTCAGGTACATTTCAGTTGGAGAAGCAGCGCTCTACTAAAAGTCCTACCTTTGTTTCCTTTCCCACCCATGACCATCAGTCCCGCCAGCCAGTTTCTGCACAGGTCGGCCTGGTTGGGAACCAGGCAACCACGCTGTCCTCTGTCCTCTCTCTTCACGTAACACGTTCTGGAGTTTCTCTTCCATGTGCCGAGTTTCTCCGTGTGCTTCGGCTTCCTAGAGGGCATCAGCGTGCTGAGCCAGTCCCTTTGTTGTGTTCTTGGGCTGTGTCCGTTTTTGTTGTTTGTAGACGTGGCTGCCGTGAACATCTCTATACACAGGCCTTCGGGGTTAGCTCCTCGAGGAGGAGCTTCTGGAATCAAAGTGCACGGGCAGTTGTGGACTCTTATTGTGCTTCTGTGTCTATGGGACTTAACGTCACAGCACGTTTCTCCGTTCATCCAACAGTTTGTAGGAACCTGATTTGGGAGGGCAAGTGGCAGATAAGGCTTTGGAGCCAGAGAGGCCAAGGTTCAAATCTACATGTTTGCTGTGTGACACTGGGCAACTTACTTAACATCTCTGAGCTTGGCGTTGCTCTATAATATTGTAATAGTGCTATACACTTTGTAGGGATTTTGTACAGCTGATAATGACATCACCAACATCCATTCATTGAGCCCTTTCTGTGAGTTACCTTATTTAATCTTGTAAGTGTCTCTGCAGAGTAAGCGTGATCATCTCCTTTTCCCTTTACGGAAGAGGAAACTGAGGCTTGGGTTAAGTAGCTTGCAGTTATATTGTAGGTACACGGCCTGCCCAAGCCCAAGGTTGTTACGTCTAGATCATGAAGGGCAGATGGTGCACATGAAAGAAGATACTGAGCACATAGCCCGAGCAAGGTTGGCCCTGGCTCAACACTTGTTGGACGCCTGCCTTTGCTTCCCACACCTTATCAGTTTTCTCAGGTTACTCCCGGGTACGGTGGCGAACACAGCACTGTTTCAGCTGTATGTCATTACCAATTCCCCAGCTCTAGTTTATGGGCAAACTTTCTCCCAGTTGGAAATGAGTTTTTACATGACTCACAGGTCTGTGGTTTGGAGCACAGCTGGCTCTGATCCTTGCAGCTAACCAGCTCCTTCTTCCCCAGGGACAAGGATGGCCAGACTGCACGTGGCCACGAGTGCATCTCAGCGCTCCTAGGCTGAGGCTGAGGCTGGGCTGGCAGCCATGGGGCTGGGTGGGCCCCAGGCCTGGCTGTTGAACTTGCCCACAGCTGTGGTCTATGGCTCCCTGACCCTCTTCATCACCGTTTTGCACAACGTGTTCCTGCTTTACTATGTGGACACCTTTGTCTCAGTGTACAAGATCAGCAAAGCTGCCTTCTGGGTCGGAGAGGTAGGCCAGTGCTGGGGTGGGAGTCGGGCAGATGGCAGTGCTGGGTCCCGCCAGGAGCCAGGAGCCAGGAGCGTGGGGGCAGGCCGCGCTGCCCACTGAGGCTCAGCAAGAACAAAAGCTGAGCTGGAGGCCTTGATGACGCTTCAGTGGGGATTACACCAGTCTGGCCACTGTCCTATGAGCCAGGGACTGTTTCACGTATTCACATACATTAATGTGTCAGCTGGGCGATGGCCAGGTGGGAGTTTGATGGGGGCAGTGGCCCGTAGAGTGGGTTTTAGCAGAGGGGCTGACCTGGGCGAAGTGTGCAGGCAGGAAAGCTGTTGACGTCTGTAAGGTGCTGAGCAGGCGGGGGGAGCCCTGGGGAAGGGGCTGCCTGGAGCCCACCCGTCTCCCCTCTGCCCGCAGACGGTGTTTCTCCTGTGGAACAGCCTCAACGACCCCCTCTTCGGCTGGCTGAGTGACCGCCAGTTCCTCAGCTCCCAGCCCCGGTTTGTGTCTTGGGGGAGGCTCACCACTGGTCCTGTCCCACCCGACCCTTCCCCGGGGCTGGAGGACCCCCCACCTGTGTTTGGGGTGGGGAGAGAAAGGGAGACCGTTTTCAGCTATGGTCGAGGCTTCCTCCGCTCCCCGAGGTCAGGGCAGACTGTCTGGGTTGGCAGAGTGGCCTGACTAACTGTTGGCCTTGATCACCTTGTGGAGAGATTGACCTCAGGTCCGCTTGTCTGGCCCTCGGGACTGGGCACTCACTCCCTCACACTCTGCTGCTTCTGGCAGATTACTTTACCCCATCCCTGCCCCAACCCTGAAGAAATGGTATCACACCCCTCTTTGGCCCTCAGCCCTGGCAGCGGGCAAGGGAGCAGAGGAGGGAGTACCCCCTGGTGAGTTGTGCTTCCTAATTGGAGGCTGAGGACTCGAAGCCCAGTGGGACACCCTGGGGTGAGTCCCACATTCTGGGCCTCTGTCCCTCTTCTGGGTCCTGAGCAGGGGGGCCTGGGAACCAAGGCTGCAAGGGCACCTCCCGACAGCCCTCCTCTCCCTGGCAGGTCAGGCCCTGGGCTCTCCTCGAGGGCCGTGGTGCTGGCACGGGTGCGGGCACTTGGCTGGCATGGGCCGCTGCTGGCGCTGTCGTTCCTGGTGTTCTGGGTGCCCTGGGCCCCAGCAGGCCTGCAGTTCTTGCTGTGCCTGTGCCTCTATGATAGCTTCCTGACGCTCGTGGACCTGCACCATCACGCCTTGCTGGCTGACCTGGCCCTCTCGGCCCACGACCGCACCCACCTCAACTTCTACTGCTCCCTCTTCAGTGCGGCTGGCTCCCTCTCTGTCTTTGCCTCCTACGCCTTCTGGAACAAGGAGGACTTCTCTTCCTTCCGTGCCTTCTGTGTGGCACTGGCTGCTGGCTCTGCGCTAGGCTTTGTGGGGGCCACACGGCTCCTGAGGCGGCGGGTAGAGGCGGCCGGTAGGGAGCCAGGGTGTCCAGACCTGGCTGCGGATAGCGGGTGAGTGGCCAGCACTGTTCCGAGTCTGATTTCAGTGCTGATCCCCTGTCTGATGGGTGGCTGTCCTGGGGTGGGGGTGGATCTGGCCCAGCCCTAGGCTGTTCTTGACTCCCCTCTGCCCCATAGCCTGTGTGGAGAGGAGGCGGGCAACATCACCTTGGGCCAGTACCTCTGGCAGCTGGCGCGTCACCGGAACTTGCTGTGGTTCGTGGTCATGGACCTGGTGCAGGTATGGGAGCAGCCTCCCCACCCAGGATAGGCCGGGTAGGCCTCACTCAGCGGAGTAGGTTCCTCAAATGCTGGGAAGTCAGTCCTGGGCTTCATGTGATGACTGCAGGGTGACTCGAAGGCAGGGACACAGGTTGGGTAGTTAGAAGACCTGGGTTCTAGCACCATCTGAGCTCCTAACTCCTTGTGAAGTCTTAGGCAAGTCTCAGCCTCTGGGGACTCTGTGACAAACTTTTAAAAATACCAAGTGCCACACCTAAAACACAGGTAGTATATAAGCTAGCCAAATCGTTTTTATGTCATTAAGCTTGCTTTACTAAGGTGTTTTTAATTTAAAAGAAAAACTTTTAACTGTTCTAATGACAATGTTATCATTATTAACTTTTAGCAAAATTCGATAAGCAACAGGAATTGGTTTTAGGTCTTGTTGTGGCATGTTCCATGCGGAGGGACAGGGGATAAAGGCTGCTCTTGCCCGGGCCGCCCCCTGCCCGGCAGCCTCCTCACCGCCCTGTTGGGTTTCAGGTCTTCCACTGCCACTTCAACAGCAACTTCTTCCCCCTCTTCCTGGAGCACCTGTTGTCAGACCACATCTCCCTCTCCACCGGCTCCTTCCTGCTGGGTGAGTGGGTGTCTCGGGCAGGCTGGAAGGGCAGAGGTTCACACCCAGGACCCCTAGCCCAGCTGCAGGCACAGCCACTCCCCCGCTCGGGCCTGGGTGGCAGAGGGCACAGTCTGTGGTGGGCTGCACCTCCAGCCCCCAGCTCTGTTTTCCTGAGGAAGGGGTGAAGGAAGCCTGTTGTGGGTAGGAGGGGGCAGGGCTGCTGTCATGGTGGTCCTCTCGGTGATGGGGCCGCCCAGAAGGAGACGGCACAGTGTGCCGGGCCTGGCTGTGAGTCCGGACTGTGCTTATTGACTGTTTGGCCTTGGGTGTTTTATTTCCTATCTCTGGGTCTCCATTTCTCACCTGTAAGGTAGGAGTAATAGTACCTACCTTAAAAGGCTGTGGGGATTAAATAAAAGGATGCAGATTAGCTCTCAGCACAGAGCCTGGCAAACCCTGATTCTGACTGTTAAAATGTGGACAGTTGTGGAAGCTGCCGCAGTGTCCCGACAAGGCTGCACCCCTTCTCCTCAGGCATCTCCTATGTCGCCCCCCATCTCAACAACCTCTACTTCCTGCCCCTGTGCCGGCGCTGGGGCGTCTACACCGTGGTGCGGGGGCTCTTCCTGCTTAAGCTGGGCCTGAGCCTGCTCATGCTTCTGGCCGGCCCCGACCGCCCCGGCCTGCTCTGTCTCTTCATTGCCAGGTATGCCCTGCCCTCCCTCACCCCACACCTCTGTTGCACCCCTTCACTCTTGCCTGCTTTCTCTCTCTGCTGGCAGCAACCGTGTCTTCACGGAGGGCACCTGTAAGCTATTGACCTTGGTGGTCACTGACCTGGTGGATGAGGACCTGGTGCTGAACCGCCGCAAGCAGGCGGCCTCGGCGCTTCTCTTCGGCATGGTGGCCCTGGTGACCAAGCCAGGCCAAACCTTGGCCCCACTGCTGGGCACCTGGCTGCTGTGCTTCTACACAGGTGAGGGCCCAGGGGCTGGCAAGGGGCTTGCCTGGCATACCAGCTGACAAGCCTGGCTCTAGGTCTGGTGAGGGAGAGAATGGCAACTGGATTACCCTGGGTGCCACACCTCCTCTGCCTCTCCACCATGAGTAGAAAAACTGGGTTTCTGATTCTTCTTTTAAGAGTTCATTCATGGATTCGACAAATATGTATAGAATACTGTCTCTGCCAGGTGGTGCTCTGAGTGCTAGGGAGACAACAGTGAGACATACGAGGTCCTCGCCATCGTGAAGCTTAATTCTAGTTGGGAGGAGGGGGATGTGGTGTTATGTAGCCAAACAAGAAAGTAGCAGATGGTGATAAGCGCAGGGGTGAAAACACAGCAGGTCTTCAACAGATGGGGTTTTGTTCAGTGTTGTTGCATTATAATGTTGATGAGATGCTGTAGGAACTTCACTTGTTTATATCAATTAGCCTATGCCAGTGATGGCGAACCTTTTGAGCTTGGCGTGTCAGCATTTTGAAAAACCCTAATTTAACTCTGGTGCCGTGTCACATATAGAAATTTTTTGATATTTGCAACCATAGTAAAACAAAGATTTATATTTTTGTTATTTATTTCATATACTTAAATGCCATTTAACAAAGAAAAATCAACCAAAAAAATGAGTTCGCGTGTCACTTCTGACACGCGTGTCATAGGTTTGCCATCACTGGCCTGTGCTAAAGTTGGTTCATTATACATTGTTTCACTTAGAGTAACAGAACTTATTGAGGACATTGAGTGAGGCCTTATTGTAATGTGTCTGAAAAGCTACTTAGTGTGGTCTGGGAAGGTCTCTCTGAGGAAGTGACAGCCAGATATGAACTGGATGGGAAGGATTTGGTCTACAAAGATCTCAGTGGATCCCAGACAGAGGAGTGACAAGTGCAAAGGCACAAGGTATCAGGAGTGGTTAGATCAGCGGTTCTCAACCTGTGGGTCGCGACCACTTTGGTGGTCGAACGACCCTTTCACAGGGGTCGCCTAAGACCATCGGAAAACACATATTGAATATATAATTACATATTGTTTTTGTGATTAATCACTATGCTTTAATTATGTTCAATTTGTAACAATTAAAATACATCTGCATATCAGATATTTACATTACAATTCATAATAGTAGCAAAATTACAGTTATGAAGTAGCAATGAAAATAATTTTATGGTTGGGAGTCACCACAACACGAGGACCTGTATTAAAGGGTCACGGCATTAGGAAGGTTGAGAACCACTGGGTTAGATGAAGCTGGAAACGTTGATGAGGGCTCTGGAGAGCAGGGCAGGGTTTGGATTTTATTCTCAGTTCAAAGAGAAGCTATTGGAAGGGTTTTAAGCAGAGGGTGACATGGTCTGATTTGTTTTTAAGAGGTGGCTCTGGCTGCTGTATGGAGAATGGATTGTAGGGAGGCTGTGGCAGAGGCGATAGAGACTTGGACCAGGGTGGTGCTAGGAGGCTGGAAAGAAGTATTTGGGGTTGGGATGTGTTTTGGAGTTGGGTGGAGGTGAAGGATTGGCTGTTGGGGAGTGCTAAAGTCAACCAAGGAATCTAGGAAGACTTTGAGGCTTTTGGCCCATTGGGTGGATGGCAGAAAGGGAGGAGCAAGGTTGGGGTAGAAATCAATGTGTTTTGGTTGTGTATGTGTGGCATCTGAGATGTGGCACTGTGGACCTGAGAGGAGCACAGGGCCGACTCTGTTCTTTCTGCACGCTCTCGTCGTAGGTCATGATCTCTTCCAGCAGTCCCCACTGTCCCCTGTGGGGAGGGCCCAACCCTGGCCAGAACCCCCGGTCCCACCCCCGGTTCAGGCCCCTACACTCCGCCAGGGCTGCTTCTACCTGCTGGTGCTGGTGCCCATCACCTGTGCTCTGCTGCAACTGTTCACCTGGTCCAAGTTCACGCTGCATGGGAGACGCCTGCGCATGGTCAAAGCCCAACGCCAGAATCTGTCACAAGTCCAAACCCTTGACATTAAGACAGTGTGAGAGGTGCAACAAGGCCACTCTGATGAGGACACTGCCCACAGCTCTGGGCAGGAGCCACTTTTGCCAGCCTGGTGTCCTGCTCCCCTGCCTTCACTGGGTGCAGCCTTGAGATCAAAGGGCAGAACGGGAGCTCCTGGGTCTGAGCCAGGAGCGTCATTGGATCTGAGATCGTGCTTGGCTACCTGGCCCAGCTTGGGCAAGAGCTGGGCCAAATTTGCTCAGGGACCTGCTTGCCCTTATGGGCAGGAGTAAGAAAAGGACCAAGCAGGGATGGGAATGCCCTGTGGTCACATGGGGTTGCCACAGGGCACAGAGGCCTAGCCCCCCTGCCTGGGGCTGGGGCTTCATGTGCGCTCAGGAACCACTTTTGATACTGCCTTTCGTCCAGTCGGGGTGCTGACTGGGAGTCCCACCCACTCCGCCCCTCCACCCTTCCAGTGGTGTCTGCCATCTCTGCTTCAGTTGTGCCTGAAGTAGCATGCCCCCGCTGCTGCAGGGCTTCTCCACGCCCACCTGGCCTCCTGAGAGGTTCAGCTCATCAAACGGATTAAAGTCATTCTGTTCCCATTCCTGAGGTCTGTGCTGTGTGGGCGTGGTGGGGTTGGGGAATATGACTCATTTAATATGAAAAGCACTCAAGAGCACTTTTCCAAAGTGAGTGGAGTGGCCACCCACATCAGATTCACAGAGGCAACAGGGAGAACCTGTGGACGGGTAACTGCATGGGCACTTGGGATGCAGTCGTAGCCCCAGGGCACTTCCATGTACCACGGCTGGACACGGTGATCAAAGAGCGGCTTCTCTTAGGCCAGAGCCCACAACCTTGGAGACACCAGAGAGCTTTCAAAAATGGTGATAGGTCTGAGTTCTGTTTCCCAAGGTTCTGCTTTCATGGGTCTGGGGTTTTGGAAAGCTCTGTGGTGATTTTACCTGTGTTCTGGGCCTTGGCAGCCCTGGCCTCTGCTTAGATGCCAGTAACAGCACCGCCTTCACCCCCCTCCCCCCCCCCCCCCCCGCCCATTATGATAACCAAATATTTCCAGGCATTGGCAAATGTATATGGAGGGCAAAACTGACCTGATTAAGAACCACTGCTCTAGGCCAGTGGTCAGCAAACTCATTAGTCAACAGCCAAATATCAACAGTACAACGAATGAAATTTCTTTTGAGAGCCAAATTTCTTAAACTTAAACTATATAGGTAGGTACATTGTTATTAACTTAATTAGGGTACTCCTAAGGCTTAGGAAGAGCCACACTCAAGAGGCCAAAGAGCCGCATGTGGCCCACGAGCTGCAGTTTGCCGACCACGGCTCTAGGCCAATGGTTTGTTGAGGGCCTCATAGTCCCTAAGAATGCAGGCTGTAGGGCTACAAGCCTGGGTTCAAATCCTAGCTTTGGGAAATTACGTGATCTCTCTGTGGCTCTATTTCCTCATCTATAAAATGGATGATAAAAATATACTATATAGGTTGTTGAATCAAATGGGTTAACATTTGTAAAGTGAAGGGCAATTTTCCCCCAAGTATATAGAATTAAAATGGAGAACTGATTACTCAGAATATCTGAGCATGGGCCTCAGGAACCGCATTTTAATGAGCTCTTCAGCTTCTTACACACACGGACGTTTTGAGAGCCTCTGACTTAGGATGTCAGATGCTGCTCCCCTCATTTGGGTGGAGTCTCACCCACGGGCTTGACAGGCTGGCACTTGGGCTAAAGCTGGCCAAGTTTGGCTGGGGCAACAGTGCCCTCTAGAGGACGATGAGGCCTCAGATTCGGGGTCCTGGGCTCCTCCCTCTTCCCTCCCAGCACTGACAGGCCAGCTGAGTGTCTATTGGAAGGACTTTATTTAAGTACACTGGGCCCCACCAGGCAACGTGGTTTGTGCAAGGCTGTGTGAAGGACAGGCTTGGGCTAAAAGAAGGGAGGTGAACTGGTTAAGCACACTGCAGTCCGCGGGCCGCAACATTGCTTTCACACACACCTGCCGCTGTGGCCCACACCTAGAAGGGCCTTTCATCGTTGGATGGCATGGGAAGACTGCCTGAATCTGGGATTGGGGCAGATCTTGGTGTCAAGTGAGGGTGCCGGTGAACATTGGCCAGACCCAGCTTTGTACCATCGGGCTGAAGGGCCTGTGGACCACTGCTAGGCCAGCCCAGTCCAGAGTACATGCTTGGCCCCACTGGACCAGAGGTGAGCCTGAGCCCACCAGTTCCTGGCACCTGGGTCTGGCCTCCTCCCTCCCTAACTACTCATGTCCAAAGTCAAGAATGGCACAATATCAGCCCAGAGGGGACCTTCTCATCTCTACAACCTAGCCCCTCAGGTCAGCTAGAGTGGGAAAAGGCAACTTGGTTCATTGCGGCTTTCTCCAATCCTAAGGGTGCTAGATCCCCCAACACCCCTCCTTTGCTAGGGCCTCTGCCAAGGAGTGATTCTACCACCTGTTTCAGAAAAATCCAACCAGCAACCAGCCTGTGGATTCCAGGGCAGTGAGCAAGTGGGAGAGGGAGAAAGGCTGTGGGAGTGACTTTGAGTGCAACCTCAGATCCCAAATGGCCTCAGCCTATGGATACTGTCAGTTCACCCTTTGCAGGGAGTGGTGGGGCCCTGGAGGCCATGCTAAGCTTAGATGCTGTAAACATTAGTGTGAACAGGGTGACTGGTGGGCAGGAGGCAATAAGCTCCCTCTCTCCAGTTCCCATACTGAACAAACAAATAAATAACATTGTTTGAAGATGGCATTGCCCAAGGATGGATGAAAAGTAAGTAATGGCCTGGAGCCAACAGGTTCCTTAAGCTCTCCCAAGATCCCCTGGATGGGGCTTGGGATTGGAATTTTAACTCTGCCGCCAATCAAAAGTAGCACTACTCCTGCCCTCCTCAAATGCCCAGTGTGGTCCTGGCCCCCACGTAAAGTTAAGAGCATCCTGCCCTCTCCCTTCCAGCCTCCCAACCCAAACTGCAATCAAAACCAGATAGAACTCAACCCCAGTTTCGGTCCTCAATCCATGATCAAGAGGCATCAAGAACAGAATGATGAACAAGGAAGGCAGCAGCTGCCTTGGGCCTCAGGGCACCCTGGGGAAGGGGTGGGGGTGGGGTTTAACCAGCTTAGGATGGGCAGCAGCAAGGTCTCCCTGGGGTTAGATCTACCTCCCTCTGTGTCCCTATAGTAGGTAGTAAACGTAGTCCCACACAGCCAGACAAAGGCCCAGTAGACGAAGGAATGGGGCCCTCTGCCAGCATTCTTTCCTGTCAGGGGCCAGTTAGTGGTCAACCCCAGGCCTCAGGCCATCACCATCGTGGGTAGTTCATCGTCCTTTCTGGGCCCTGGGATCCCTGGGCCACACGGCACTCGCATAGGTGCACATACTTGTACCCACACATCCACACACACACACACACACAGGCAGTTCCTTGCAAACACTCCGACTCAAGAAAGCGAGTTTTAAAGTGGAGTTAACTTCAGAGAAAGATGAAGATGATGTCCCAGCATTAGAAGGTTTTCCTGTGGATGGATCGGGCACCGTCTTCCTCGTATTCCTTCTTGGAGACCCACATCTTCTTAAAGGTGTCCAGGGAGGCGAGGATAGAGCCCCTGGAGTAGAGGGAATCAAAGGAACACTGTGAGAAAAGAGCGTGGGTATTTGCTTCCTATTCCACTCTTATTCCCTGAACTACTCACCCGATCCATGTGGAATACAGTCTCTCCTGAGGAGCAGATATCTGCAAGGGGAATAGAAAGAGGAATCTGAGACGTTCACCCTCCCCTCTCACTTTTCCTTCCAACTCTCTTCTTTATGGCTAATTCTCACCAGCCAAGGCAGTGGATGCATTTCACACAACAGACCAAGTGGACCTGCTGGACCCTGTGGTCTCTCGCACCCTAAGTACAATTCCCAGAAAGGCTGGGCTATCTAGGGGCAAGATGCCATTGCAGGAACCACACTCCTTCACTTAGAACCCCTCCTTTCTCAGGCAGACTAGCTCCCCTCGGCAGTCACTAAGATGTTGGACTGTCACAGGGGAGTAGCAAAAGTCAATCTCCTATCAATGTCAGTTTCCCCGGAAGACCACACGGGGGCCTTCAGCCTAGCACCCGGCGTCATCTGGGTATTAGAACTGTCCCCCTTTGAGAGGATGGAGAGTGAGAACGGGCCCTCCATTCTGGCAGACCTCAGGGTCAGTGTGGAAGTGGGAGCATCTGGCAGTACCTGTGGAGCCCTGGCTGCCTGAAAAGCTTGGGCAGAGCTGGAAAGGAGGCCACACCATATGGCACTATGGACCCTTGGAGCCCAGTCCCACCCAGCCCTAGCCTGCACCACGGTCCTACCCTGATCTTCACATCTTTTGGAGCCAGTTTCTTCACTTCACTCAGTAGCCTGTCACCAAAACCTGAATGGGCAAGAAAGGAGAATCTCAAGTCAATTCTCTGGGCATCTGGGCCCAGCAGGATCTGGAAGCTTTCTGGGGAAGGGCCCCGAGAGCAAAGACCAACCTTTGAACAGGGTGGAGCCTCCTGAGAGGACAATGTTAGAGAAAAGCGTGCGCCTCAGGTCCATGTCAGACTTCTGGATGGCAAACACCAGCACCTCGTGGATGCCCTCACTCTCCTCGCCGATCAGGTCTGGCCTGAACAGAAGCTCAGGTGCCCGGAATCGGGAAGGACCAATCTGCAGGGTGGAGGGCCAGCTTCAGAGGTGGAACGGGGGCCGAGGTCTCTGGGAAGGGGGATGGAAGAGGCCCCTGTGTCCACCTCTTAGTAACCAGGTGGCTATGAAGTCCGGGCTTAGGAAAGACCTCAGATGTCAAGGTCTCAAGGAACAAAGATAGGGTTCTTGGGAACAAACAGGGAACAAAAAGAAACAGGGCTCCCAGGAAACTAGAGAGAGGAAGCTCCTCTGTTTAATCCTAGCTCTGGCATTATCCAGCCAAGAGACCTTTGGCATTCATACATGGACTCATTCACTCATAAAAACTTCTTCCAATCAATGGAGGCCTGGGGAGAGGCAACCCAGCCTATGCTGTGCTCACGTAGTTACGGACAGCACTAACCACCCTCTTCCTGACCCCATCCCGACCCAGGAAAATGCCTCTGGTGCCTCCTCGCCACACAAGAGAAGCCAGGTCCCTGGCACACATCGCTGGGCAGGCGGTGGGACTGCTCACGAGCTCTGCTGCTCCAGGAGGGCTGACAGAGACGGGCACATGTGATTCCCGCCGCCCCACGAAGAGTTCTGTACAGGCCCAGTCCTTCTGGGGGCCTGAGGGCACAGGTTTGGTCGCCTACCTCAATGGTGCTGCCATCGGGCAGGTAGTACTGAGCCTTCTCCGTCTCTAGTGTCTCATCCTTCTGGGGGTTGATGGACAGGTAGCAGGCTCTCTGCAGAACCAAGCACGAGTCAGGCAGGCAGGAAACCTGGCACCCACCTGGTCAAAGTCCCGGAAGACTGACACGCTGCTGCAGAATCTGCCATCGCAGTGATTGCCCTAACTGTCATGAGAGCTGCTGCCCTACTGCAGGAGCAGGGGATTTCGTTGGCATCCACCAGATGGCACTTAGGATATGAGTGCCCACCTGTTCCACCTTCCTGGTGGGCAAGTGTGGAAACGTGGTTCCCTGGATCTGGGTCTGAGAACACAGCCTACTCTTAGTCCAGACTCAGGCATCTTTCTTCTACTGCTCATATGGCTCTGGGTGCCACTACCCAGCTCAAGAGGTTACCCTACCGCCACAGGTGCCAGAGGACTCAGTTTACTTAAAAGAGAAATGTATTCTGAATTCCTCAAGGATGGAAAGAACATGTAATTTGTACATAAGGTCTGAAAAACATAATGACCACCCAACTTAAGAAATAGAAGCAGCTCCCTTTCCCCTACAAAATGGTAGCTCTTTGGGAAGGCGAGTGTGTCAGGGGGCCCAGCTGGAGATCTCACAGCTGTCAGGAGGCCTAACCCAGACCCCTAGGACGGGAGCTTCACCTCTTCACTCCGGGTCCTGAGGTCCTGGATGCTCCGTTCCCATTCCCTAGCCCATCCCTGGGCCCACGGGGCAACACTCACTTCTTTTATGGCCTTGACAATCTCAAACTCTGAGGATGAGTGGAAATCATAGCCCTCCTTACGCAGGTAGAGGCGAAGGAAGCGAGAGACGTCTCGGCCAGCGATGTCGATGCGCATAATTGAGTGAGGCATGGCAAAGCCCTCATAAATGGGCACGGCATGGGTGACACCATCCCCAGAATCCAGCACCACTCCTGTGGTCCTGCCTGTGGCATAACTGAAGCAAAGGGGGCAAACCGTCACTCACGCCTGCCTCCTCACTCTGGGCAAAAACTTACTTCTTTTAAAGTTCAATGTCAGCTGAACTAAAGCTGGGGCCTGCCTTTCTCCAGGGCCCTGAAACGGGACTGAGAACTAAGGATGCCTGGGCACTGAAACACGCCTTCAAAGACCTGAATGAGGAGCTGAGCCTCTCCAAGCTCCCTGCCCACGCCCAGAAGAGCAGGCATTCCAATCTCAAGAGATGCCTGGCCTTCAGCCGGTCCATGGACCCAGCTGAGGGGCAGATTTTACTCTCTACACAAGAGGAAAAACCTCAAATGCCCACAGGGCTAGGCAGGGAAAGTACATGAGTAAAGGAAAATAAGAGTATTTTCACTTCCACAAAAACTAGCTTTTCTCCCACATAATTCTCTAGGTCTGTCCTTAGTTTTTTCTCTTTTGGTAGAGACGAGGAGACAGACATATACTTCTGTGGTATGAGGCGGTGGGGACCTCACTGTGTTTCATAATTAGCAACTGACACTCTGCCTTGGTGTTGGGAGGACAAGGAATGGAGTGAACGGGTGAAGTCAAGCTGGCGCACTCTAAAATGGCAGCCTATTTTAGCCCACAGGAACGCCAAAGGAACTGCTTTCCCCTCGCGGCCAGGCTCCCAGCCAGGCTGCTACTCACAGGCTGAGCACAGCTTGCATGGAGATGAAAAGGGCTGGCACATTGAAGGTCTCAAAGAAAACTTCAGCAGCTCGTTCTCGGTTTTTCCGTGGGTTTAACGGCGCCTCTGTCAGGAGCACAGGATGCTGGTGAAAAATACCCAGACAGCAATCAGGGTGAGGCCAGATGCCCACCCCTCATTAGTGCTGGAGGAGAAGCCCGTGTGTGGCTGGCCAGGGGGCCTTCGTTGGTCTCTCTCCAAAAAAAAAGACAAGCTGGCCTATCACTTACCCTGCCCAAGTCAGACCCTCAACTTTCCAAAATCATGCCCCCTTTCAAGTCTCATTCTGACCTCACCTCCACCCCTTTACTCCTCTTCTTCCATGACTCTTACATCCCTGTATCTACTATATATATAGCTCCAGTTGTCAAGAAGATTTTGCTAATAAGCTATTGGAATTATTATGATAAACATAGTTTAAATTTTTTTTCAAAACAGAAAGTTAAATTTTAAAATTGAACGTACTTTTAAAAAATCAGAACTTATCTCTCCCCTGGAAATTCTGGTCCACCTACTGTGCACATTCCTCAGTATATCTGAGTGGAGAGTTACTCCTTAGAAGTTAGAGTATGTGCTCTGAAATCTGAAAGATGTGGGTTTGAATCCCAGCTTTATTTTATTCATTGGGTGATCTTGGAAACACTACTTGGCTTTTCTGAACTTGTTCTCCTGTTTGTAAACTAGAGAATACTACCCACATCTCATAGGAATGGTGTGAAGATGAAATGCAAACATGTCTAAAAAGCATAAGGTCTGATGCCTGGTACATAATTAAGACTCAAATACTCTTGGCAGCTATTGTCATCGTCCTCATCGCTGGGGTAGGGGTTCTGACGAGCTCTGCACTCTCTGCAGGGCTGCCCCGCACACAGAACTCTCACCTCCTCTGAGAAAGTCTGCAGCTGGTCCTTAGAATAGACATATTGCCAGATGCGCTCCATGTCGTTCCAGTCCTTGACAATGCCATGTTCCATGGGATAGCGGATGGAGAGCAGCCCTCGGTGCTCCTGGGGACAGAGAGCAGGACTTACAGCAGCAGCCAGTCTCTCAGCTGAGCTGGCCAGTGAACCCTGCAAGTTCCACCCCACAGTCCTCATCTAGGCTAAGGGCCGGTACCCATTCATTCTCCAAATCTCCAACTGTACAGCTGCAGAATGCTCTCACTGCCCAATCAGCGGGCAAATTAGAGGGCCTCTGCATTTCCATGGACCCTTGGGTGTCCTCAGGGCAAGTGACAGGCGACACCCTCTTCATTGCCTGATCCCAGGACATAATCTCCTGGCCCTCACCTCTGGGCCTCAGCACTGGGAGCCAAGGCTGACAACTAGAGTCTGTTGTTTTGCTTCTAGAGGCTGCCTGAGGGCTCTGCCAAACTGTTAATGAACTCATCCCCAGGGTACCCCAGCCAGGATCCACGCCCAATCCCTTTTGCCAAAAAATCACCATGCCAGTCATTTTGATCATTGGCAAGGTAGTGACAGAATCCAAAAGGAAGGCAGAAGCTCTGTTTCCTAGACTGCTCTCTGTTTCACAAATTAGGGTTTTCTTTCCAAAACTAGAAGCTGCTCCTGGAAGAAAGAAATGGATGAGGCCTAGGATAAGAGAACTGAAGGGGAGATTTTAAGAGGAAATCGCTCCTTTTACTCATCGCTATGTCCCTCTGCTGGGACACTGTCCATGTGGGAACTAAAGAAGGTCCTCTGTTAGCTTGAGGAGTGGGAATTACCTCAGCTTTGGGGCCAATGAAGATGTCACCTTCGAGGGCTCCTGCCATGACACGAACGTGCTTGGGTCTGCCCACACTACAAAAGAAAGTGGGGAGGACCATCACTTTTCATTTCACAACACAGGACAGAACACAGGAAGGATGTAGAGAGGCACAGACTTAGGAAGAAATATACTCAATGCTCCTGTGATTATCTTTAAGGAGGGAAGTTACAGTTGATTTTGATTTTCTTATTTCTCCTTTTCTGCATTTCCCATAATTTCTACAATGAACATGTATTGAGTTATGTGTGTATTATTTTTATATTATGTTATTAAAACAAATTTTAGAGGATTCTATACCTCTAGTTCTTCTCCTTCCCCAATGTATGTGGAGACCAAGAGAGACAAGAAAACAATTTCTAAATTAATGGTTAACTCAAAAGATTTGAGTCTCTTTAGCCCTCTGCCCAGGCCTTCTACTCAATAAAACTATGCTGTTATAACTATGACAGATGGCCTTCTTTCTTTTCTTTTAATCCTTACCCACGGAAACGTTTTTATTGATTTTTAGAGAAAAAGGGAGGGAGCGAGAGAAACACTGATGTTAGAGAGAGACACTGATTAGTTGCCTCCAGTACACGCCCTGACCAGGGATCAAACCCTCGACCTTTTGATGTCGACACTCCAACCAGCTGAACCACCCAGCTAGGGCAGATGGCTTTTTTATTTTTCTCCGGCTTTAAGCCCTTCCCCAGGCGCCCGTGCCCTTCTCTTGCCTGCAGTCTCTCTGCCTTAGGAGGAAAGTCCTGAGAACTCATTCTCACTAAGGTTGGAGGTATGGTTTCATGGTTAACCCCATCCTGGGTGCTAGGAGAATTTTAGAAAAAGGGCTCCATGAAGAGGGTGTCACCCAAAGCAATGAGGTACTGATGAGAACATTTTTGGCATCAGATAAAAATCTGCCAGTGCCTCTCAAGTTGTACTATGTAGGCTGTTTCCTTAGCTTCCTCCAAAAGCCAGCTCCTGTCCTTCGCTGGAGTACCAAGACTGACCTGAATGACAGATCCCTTCTCCCTAAAAGATGGAGGGCTGAGCCTGTAACAAAGCTGACAACCTTCTCAAGCTTCTGACTAAGTTACAGAATGACTTACTAGTTTGGAAAACAGTATTTGGGGATCTGATCACCAGCAAAACCAGCTTTAATCACACCGGATCCCTGAGGAGAAAGGAGAAAGAAAAGTCAGAAGTATCACAAAAACAAGAGATTTATATCATACAATATGTATATGGTTTTATTTTTATTTTAAAAAGTGAGAGACCTTAGGGTTGTATCTGATATATCTATTTATATAAGCATGTGTACAGTGAATGCATGCCAAAGGGAAGGAAGTGGAACTGGAGAGGGTGAGAACTTTCACTGTATACTCAGAGTATCAATTGATTTTTCTGTACTCTTTGACTTTTCTACACTGAACATGTTTTACTTTTGGCATTAAAATAATGTTAATAGCTTTTTGGTGGCTGAGAAGCTGGGAGATCCCGGTGGGCTGAGAATGCCAGATTTCACTGTCCTCCCCAGGCTTCAACCGTCCCCTAAAGGTCCTCAATAAAATGGTTTGCTCCCCCCAACCCCCCCCCCCCCAAATATTAATAACGGGGAGAAAAAGAGAAAACCTGAGAAGAGGAAAGTAGCTGGAAGCACCAAAGCAGCCAAGTTCAGGAACACAACCAAGGTGGGAGAGTGTGTGACTCTCAGGCATACCACCACCAGATGTCGGAACTCTCCCTGCCCCGGCGTGTGACAGACACCACCATGAGCACTGCCATGGAGCGCACACTGTCTGCTTCTGACTGCAGGGCAGACACTCTGCGTTGTAGGGTTTGTGGTTACTGTTGTGTTTTTACTCTGCTTTGGTGTACTCACTCGTAGGTCTCCTGATGATAAGGAGCCCTAAAGCACTGTCTGAGAAGAGAGGAGACCCAGCATCACAATCCTGCTGCTCCAATCCTTGGTACGTTGGGTGGGGTGCCCAGAAAAGACCCCGACTTCTCCCACCAGCATCTCTGGGCGCAACCAAAGTAAACACTGATTCTATACACACAGATAGTAACTCCACGCAGGGCAGCTGTCGAGGCTTGATATTGCTTGCAGATATAACCTGTTCTCTTCCTTCTCCGCTCTCCTACCACCACAGCTGATACCTTTGCCCTTCCAGCCCAACACAGTTTGCAGCTAGTTGGGGGCAAACCTCTTCCTGTCAGCAGGGGCTACTACTCCTGGGATGGAGTGTGGTATTTCCAGAACCCACACAGCAAGCAGTAAACACATCAGGAGACACTAAATAGGTTGTCTGCACCGAAGACTTCCCAGCAACAACCCTGGTCCCCTCCCTGTCTCTTATTTGTGCTCTTCCATGAGGGAAGGGGTTGAGATGGGCCATCCTTGTGCCTGACTCTGGCAAGACAGGGAGTAAGAAGTGGTTGAAGGACAGGGAAAGCAGGAAGTTGAGCAGAGCAAGCCAGTTCTCTAAGACAGCAAGAACCTCTGCCAATAGAAAAGAGAGAAAACAGGAGATAAGTGCAAACTCATTGGCCTGGGCAGAACAGCAAGAAGCCTGGAAAAGGTGCAGCTATACACTGAGCTGCAGACTGGGAAGAAGGAAGAACTATCCTCCTGCAAACACAGGGCTCTGGGACAGCGGCATGGATAGTGAGAACAGTGCTGTACAAGACAACTCCAGGAGCATGTTAGTTCAAGCTTCCTATAATTGCTCACTGCCTTCATCTGGGTGTGGTGATGCCAACAGACTCATAAGATCTCCTGGCACAGGCTGAAAAAAGAAGAGTAAAGATGAGACCTGTACTTCAGACTCTAAATATTTTCCTGGATATTTGATTTTACATTTACTAACAAAAGGACTAGAGTCTAAGTCTGTGGTCGGCAAACTGTGGCTCGCGAGCCACTTGCGGCTCTTTGGCCCCTTGAGTGTGGCTCTTCCACAAAATACCACATGCGGGTGCGCATGTACAGTGCAACTGAGACTTTGTGGCCCATGTGCAGAAGTCGGTATTTTGTGGAAGAGCCACACTCAAGGGGCTAAAGAACTGCATGTGGCTGGTGAGCTGCAGTTTGCCGACCACTGGTCTAAGTGACAAGGCAGAGTAAGGTGATAGGTTCATTTCTTCCTCTCTGTCCTTCCTAGCAAGATTATAACAGGCCCAGTTCAAATACCACTGCCTTCCTCCTGAAGAACAGTCCCTAGGTGGGATTAATTATGCTCCTATTATCTCACAAAATCACCATTACCTATACCACTAGGTAGATGCATTTCATTCTGCTCTCATATTTGACTTTATGGTTTCCATTTTTGTCTCTTTTCAGCCCAAGTTCCTCGAGGTCAGAGACTTTATATATCAGCAGTAGCTGGGTACTCAAATAGATGCTGGTTGACTAAAATGAAAATCAAGCTCAAATGGATTGGCAGATGATGTCTAATAATTGGCACCTGAATGAGCAGCTGGAATGCCAGAAGCCCCAGGCACAGGTGGCGCAGAAAAGACCAAGGCAGTGTTGGGAATGATGCACAAGACCCAGGAACCAGACCCAGCTTGTCCCTGCAGCCCCACGAGCTGGCCTGCCAGGCCTCAGGTGTGTGAAGAATGGGTGGGGCTGAGGGAGATGGTTTCCTCCTTCTGTGTTGCCAGAGCTAGGCACCAGGATGTCTCATTTCTCTATTCTGCTCAAGCTATACCATGAGATCATATAAGAAGGTAATCAATTTCTTTAACAGTATTTATAACTAGGAACTGTGTACTTGGCAAATGGGCTGCCACTCTATTATTCACTGGGGCAAAACCAAGTAAAAGAATGCCTTGCAGAGGCTTCTTGAAAAAGCAGTCTCATTAAATATTGGATTTTTGAGGACTCAAATCTGCTGCAGCCACTGCTGACCATTCATTCTCCTTCTGCTTCAGGCAAACAAAGAGCAAATCCCTTAGCAAGGCTCTCCCAGTACCTGCTGGCTATAGGCCTTATGGCTTGGGTGACCTTTATTCTAAGCTCTCCTGATTATTCTGGACATGCTGAAAAGAAAGCTAATTGTCTCCCGTTTTACAAGTGGGAAAAGGATGCTAAGAGATGGAGCCTCAGATTCTAAGATATTGGTGGCCCATTTTGGGCCCAAAGACGTATTATGTTTGGCCCACAAAGTACTTTTTATTTTATTTATTTATTTTTTTTCAAAGTACTTTTTAAAAAAAACTACTTTATTGAGATAAAATTCAATTTACCCATTTAAGGTGTATAAGTCAATGGTTCTTAGTATATTCACAGAGTTATGCAATCATTACCACAATCTAATTTTAGAACTTTTTTCATCATCCCCCAAAGAAACTCTGTATCCATTAGCAGTCACTCTCCATTCTATCCCTCTTCTCTCACTCCTAGTCCTGGTCAACCACTAATCTACTTTCTGTATCTATAGACCACAAACTACTTTTACATTAACTTCTGACAGTTAAAAACTAGAAACTCATACGACATTAAAAATTTCCAATTTCTTTTGAAAAATCAGATCTGGCAACACTGGGTCTGCATTCCTGCAAATATGGCAAATGTCAACATTTATTAAATATGGGTGGTAGGCACATGCTATGTAGGTGCTCTGAATTTTTCTTTAGGTATAATGTCTCTCATTTCTTTTTTTTTTTAAAAAAGGGGGGCTGAAGCAGCATAACATTCCCCCAAACAGTGAAACTCTTATTATTAACTGTTCCTACATTTAGGCTCCCATAGCCACAAAGACAGTGTTTTTTTAAAAATATATATATATTTTCTTATTGACTTTAGAGAGAGAGGAAGGGCGAGGGAGAGAGAGAAACATCAATGATGAGAGAGAATCACCGATTCACGCCATTGAGCCTGCAACCCGGACATGAGCTCTGATGGGGACCCCACAATTCTCCCAAACTGGTGGTGTCTCACTGAACTCAACCTCCTGCTTTTCAAGTCAGGAGCCATACTCCTAGAGAGAAGGAAAGCTAACAACAAAAACACCTTTCCTTGAAAAAAAATGAGAAACTTGGAACCCGATCTCAGTTTGCGTCTCAGCTCCTCCACTCAGGAACCTGGTGGTCTGAAGAGTGTTCTTTAACCTCTCCAGATCTCACGTTTCTGCATCACCTGGGGAGAGTCATGCCCATCCACCTACCAGATCTGGAGCTTAAATGAGATGATGCAAATGAAAGGGCCTTCTCGCTTGCCTATGGTCCCAAGGGCTGAGTCAACGGAGCGGATCTGACGGTGGGTTTAGGGCACAGGGAACTGGCAGTTTTGCCTCAAGGGACTTGGAAGGGGCACAGAAAAGGTCAACCGATCTCGGTAGCACTAAACCCACAACGGGAAGACAGAAATGCAGTGTTTACAATTGTCCTCCTCTGCCCACAATAGGAGCAGTATTTAATTCCATTTGTCACTATTTATGCCTTTTCGTGATGTTCTGGCAAGAGGAATAACGAATAAAGCACTGGATGTAGGGCACCTCGACTGTGCGACCTTGGGCTCCCTTTAATTCTTCGCGCTTCAATTTTTCTCATTTATAAAATGAGAATCAAACTTCCTGCCTTAACCATTCACCCAGTGTTTGTGAGGATCCAATTCGAACGTATGTTCGCGAAACTCCTCCGTAAGCTCCAGAGAGCCTGGCAACTATTTTCACCAGCAACTAGGCGTCCCTGCTTGCTTGGTTACTCTTTTAGCCTCGACCATTATTAACGCTGTGATTTGTAATCACAGAAACAAATGCAATCCTATGGTCATTTCTAGCACCAGATTCTCGAGCCCCACCCAAACGCACAGCCTAGCCGCCCGGCTCCGGACAGAAGGAAACAGCCCTTCCCCACCCGCGGGCGGGCCTAGTCCATCAGACCCCACCATTGAAAGTTCCGGAAGCCAATCCCAACAGCTCTCTTGCAACGCCCCGCCCCTTAGAGCTGAGAAACATTATGGCGGCCCGGAAGAACTGCAGGGACGTAAGCCAATCACTGCAGAGGGCAGTCCTCATCCGGCAAGGCTCAGAGGCGGGGTCATCGGTCAAGATCGACAGCCAAAGCAGCCAATAGAGTTATCGAAAACCGGGAAGGGGCGGGTGCCGGGAGCTCACAGAGCGGTTAAGGCCCTTGAGCCCCGGGCCCAAGGACCCGGCTCGGACTACAAGTCTTCCCTTTATTCACCCCAAAGCTCTCCAACCCACGGTTCCCGACCGGCCGCCCTGCCTGCGGACTATGGGTGGGGGTAGAAAGGAGGCAGCGGTGGTTGAACCCGCCTGACAGGCCTGGCCAGTGACAAAGAGCTGGCGGCATCGGGAAGCGATCCCTTCGGGGAGGACAGCAGAAGTCCCTTTAGAGATAGGAAAGATGCAACTCACGTTGTCGATCACAACAGGCTGGTTGGCGATAACATCGTAGGACTCCATGGCAGAGGAATCTCTACCTCCGAGGAAGGAACTGCCTGCCCGGTCCGCTGCTAGTGCCACTGACACGCATGCGCAGACTAGCCGCCGGTGCAGGGCGAAGAGGGAGCGGCCCGATCTTGCCTCTGAAGAACTACAACCCCCAGCATGCCTTGCACCTAAGGTTAGAGGCCCAGGCAGTTTCCGAGCCACACCTAGTTTTAAGAGATGGAGTGACACAGTACCCTGGGTTTTGTAGTCTCCAGGGGTAAATAGAAGGGAAGCAGATTTTTTCCCTTTTGATTAAATTTATTGGGGAGACCAAAATTATACAAGTTTCAGGTGCACAATCCTACAACACGTCATCTGTACACTGTATTGTGTGTTCACCACCCCAAGTCAAGTATCGTGCATCACCATTTAGCCCTCCTATAACCTCCTCCACCCTCCCATCACCACACTGCTATCTGTGTCCATGAGTTTTTTCTTTTTTACTCAATCCCTCCACACACGCCGCCCCCCCCCCCCAGCTGTCAGCCTACTACCTATGAGTCTCTATTTTACTTGTTAGTTCATTTTGTTCATTAGATTCCACATACCCTACATAATAAAAGCCTAATATGCAAATTGTCCCCCAGGGAGTTCCACCAGCCAGGAGTTTGACCGCTCGCTATGACGTGAGTTGACCACCAGGGGGCAGCGCAGAATGAAGGAAAGCTCCTATTGGCCCTGATTGCTGGCTAGGCCTACAGATCCTACCTGTGCATGAATTTCATGCACTGGGCCTCTAGTGAGTAAAATTATACGGCACTTGTCTTTCTCTGACTGGCTTATCTTACTTAGGACTCTCCAGTTCATCCATGCTGTCACAAACGGTAAGATTTCCTTCTTTTTTACTGTCCAGTAGTATTACACTGTGTAGATGTACCACAGCTTTTTTTTTTTTTTTTTAGTATAGTAAAGGTGGAGATTTATTGAAGGACAAGTACAGACTCCCACGTGGGGAGAGGGAAAGAGTCCCACAGAATGGACTCCCACGTGGGGAGGGGGTTAAAGGGGGCCCACTGAGTTTTTTTCCCTATGTGTACCACAACTTTTTATCCACTCATCTACTGATGGAAGTTTGGGCTACTTCCAAATCTTGGCTATTGTAAATAACGCTGCAGTGAACGTAGGGGTGCACATATTCTTTCAAATTAGTGTTTTGGGTTTCTTCAGATAAATTCCCAGAAATAGAATTGCTGGGTCATAAGGCAAGTCCATTAAAAAAAAAATGTTATTGATTTCAGAGAGGAAGGGAGAGGGAGATAAAAACATCAATGCTGCCCTAACCGGTTTAGCTCAGTGGATAGAGCGTCAGCCTGTGGGCTGAAGGGTCCCAGGTTCGATTCCGGTCAAGGGCATGTACCTTGGTTGCAGGCACATCCCCAGTAGGGGATGTGCAGGAGGCAGCTGGTTGATGTTTCTCTCTTATCGATGTTTCTAACTCTCTCTCTCTCTCTCTCTCTCCCTTCCTCTCTGTAAAAAAATCAATAAAATATATTTAAAAAAAAACAAAAACAAAAAACAAAAAACATCAATGCTGAGAGAGAATCATTGATCGGCTGCTCCTGTATGCCCCCTACTGGGGATCAAGTCCATAACCTGGGCATGTGCCCTTGACCAGAATTGAACCTAGGACCCTTTATTCGGCAGGCTGATGCTCTATCCACTGAGCCAAACCAATTAGGGCTGATTATCATGTTTTTATTTGTTGATTTATTGATGATAGCCATTCCATAAGACATTAATAAATATCTATCACCATCAACACTCTAATAAAAAAATTTAATACACATGGGGAAGGACATATTACCAGAACAAAGGAAAATAATTTAAATTGCATAAAAGTTGCCTTTTAGAAAATAAGTACATTTTTTTTTCTTTTTGTATATTTTCCTGGATAGGAGTAAACTTTGCAGCAGGCTAACATTCATTTGTCTGAAGACTAGTACTTGGAACTACTAGTATATAATTGACATTGCTAAATGAGAATATAGAGATGAAGAGAAGTTATGTGTCACTGCTTTCAAATGAGCTCAGTACATTTTTCTCTAGATTATTTCCTTCCCTGCTTCAAGTTGCAGGAACCCTTTTAGTCAGTAGCACTGGCCTATCCCTGTCTCTTGGAATTTCTTTAAGATCATTGAGTGGAAGACATTACTTTTTGAAAAGTAATTGTAAACAGGAAAATAATTCCCAAGCTGGTGCCTTAGGAATTAAAAATTCTCTCATTAAGAGAGAGTAATGGGGAAGGGCAGGCCCATAGTAGATAATGAATACTGGTGTTCCTCAAGGCAATCTGCATATATCTGCCTAAAACACAACAAAGAATAGATTATCATCACTAAAAACATTGATTAAATAATTATCACTTTAAGAATTGATCCTCGGGCAGCCCGGCTGGCGTGGCTCAATGGTTGTGTCACCTAAGAATTGATCCTAGTTTACTTAATTATTACTTTCCTGTTTTTTAAACTTTCCTTTTTAAAAATATATTTTTATTGATTTCAGAGAGGAAGGGAGAGGGATAGAGAGACAGAAACATCAATGATGATAGAGAGACAGAAACATCATTGATTGGCTGCCTCTTGCACACCCACACTGAGGACCAAGCCTGCCACTAGGCATGTGCTCTGACTGGGAATCTAACCGTGACCTCCTGGTTCATAGGATGATGCTCAACCACTGAGCCATGCCCTCAGGCCAATTCTTGTTACTTTCTGACAGAACTCCAAAATAGGTATTTTGACATAGGACCCCTGAATTTGGCAGTGTGTCAGTCAATATGGTCAAAGGAAATTCAAAGACATAGGAAACATTTAGATTTATATTCTATTAAAACTAATGTCACATGGCCCAGAGGGTGTGGCTCTGTGGTTGAGTTTCGACCTATGAACCAGGTCACAGTTGATTCCCAGTCAGAGCACATGCCTGGGTTATGGGCTCTGTCCCCAGTAGGGGGTGTGCAGGAGGCAGCCAATCAATGATTCTCTCTTATTGATGTTTCTCTCTCTCTCCCCCCCTTCCCTTCTCTGAAATCAATTAGAAAAAACACTAATGTCACATGGATGAATGAATCGGTCCACTGCCATATCCTATATAATAAAAGGCTAATATGCAAATCAAAGGGCAGAATGACTGGTCGCTATGATGCACACTGACCACCAGGGGGCAGATGCTCAACACAGGAGCTGCCCCCTGGAGGTCAGTGTGCTCCCACAGGGGGAGCCCCGCCCAGCCAGAAGCTGGGCTCAGGGGCTGGCAAGTGGCAGCAGCGGTGGTGGGAGCCTCTCCTGCCTCCACAGCGCTAAGGATGTCAGACTGCCAGCTTAGGCCCAACATCCGCCCCCCACCCCCACCCCAGGGCTCCCAGACTTGGAGAGGGCGCAGGCTGGGCTGAGGCACCCCCTCTCCCCAGTGCACGAATTTCGTGCATCGGGCCTCTAGTTTATGTTTAAATAAATATGGGTTGCGTGTCAGCAAACCAGTGACAAGTCCTTTGTTGGCGTACTTCCCAGTGCTTTTGTGGGACCCTAGCACCGCCGAAGGATGCCTGCACATCTCTACTTAAACCTGGGTTCCTCCTAACACTAGGGGGCGGCCAAGAGCTTTGGGACGCCTCAAACGCAGGGAGAGGGAGGAGACACCTACTGCCCAGGCACGCCGCTCCGGTGACTGGCACAGACATCAGCTAATGGGATCCGGGCTGGGGCGCGCCGGTGCCCCACCCCCTCGAGCGGCCCGCGGCCCCCAAGGCACTCTCTGGCCCGCTCTGCGGCGGCCGCGGCCTGGGCGGACGGTTCGCCGCGCGCAGGCGCGGACCCTGGACCTCGCCGCAGCCCCCAGCGCCTCGGGGAGTTACACCGACGGGGTCCGCCCGCCGGCGCGTCAGTGCGCTCCCGCTCGGCCGTCCTCCCGGGTCCTCCCAGCGCTCGCCGCGCGGGGATGGCGGAGCTGCGGCCTAGCGGCGCCCCCGGCCCCACCGCGCCCCCGGCCCCTGGCCCGACTGCCCCGCCGGCCTTCGCCTCGCTCTTCCCCCCAGGACTGCACGCCATCTACGGAGAGTGCCGCCGCCTTTACCCCGACCAGCCGAACCCGCTCCAGGTCACAGCTATCGTCAAGTACTGGTACGCCCCGGGCCGCGGGAGTCCCGAGCGGCGGGCTGGGGGAGTGTAAGCGCCCGGGGCGAAGTCATTTGCGGGGGAGGGGACAGAGGAGGAGGAGGAGGAGGAAGAGGGGGAGGATGGTTAAAGCACTTGGAAGAAGGGCTTCCTGCTGGGAGGGAAGGAGTTAAGGCTCAAGTTAGGAATGGGGACAAAGGGGTTAAAGAAGACTGCGGGTAGCGAATGGCTAACGCGGGTGGGGAGGTGGAAGGGTTAACTGGGACTTGGAGAATGGAGTGAATGGGGGTGTGCGCAGGAGCCGAGGGGGATCGATAGGAGAGAGGAACTGTAAACGTGGTGGAAGGAGGGGGCGCCTGGAGGGGGTCATTAGTGGGCGAGGGGAAGCCTGGAGGGGGTTGCGGCTGCACTGGGGCGGGGGCGGGGTGGGGGGGTGGGAGTGGGAAGGCGAGGCGGGGTCTGGGGAGCAGTGGGGAGGGCTTCGGAGGCGCGCGGCCGGAGGGGCTGCAGGGCACGGGGCTGCACGGGCTCCGCGTTGGGTGAGGAGGGGCGCTGGCTGTGAGCGTTGCGCTGGTGAAGCGAGGAGGAGGAGGAGGAGGAGGAGGGCACCCTTTTGATACTCCTAGTGAGCTCAGACATCCTATCGGTGCAGTGCTTTTGTGTGGGAAGTTCCACCAAACAACTTTTCCCGATAAACTTTGTGCTAACTCCGCACAGTTCCCTCTGGCTCTGCAGCTGCTTTCCTTTAAGACATCGGCGAGGACAGAGGCAGGCCCAGGGAGGCCCAGGGTTTGGCTGAGGATCGAAGGGGGCCGGAGCACGTACTGACAATGTGGGCCTCGGACAGCGTGGAAGGGAGGCGGTGAGATGTGGAGGCGCTTCCTAGCCGCCAGCTTCAGGATGTAGGCAGCCGTTTCCCAGGGAATCTCTTCAGCGTCTCTGTTGAGGATCAGACCTTTTACAGATGGGCTGGCCTGGGGGTAGGAATGGTCTGTTCTCGTTTCCCATTCCTGTTTCATCCTGCAGCCTCTGGGAACCGTGGGAAAGAAAGAGTCTACCTTCATGATCTTTCTGGACCACAAGTTGACTGCGGGATGGGTTGAATATGTCTGGAACCACATTCTTGCAGGCACTGTGTTAAGATGGCCCCTTCATTGAGTCCTGAAAGATTGTTCAGGCAGGTGCTTGGGGTGTGGCCATAGGGTAGACCTGAGGGGATGTCTTTTCTGGTTGCCTCTCCCTGTCCGAGTCTCTCTCCTCCAGGACAATGTCTTCCTCCAGTAATGGCAGAAGGTAGGCTCCATAGGACTGGAACCAGCTCCCTGTGTTGATGGGAGCATGTGAAGAGGCGGACAGCGTGGAGGACCAGCCACCTGCTCCTTAGGGAGGGCGGCGGGGAGCAGCCAGGAGGTGTGGCCAGTGGTACAGTTCTCTCTGGCAAGCAGGCTGCTCTTTGGTTGAGACGAGTGTATGAAGAGAGCTTCCGAATGAAAAGCAGCTCTTGATAACTTAATCCCCATTCTAATTGCACCTCTATAGTTAAATACGGATTGTGATGAACTCTACTGGATTGTGTCATGAGAAAAGTGGGCCTGGCTCTGCCATGCTGTTTGTTCAGGCCTCATTTGAGTGTAAAGAGAAATTGCTACACAGACTTGGGCAACTGTCTTTGTCTCCAAGTGGCCATGAAGGATAGAGTTGTGTGTAAAAGGTATGGAAGCACAGGCAAAGGACAAAAACTAGTTTGGGCAACTTTTTTTTTCCCCCCTCTGCTGCAAGCTTGTTAACCAGGCAGGACTTATTTTCAGAGATAGACTAAATTCTAATGACGAATAAAGGCAACTCTACAGAATTCTTTGCAATTAGAAATGCTTCCTAGACGTGGAAAAATATAAGAGGGGACAGCTTGGCAACTAGTTCTTTCTAGGTTTGGAGGATTTTGCATGATTAAGACCCTGAAATTAATTCATCGATGTACCTCACATTTGGGATTCCACTAAGGCCTCTTCAGGATGACTGACCGAGGCTGCCTGGGTCTGGGGGTTCCTTTCCTTGCAACGGAAGGGTGGCTCTTGGCTAGTGGACCCTGGTCAGCAAGGACATTCTGAAAGCTGAGACTTAAGTGAGTAGGGATCAGAAGCAGAGAGGCAGAGCTTGTGCTCTGGGGCTACTCCAGCCCTGCAGCTGCCCTGGGGAGTGAAGCCAGGTGTTCAGGGAATTAAGTTGAAGGGTGCTGGGTCCTCAGATAACATCTTTTTCTAAGCACAAAACATGAAAATGTTCTGCAGACTCATCTGCTTCCCATCAGGTTTCCGAGCAAGTAGAACAGAACTATCTGTGCTTGGGGATGAGGTTCATTTGGTCTGACTCTTGGTTATTCCCTGCAGTTGGAGTTTTAGGGTAAAATCTCTCTCCTTGAGAGTACTTCTGGGAGACTTGGCCAGAAAGGGGGTTGTGGTGGCGCGGCAGAGGAAGCATGGAATGGTGGATGCAGTTTTGCCACTTGTTGCTGGGTGGACCGGAGCTGAAGGAGGGGTAGGACTGGGGTTCTGCAGCAGGACAGTGGAGCACACGTGGAGCCTGTAGTCACTCCCATCTGCTCTTGGGCTGTGCACTCTCCTAGGGTCCTTTCAGAGTTAGCTGCTCTTTTCTCTCCTCCCTCCCCGACAAGCTCCCCTAAATCCAGCTGGTTGTGGAATTAGTCAAATGATTTTGGCAAAATCTGAGTTAAGGAAAGACAGGGAGATTCGTCCTTTTCCCTAATCCACTCAGTTGAGATTCTAAGCTATTTGTAGCAACTTTCTTACAAGTTTTATAAATAACTTAGCATTTCTTAGCAGAGAATAAGGATTTTTACAAGAGCAAATAATATCCTGGCAAAGAGGATGAAACCAGACCTGCTGGTTTTAAATAGAGCTTTAATTGCATGGTGTTGGCATGCTTGCTGGGATCACACATAGCATGCCTTTTATTTGGCTGTTAGTGTTCCTTTAGCACATGAACCCAGTTGCAAAGTGCACTCCATCAGTGTCCCAGGAGCAGCAACATTTTTGCAGTCTGTGGAACAGTCAGCTGTCCGAGACAGCTCAAATGCAGAGTGTTTGTGGGCTAAATGCAGACTTCCTTTCACTGATGGTTTCCATTTATTTCGTCTGTTTCTCAAGTCTACCAGTTTCCCTATCCATTCTGAAGAAAAGCAGGATTTTTTTTTTTTTTTTAAAGAGCACTAATTGCTCTACTAAAGGGAACCCTTATTGAATTAAATCCTCAGAGTGAGGTAATGACGGAATCTCTTCCTCAACTGCCTTTCTGTTGGAATTATGTGGGAAGTTTAATGTGGTCCTCAGAGGCCCCAAATAATTTAATGTGCCAGTTCTACCTTTGAGATGGTAGTCTCCTAGGATCATTTTCCAGATCCTGGAGCTCACAGGGCTCAGCCTGGCTTCTGCTGCAGTTATCTTTATCTGTGCAGAGGTGAGCTAGCCCAAGTTTGGCCTTTGTCACTTGTATGATAAAAGACCAGCTTTGGGCCCTGGCTGATGTGGCTCAGTTGATAGGAGCATTGTCCTGTACACCAAAAGGTTGTAGGTCCGATTCCCAGTCAGGGCACATGCCTAGGTTGCAGGTTCGATCCCTGGCCGGTCAGGGCATGTGCAAGAGGCTACTGACTGATGTCTCTCTCCCCCTCTCCTCCCTCTCTTCCTCTTAATCAATAAAAAATGTCCTTGGGCAAGGATTAAAAAAAATTCCCCAAACAACCAGCTTTGTCTGTGGGGTGCAGGCATGGGTCTGGAGGCATTGGGTTTGTTTACAACAAACTGGAATTAACATAGGGCACAATATAGTCTGTCTCAGAGGCAAGAATGAAGCTGAGCCTCTGCTTCCAGGAACAGTGCCCATTGGGGATGCTAAGGATGGACTTTCAACAGCGGCCAATTGGATTGACTGATGCACCTCTTGCCTTGAAGCATGACGTATTTGCAGGCACCATGAAGGAGAGAGAATCCCTGCCAATCCTATTTGGGATTGGTAATTTGAAACAGGAGGAAGCGAAGGGGGCAACCATCCAGTCTGTTTTATTTCTTTTTTTTAAAACATATTTTATTGAATTTTTACAGAGAGGAAAGGAGACGGATAGAGAGTTAGAAACATCAATGAGAGAGAAACATCGATCAGCTGCCTCCTGCACACCCCCTACTGGGAATGTGCCTGCAACCAAGGTACATGCCCTTGACCGGAATCGAACCTGGGACCCTTCAGTCCGCAGGCCGACGCTCTATCCACTGAGCCAAACCGGTTAGGGCCAGTCTGTTTTATTTCTAAAAGAGGTCCTACCTGTTGGGGATAGGAGAAAGGAGTCTGTCGTGCTTGGGGAATTGGGCAGCTTCTGGCCACCCATCCCATGGTCTCATCCCAGAGAGGTGTGGCCTCCCGTCAGTCATCGTTCACCCCAGGCTCCTTCAGTTTGGGGCCCTTTAGGTTTGTAAGACATCCCTTAGCTTCACACTGTCTGCTTTCAGGTTCACACTAACAACCCTGTGTTTTGTCTTTTGCAGGTTGGGAGGCCCAGACCCCTTGGATTATGTTAGCATGTACAGGAACGTGGGGAGCCCTTCTGCCAACATCCCCGAACACTGGCACTACATCAGCTTCGGCCTCAGCGACCTCTATGGTGACAGCAGAGTCCATGAGTGAGTGTGTGCCACTTGCCTACCCTTCACCTGCCTCTTCCTTAGCCTTGAACCTTTTCTCTGAGGTTTTCCTGAGTAGGGATGATGATGTCATAGTCCTGTGGGGTTGGTACTTCTCAGGTGGAACCTCTGAGTGTCTGTCCTCTGCCTGTATCTCCTTGTGCCAACGTGGTCCAGGTCAGCACCTGAGCTCTGCTTACCTGGTGCAGGAAAGTGTCGATGATGAGCTAGAGTTCTAAAACTACCAGGTTTTTCCAAGCTTGCTCTGGTGTTTGAGCTCAGAGGGCAGGCAGCATAGCTATGATTCAGAATTTGTGTTGATGCTTTTAAGTCTACTTTTTCTCTCCCCCCCATCCCCCCCTCCACTAGCTTATTATGAAAAATGTTATACATAAAGCAAAGTTGAAGAATTTCATAGTGAATACTCATATACCCACTACCTAAATTTTACCATTAACATTTTACTCTACTTGCTTCATCACGAATATATCCATCTCTATAGCCATCTCTGTCCCTTCATCCATTTTACCTACTTCCTCTTTGAAACAGATTCATGGATTCTTGTTTAATTTAGTGCTCAAAGCTGAGGTAAGAAAGGTGAGCGTTCTACCTTCTAGCATAAGTGCTAAGAGGTGTTAAATTGGAATTATGGCAAGTGAGTTTCTGGCAACATTCTTCTTCCATTGTCTTTTGTCTTCTCATTCAGTGAAAAAAGGCCAGAAGCATTGGTTCATTTATTCAGCATACATTCATCAAGCACCTATTTTGTAACAGATACAGAACATCATAATAAATGTGTTGGGAATAAAATCCCGAGACATAATTCTTGTATTGAGCTCCTGTTCTCGAGGGGAAGGAAGCTTAAAGAGATGGTTATAGTACTGAGTAATAAATGCTACAATCCATGGATGTGGAACATGCTCTGGGAGCAGAGTGGAGCGAGTGACTGTTAATCAGCCTGTGGGATCAGAAGCTCCAGGAAGGAGGTGAAGTTTGAGAGGAATCTTGTAAGAAGGGGGCTGGGCTGAGACCTGCACCTGACACTTTAGGACACCAACATTCACTTTGAGGACTGAGAGAGGCTTTTTTTTTTTTTAAATATATTTTTTATTGATTTTTTACAGAGAGGAAGGGAGAGAGATAGAGAGTTAGAAACATCGATGGGAGAGAAACATCGATCAGCCGCCTCCTGCACATCTCCCACTGGGGATGTGCCCGCAACCCAGGTACATGCCCTTGACCGGAATCGAACCCGGGACCCCTCAGTCCACAGGCCGACGCTCTATCCACTGAGCCAAACCGGTTTCGGCATTTGAGGACTGAGAGAGGCTTTAAAAATGTTCTAGCCCCATGTTTCCAAAACTTGTAGTGCTGCCTACATAATTTTTGCCACCTCTAGAATATTATCTGCTGTGTCTTCTCTGTAAACTAACCCTCCTTTTAAAAATTGATATAAATAAATCTTTAAAAGTTAAATCACTATCATATGTGGAAACCAATATCATTTGCTATCATTTAAAGGTAGTTATGGAAATAAACACAGTAATAACAAAGCAATGTTATTAAATTCTAGCTTAATACTGTGGCCTGTCACAGAATATTCTAAGCCTGAAGCCACCTTTCTCTTTGTTCAAGAGATTAGCAAGAAATATGAGAGAGGTATTAAAAAAATATGTTAAGCCCAGCCCGTGTGACTCAGAGGTGGAGCGTCGACCTATGAACCAGGAGGTCATGGTTCAATTCCCGGTCAGGGCACACGCCTGGGTTACAGGCTCGATCCCCAATGTGGGGCGTTCAGGGACATCCGATCAATTATTCTCTCTCAGCATTGATGTTTCTATCTTTCTATCCCTCTCCCTTCCTCCCTGAAATCAATAAAAATATATTTAAGGGAAAAACAGATATGCTAATACCGAATGGAACATGGCACCAGACATGATTAGAAAAACTGAAAGAGAATTGAAAAGGGAACTTTTTAAAAAAGTATGACTCAGTGTTATTTATTGTCACAGATAAATAGGAAGCACTGATGTAGCCCACCTCCCTTAGCTGTACAGCTGAGGTAAGTCCAGCAGCCTGCCAAAGGCCATACGGCAAGCTAAGGCGAGCAGCAGGGTCTCCTGACAGCCCCGCTGTTCTATGCTCTCTCTCGTGATTGGGAAGAAAGGAGTGTATGGGGCATTTGTCTTTAAGATGATGATACAAGCAAACTTTAAAATATATATATATTGACTTCAGAGAGGAAGGGAGAGGGGGAGAGAGGTAGAAACATCAATGATGAGAGAGAATCATTGATTGACTGCCTCCTGCAGGCCTCCTACTGGGGATCAAGCCAGCAACCCCGGGCATGTGCCCTTGACCAGAATCGAACCTGGGACCTTTTGGCCCGCAGGCCAATGCTCTATCCACTGAGCCAAACCAGCTAGGGCTGCCTTTCCATTTTAATTAATCCACAGCATATATTAAATGTCTACTGGATACCTCCTCCCATTAATATTTTTCCTTCTCCTCACAACTTGTTGAGGGTAGACAAGCAGAAGCCCACGGGTTCCGTGCATTTCTTCTTGCCCCTGGCATGCTTGCTTTGGGGGCAGGAGAGGAGCCCCATCCTGGTATCCCTAAAAAAGGGTGAAGAGTAAGCTGATTGGATGAGCCCTCAGATGGCTAGTTCCATCCAAGTTTTTTCCCTATTTACATTCATGAAAGGAAACAGGACAAGAGAGCACTTGTTTGGATTAAAAGGTTCTCAAGAGGCTGTTTCTGAAGTTGGAGAGATGGAACAAGTTCCAGCTCGGGGCAGCCGCAGGGGAGAATGGAGTGCTTTTCTGCGGACCCTAAGGCTACTCCCAACTGACTTCAGCAGCAGAGACTGTCCTGTTGCTCTTGCCTGGACTTGGGAGGTGTGAGACAGCTGAACGTCAGCTGCCAAATGCTTGTCGGAAGCTTGCAGCTCTGGCTTTTCCTTTGTGGCCAGGCAGCTGTGGACTGGACTGTAGAGATTTGTGGGGCTGTGCAAGAGGTGTTTCTCTGTGTGAGGATTTGGGGCTGCCCCTGGTGCTACAACCGGCCTAACCACAACGCACTCAGCTGTCTAGGTGTAGAATATTTGTCATCTCAGGCAGACTTCCCTGATGAGATGCCACTGGGCAGGTCATCTGCTATACGCGTCGGCTGGTTCCAAAGACAGCTCTGTGTGGTGTTGGCCCAAAGGGTGGCAGCTCCACAGGGTAGAGCCCACACCTCCTCTACTGCATGGTTGATGTGGGTCTCCGCCACAAACGCTGGCTTCTCGGCAGGGTTGTCCATGGAGTTTGGAGTTGTTCTTGCCCCCCTTGGGGACTGGAATTGCTGGTGACTGGTTTTCTATGCCTGCCTCAGGTTTTGCCTTTTCCCCACAGGTGCCTCGCAGCTGGGCTCTGCATGGAATGAGTTATTTATTAAAACACTGGATACAGATTAACTTTTTCACTTGTTGTTTTGTGTGGTCTTGGTCCTCTACAGATGGGAAATGCTAATTTCCTTCTTACAAGCTTAGTTTGCAGGAACTTTTTGTGCCATTTCATCCCCTAGGGTTTCCAGTGGAAATCCTGCCTTTGCCATAACACACCTGCCCTGAGAGCATGGTTTCCTCTCTGGTTGGGCATTTGCTTTCATCCCAGAGCTCTCATGAGGCTAACAACTGGACTGCTTCTGTAAGCACACACTGAGGGCAGGTCCCCGCCCTACCCCCAGCTGGGCACAGCAGGCTGAGGAAGTGCTGTGTAGGCCAGTGATGGGGAACCTATGACACGCGTGTCAAAGGTGACACGTGAACTCATTTTTTTGGTTGATTTTTCTTTGCTAAATGGCATTTAAATATATAAAATAAATATCAAAAATATAAATCTTTGTTTTACTATGGTTGCAAATATCAAAAAATTTCTATATGTGACACGGCACCAGAGTTAAGTTAGGGTTTTTCAAAATGCTGACACGCCGAGCTCAAAAGGTTTGCCATCACTGGTGTAGGCTCATTGGAGGGCAGACCTCCCTGAAGCTTTGGCCCCACTGCCTTTCTCTCAGAGGTGTTTAGTTTCAGGATGACTGTTGGTGTGACACGGTGACTGCTATCTGCTAAGGCAGGGAATCTGGGCTACCTGGAAAGAGCAGGGCACCCTTCGTTTTAGCCCAGGGTGCGAGTAGGGGCCAGCAGTGGGGCTAGAGCTCTTTCTGAAGCTGAAACCACCACTCTGGGTCGGACTTCAGGCCTCAGATCTCTGACTTTTGAAATGTTGAGACTTTCTTTTCTTTGGTAATCACAGGAACACCTAAGGCATTGTGGGGTCCCAGCAGATCTGTGCAGATGTGTGGTTTCATCCTTTATCAAGCATTTCATTTGCAGCATGGATTAGCTCTTCCTCCATGGGTAGTGATTCCAAATTGTCCCCTCAGCACTAAGGGGACAGTGGGAAGAGGTTCCTTGAGCTGGCCCAGTCAAACTCACTTTAAAAAGTCTGAGAGGACACCGTAGCTGGTTTGGCTCAGTGGATAGAGCGTCAGCCTGTGAACTGAAGGGTCCGGGTTTGATTCTGGTCAAGGGCATATGCCCAGGTTGTTGGACTGTGCAGCACACCCCACCAGCAAAGGTATGTCAAGTTCCCAATACGAGCAGAATGTTCGAGAAGATGATATGTTAGGGTTGGGGGACAATGAGAAGTCATATACCTAACTCCTGTCCCTGGAAACATCTTTCTTTTTTACCAACATCTATTTGGTAAGAAATGGCAGTGTGCCCTGACTGGTTTAGCTCAGTAGATAGAGCATCGGCCTGCGGACTGAAGGGTCCCGGGTTCAATTCCAGTCAAGGGCATGTACCTTGGTTGCGGGCACATCCCCAGTAAAGGGTGTGCAAGAAGCAGCTGATCGGTTTCTCTCTCATCAATGTTTCTAACTCTCTATCCCTCTCCCTTCCTCTCTGTAAAAAATAATATATATATATATATATATATCTACATCTACACTAATAAAAGAGAAACATGGTAATTGGCGTACGACCGCTACCCTTTTCATTGGCTAATCAGCGAGATATGCAAATTAACTGTCAGCCAAGATGGCGGCCGGCAGCCAGGCAGCTTGAAACTAACATGAGGCTTGCTTGCCTCAGTGACGGAGGATCGTTGGAGGAAACCAACGTTCCCCGGCTGCAGCTGCAGGCCTCTGAGCGGACAGTTTAAGAAACATTGTAACAAATACCGCCAGACTTCAGCCAGCAGATTCACAACATTGTAAACAAAGGCCAGAAACCTACTTTCAGGAGCGGAGGCCTAAGAGCTGGAGCCAAGCCTCAAGGTAAAGCTGGCCCAGAATAAAAAAAGAAAAAGAAAAAAAGGAGTGGTTGGGAACTTCAGTCACTCCCAGCCTGAAAACAGCCCTCAGCCCCTCACCCAGACTGGCCAGGCACCCCAGTGGGAACCCCCACCCTGATCCAGGACACTCTTCAGGGCAAACCAGCCGGCCCCACCCGTGCACCAGGCCTCTACCCTATATAGTAAAAGGGTAATATGCCTCCCGGCACCGGGATCAGCGTGACAGGGGGCAGCGCCCAAACCCCCTGATCGCCCTGCGGCTCTGTGTGTGACAGGGGGCGGGGCCCCAACCCCCTGAGCAGCCCTGCTCTGTGCCTGATAGGGGGGAGCTCCCCAATCCCCCCCACCCACGGGCCCTGCTCTGTGTGTGATGGGGTAGAGCCATAACCTCCCCATCGGCCCTGCCCTGAGTGTGAGAGTGGCGGCGCCCCAACCCCCTGATCGGTCCTGCTCTGTGGGTGATAGAGGGCGGTCCCCAACCCCCTGATGGGCCCTGCTGTGTGTGTGACGGGGGCAGCGCCCCAACCCCCTGATTTGCCCTGCTCTGTGTGTGACGGGGGCAGCGCCCCAACCCCCTGATTGGCCCTGCTCTGTGCATGACAGGGGGTGGCGCCGCAACCTCCCCATCAACCCTGCCTTGAGTGTGACAGGGGACAGTGCCACAACCCCCCAATTGACCCTACCCTGAGCGTGACTGAGGGTGGCATCGCAACCTCCCAATCTGCCCTGCTCTGTGCATGACAGGGGGCGGCGCCCCAACTCCCCAATCAGCCCTGCTCTGAGCCCCACCAGGGGCTGCACCTAGGGATTGGGCCTGCCCTCTGCCACCGGGAGCAGGCCTAAGCCAGCAGGTTATCTCCCGAGGGGTCCCAGACTGCGAGAGGGCACAGGCTGGGCTGAGGGACCCCCCCTCCCCTCCGAGTGCACAAATTTTTGTGCACTGGGCCTCTAGTATATATATAAAAGAAATGGCAGTGGCTGGGAAAGAAGATAGTGTGGATTGGAGCTGGAAACAGCTTTTGGCTTTATCTGACTTCTGTGGCTTTGAAGCTGCTTCTCTTACCCTGTGATCTTCAGTGCTTCAGGAGACTTAAAAAATGTAATAATAGCAAACACAGTTTTTACTGTGTGCAAGCACTATTCTTAGTATTTTATATGAACTCATCTTCACTATCTTTATGGGGTAGGGATTATTAATATTATTTTCCAAGGAAACTGAGGCACAAAGATGTTGAGGAACTTATATACTTAGCTAGTGAGTGCTGGAGCTGAGCTATAAACTCAGGGACTCCTGCTCCAGTAGTCCTCACCATTCCCTTCCCTTCGTTCGGAAGGTTGTCTGGAAGGATATCCAGTCTGATTAGCATATTACGCTTTTATTATTATAGATAGATTTTCATATCATTTTTAAAAAACATTTTTGTTTCCGTAATGGTTTTTTAAATTAGTAGACTTTATTTTTAGAGTAGTTTTAGGTTTACAGAAAATTGAACAGATAGTATAAAGAGTTCCCACATACCCTTTCTCTTCTCTGCTTATAGTTTCCCGTATTATTTCATACTAGAGGCCCAGTGCATGAATTCATGCATGGGTGGGGTCCCTCGGGGTAGCCTATGGGGATCAGACCTCAGCTCGCACCCCCAGGCTTGCAGCCCCACCTGGCGCCCCACCTGGCATCCCACCTTGGCCTGGCACTGCTCCCTCACCTGTTCCACCATCCCGCCCGTGGGGCGATCGGTTATGGGAGACCCTCCTCCCCCCGCTAGGGTCCCTCAGTGCCTGGGAGCCAGGTGGCAGCCCTTTCCTCTGCCGCCACCACCTCTTGCACCGTCTGCGGGCCAAAGGTGGTGCAACCGGGCTCCCACTTGCACCCGCCTTGGTCGGGCACCACCTGCTCACCTGCTCCACCATCCCGCTGCAGTCCTGCTTTTGTCGGGGGCCCATTGGGCGGCAACACCTCCACCTCCACTGCCACTGGCTGCCATCCAGCACTAGGTCATCGTTGATGCCCACCATGTTCCACGCCGCCCCCTGGTGGTCAGCGCACATCATAGTGAGCAGTGGAACTCCCAGTTGAGTGACTGCAGGAGGGAACAATTTGCATATTAGGCTTTTATTATATAGGATCTTGCATTAGCATGGTTCATTTGTTACAACTGATGAACCAGTACTAATAACATTGTTATTAACTAATGTCCCTACATTAGAGAGCCCTAAAAATGTATTAACTAATGTTCCTACATTAGGATTCTCTCTTTATGTTATGCAGTTCTATGGGTTTCAACAAATACATATTTTGTACCCACCATTACAGTGTCATACAGAATAGTTTCACTGCCCTAAAAGTGACTTGTGCTTTGCCTATTTATGCCTTTCTCCATCCTCCCAAACCTCTGGCAACCACTGACTGTTTTACTGTCTCTTCAGTTTTGCCTTTTCCAAAATATTATATAGTTGGAATCATAAGTAAAGTAGCCTTTTCAGACTGACTTCTTTCACTAAGCAATATGCATTTAAGGTTTCTCCTTGTCTTTTGGGAACTTGATAACGCTTTTCCTTTTATCACTGATTAATATTTCAGTGTATGTTTGTGCCATAGTTTATCCATTCACATATTGAAGGATATCTTGATTGATTCCAACTTTTGGCAATTTTGAATAGAATAAAGCTGTCATAAACACTCATATATAGGTTTTTGTGTACATAAATTTTAAACTCATTAAGGTTAAATTGCTGGACCATGTGATAAGACTGTGTTTAGCTTTGTAAAAAGCTGACAAACTCTCCTCCAAAGTAAGTACCGTACCTTTTCATTTCTACCAGCAATGAATGCGTTCCTCTCCTTCTGTGTCCCCACCAGCATTTGATATTGTCAGTTTTTTAGATTTTAGCCATTCTAATAGTGGTGGAGTGGTATCTTATTGTTGTATTAATTTACAATTTCCTAATGACATGAGATGTTGAACATCTTTTCATATACTTGTCTGCTGTCTGTATCTATTCTGCGGTGACATATCTTTGTTTTTGTTTCTCTCCTCCTCCTGTACCTACTCCACTTCTGACCACATATACTTTTTCTCACATCATGAGTTCAGACAGTGGAGCTAATTATGTTTTCTGGAATATTTTCCTTTTGGCTACTTTTCAAGCCATTAAGTGAGTTAGTTCCCCTGAGTAGGTGCTAGTCAGGGGTGGGCAAACTTTTTGACTCGAGGGCCACAATGGGTTCTTACACTGGACCGGAGGGCTGGAACAAAAGCATGGATGGAGTGTTTGTGTGAACTAATATAAATTCAAAGTAAACATCATTACATAAAAGGGTACGGTCTTTTTTTTTTTTTTTTTTTTTAGTTTTATTCATTTTAAACGTCCGGCCAGCGGGCCGTAGTTTGCCCACGGCTGTGCTAGGTCCACATCTGAATTCCATCTTTGTTGATTTTAACTGGGGCTGGCTCATGAGTTCTAAACCTTCTTTTCCCCAATGATGGTATCTTCCGTAAAGTCTGTAGCTGGTACTGAGGCCTACAGCCTCAATCCCAAGGTTCACGATTTCATTGTGTCCTCCAAAAAAAAAATATAGAAAGATTTTTCAACTGCAGACCCTAGTGAGCTTAACCTTGCCTTAGATGAGAGAAGAGTATACCAGGCTCCTTGAGGCCCCAGCCAGACCTCAAACTCTCTGTCATGGTTGAATGAGATCAAAAGGATTTTCCAAAATCCAAAATTTTCCTGGCCTATACTTTTCCTGTTCTATCCATTATTGCTGGCACCTTTTAGTTATAAATTTGCCTTTTTTCTTCTTGATTTTAGAGAGAGAGGGGAAAGGGGAAGGAGAGAGAGAGAGAGAGAGAGAGAGAGAGAGAGAGAGAGAGAGAGAGGGAGAGAGAGAGAGAAACATTAATTTGTTGTTCCACTTACTTATGCATTCATTGATTGCTTCTTATATGTGTTCTGTCTGGAGATCAAACCTAAAACCTTGGCGTATCAGGATGACACTCTAACTGAGCCAGGGCTAAATTTGCTTTTTTCATTATAAAGACAGTTGACCTGTTTTACCCAAAATGTTGGAAATTAGAGAAGGGTGGAAAAAAAAATTCCTAATCCTGTCACCTTTTGTTTGCAATCCTGTATCTGTCCTCATGATGGTTTCTGTAAGCAGTTAATCATGAGTGATGCTTTCCCAGGTGTGTGTGTAGGGCTTCTGTCTTGTGTTAGTCCCCTCAGTTTGGGACTTAACATCTTCTAAGGCTTCCCTGCTACCTGGCTAACACTGTTTTCTAAATGCAGTTGGCTCACGGCTGCTGAGGTTTCCAGATACTGAAAACAGCACATTTGTTTGGGAAAATGGCTCCTACCCATTGCCATATTGCATTTTTTTTTTTTTTTTTTTTTTTTTTTGCTGCTTAACTTCTCATAGAAGTGAAGAGCAGTTTAGGTAGTATATGTACCAGCTGTGCTGGCTGCCCACCTCTCAGTTAATACCTTGTGTTTTTTTTCTACTGGGCAGTACTTTGATTCTTTAACTATAGATTAACATGCCTGGTGGTGATAGTCCTGAGGCTGTGTGTTGTTCCTATTTGTTGATTTCCCCTTAAAAAGGTGATCAGTGTTTGGATTTGGTGGTCATTGTCACCTGGAAGTAAACACCATGAGCCTCCTTATTTCTCCCTTTCTTGGGTGTGTGGATACAGAAGATGTGAGACTGGATTACAGAGTGCCCAGGCTCCTGGTACACAAGGTTTACAGAAGGTTCACAGTACAAGCACAAATGTCAAGAGATGGATGAGATACTTTTCAAGCAGTTGCCTGAAATAAATGGCTACCATCTTAGGCTCATGAGGCGTTCTGACATATATGAGAATCAAATAATGTACTAATACTGTATGTATGCAGCAGGATCTGGTCAATGGATCTAGGAAAAAGGGTGGCCCACTGTTCTGTCCTGGCACTGGGTCTACCTGATGTTGGGTGGTACACCTGGTTCCCATTGTTAATCATCAGCCTCTCTCCTTCATTTGGAGGGTCGGCCTCTCGTTCATTACAGTGATAATCATTGTTGAGACAGTTCTGGACATGAGTATAGAGTAGTGAACAGCATACTCCTATCCTGGACTTCATGGAGCCTCCAGTCTTTTTGGCTGAAGGGTCCTTTAACTGAAAAACATTGTGGGGAGGTGGGCCTAACAGTCTCGGAGCCATAGGTCACCATGCAGGACCTCCTTGCCTCCTTTTCTGCAGCCATGCCCTGAGGCCTGGTGGAGGGCTCTTTGTGAGCAGAAGACCTGTGGCCCAGAACCAGAACCGTTGTCAGGATTGTTTGGGGCCAGTTGCCCATTTATCAGTGAGAATATGGGTTTATCGGAGCTTCTCAGAGTGATGTGGTTCACTGGGCTCCAGGCCCTTTATTTGCATGTCAGTAAAAGCTAATGGACTTCAAAGATCCCTTACCTTCCTACTCCCTCCCTTGTTATTCAGGCTTCTTGCGTCTTGGGTCATAGGACCAGCTTTGCCATAAGAAGGCCAATCAAGGAGATGTTTTGTTTTTCCAGCACTGACCCTGCGAGTGCTTGGAACCCTGCCTCTGACCACTAGTTTCCCTTACTCTGATCTCAGGCTTTTCAACATGAGGTCAGGAACTCGGGAGCCATGCCTGTGGGGAGGGGTAAGTACTAAAGAATGGGGCCTGGCCCTGGCTCCCGATCCCAGGGGGTCAAGCTGGCGGCTGCGCTTTCTGCCTGTGATGGATTTGATTCCCAAATGCTTCAGAAACACTTGGTGGTGAGAGGAAAAAACATAATGGAAACAGACAGATGACACTTGCCCTAACCCCTTTTCCTTCTTGCTCTAGTTTTTCCAGTGTATTGGGTTGCAGACATACTGGATTCCTGCCCTCTTAAAGCTGGTGTGGCAGTTTCTCATTCCTGTAGCCAGGGGTTTTGCATAGAGAAGGAGCCCAGAAGGATGGCAGTAGCTAAGCAGGGAGGCTTTGAGGTTGGAGCTTTGCAGGAACATTGCTGATGTGGGTCCCTTAGTTCTGTAGCCGGGGGCAGTGGCCACAGCATTTCATGCATGTCACTCCTCTGCTCAGACCATCCAGTGGCTTTCCGTGCGGTTGGTGCTCCCTGAAGCTGTACAATGCTCTGGTCATTCAACCATGTGAAGACGGTAGTTAGTGAAAATAGCTAGTGCAAAGTCCCTGAGGCAGGAAGGAGTCCAAGGAACAGAAAGAAAGCTTGTATGCTTGGGACTTGTAAGAGAGGAGAGTAGTGGAGCAAGATGAGGTGGGAGAATTTGAAGGCATTGTAAAGAGTGTGACATTTAACAAGTTATCTGTTCACCGGGGAGGGAAGCAAAGGGATGATGTGTTGGAGGCTAGAAGTGGGGCTTTAGGAAATTTTTGCAGTAATGTGGGACCAGCATTGGTACAAAGGCAAGAGAACAGAGTTTAGTGATGGTTTTATTTCCCTAAAAAGGAAACAACAGCAAAAGTGGCTCAAAGGAAATGCCATTAAGGTATTTGAATCTGACTTTGATAGTGACTGAGAGGAAGACTCATTGCTTTTTAATACTGTCTTATCTTGTTTGTGTTTGAATGTCTCAGCCTGATTATCTTTTTGGATGGCAATGGGAATATTATTACCATTTAGCATTTGCTCAGCTGTGACATAATGTGCTCATGTACAGAACATGCAAAAATACAGTCCTTGGGGAACTGAGATGCTGAAAAGATTTGTTTCTTCCCATTACCCTCAATCAGATATATTAATCTTCTAGGGCAGCTGGCTTCCCAAAGTTCTGGAGGATAGTGGGTGGACAAAAGGCCCTTGAGAAGAATGCCTGGCTCTTGGGTATGCAGGAAGTCCCCAAGCTGTACACCTGTATGCAGGTGGCACCTCATTTCCCAAGTCAGACTGTGGTCTTGCTGCCATTGGCCTAGCCCTAGCCTGTCTTTTTTTTTATTTTTAAAAAGATCTTTGTATACATGTTGCTTTATGCCAAAGCCAAGAGTGTGGCAGCTGTCATAATGATGCCAAGAAGCCCAGGCACCAGGCTCTTCCTTGGCCCAGAATTCCTAGAGAGCATCAGGTTGGCTTGGAATCCCCCAGGGTACTGACTGACCTTTCAGTTCTTTGGTGGTGGTTGGGAGTGGAGGGACAAGGTACAGTAGGTCTCCACTAGGGGAGAGTGAACTGTGAGTTTTCACCACCCTGCAGAGAAAGGGTAAGCTGCTGTGGGCTTGGTGTTTTTGTTCAATTTAGTGTCTCAGTTTGGGAAGCTCTGCTCACTGGGATAGAGTTAAGCCACCCTAAGTGTTGGGAGCCAGGTGAGTTTGCTTGGCTGGATTCTCAGCTGAATCAGTCCTGGGAGCTACTATTTTTAAACTTATGGAACGCTGTGGGAATGTGCTCCTTGGCTCCCAGCAAGGGATCTTAGGAAACATCAACTTGAGTGAGGCAAATGCATTCCCTGAATCTGGTTGGATGGCGTGTAGTGGAAAAAGCTTCTCCTACTCAGAGTTAAAACTCAATGGTGCCCTAGCCAGTTTGGCTCAGTGGATAGAGCATCGGCCTGCGGACTGAAGGGTCCCGGGTTCCATTCTGGTCAAGGGCACGTACCTTGGTTGCAGGTTCCCCGGCCCTGGTCGGGGTGCATGCAGGAGGCGCAACCAATTGATGTGTCTCTCTCACATCAGTGTTTCTCTCTGTCTCTCCCTCTTCCTTCCACTCTCTCAAAAAATCCTTGGGTAAGGATTAACAAAAACAACAAAACACCAAAAAACCTCAAATGTGACTGCCCTGCACTGTAGCCTCATCAGACTTCCAGCTCAGTGTGAGGGTGCAGTCTTAGCTGTTGGGGTTTTTCTTACTCTTTCTTCCTTTCTTCTTTCTTGTTTTTAAATTTCTTTTAAAATGTTTCAATTATGGTTGATATTCAATATTATATTAGCTTCAGGTGTATAGCATAGTGGTGAGACATTTATATAACTTATGAAGTGATCCCCCTGATAGGTCTAGTACCCACTTGACACTATACATGGTTACTACAATAATATCGACTGTATTTCCTATGCTGCACCTAACCCTGTGATTATTTTTTAACTTCCAATTTGTACTTTTTAACCCCTTCACCTTTTCCCCCAGACCCTCAACCCCCTTACCACCTTGTTTTCTATTTTTTAAAAACTGATTTTAGAGAAAGGAAGAGAGAGAGAGAGGAAGAGAGACATCAATCGGCTGCCTCCCAAATGTGCCCTGACGAAGGATTGAACCTGCAACCTGGATATGTGCCTTGACCAGGAATCAAATAGCTACCTTTCAGGGGACGACACTCCAACCAATTGAGCATACCGGCCAGGGCACGTTCTTTCTTTTTTTAAGATTATATAAAATTAATATACTATAGCTGGAATCTTAAAAAATCTTAGCTATGTCAGAATATTACTATATAAACATATTTCAAAAGAATTTCACAATATTTTACACATAGTATATAGTACTTTTGTAGTTACCAAACACCATTTCAAAATAGCTAATGAAGTGTCAATAATTGTGAACTGTTAAAAATAAAAACATCATCTTTGCAAATGTTTATTTAATAATTGTTTACTGAATTCTGTTGTAATAATGGCTGTCACTCAAAGTATGGTAGCAGTCAGGAAGAATCCAAGGCCTAATTTGAGGGTTCTGGGAGGAATCCAAGGTCAGGAAAATCTCTTCTATTCATCTTCTGCCTGACGTTAGTGGTCATTTTGGCCTCCAGGCCGAGTGATACCTTCTTAGTCAGATGCTTTGAGACAGACCTTTGGGCAGGTTCCAGGGGTTGGGCAACTATATCTAGAATTCAAGGCACATGTTCTTCCTGTCAGCAGGTTTGATGTTACTCTAAAGGCTGGCACAGCTATGCCTAGGCTCACCAAATTGCTAGGACAAAGCCAGCCTGTCCCCTGGGCACCTCAGTGAGCAGGATCAGAAGTTCTTTAGCTGGAAACAATTTTGAGGGGCCATCGTATTCATTCTTCTGCAACAAAACAATTGGAACCCCTCACCCACTCCCTACCAGACTGGGAAGAACCTGTAATGTATTATTATTTTTTTAAAATATGGAACGCTTCACGAATTTGCGTGTCATCCTTGCGCCGGGGCCATGCTAATCTTCTCTGTATCGTTCCAATTTTAGTATATGTGCTGCCGAAGCGAGCACTGTGATGTATTTTTTTTAAAAAAATTCCTGTTGTAAGAAATTCCAATGGCTTCCTTTTCCACCAACTAGTTTTTTAGCACAAATTTTTTGCTCTAACCCAGATCCCACCTTCTGCCACACATGCCAATTTCCTCCCATCTTTCCTTTCTCAGAGGATGTGAGGGACAGCTGCTCCTAGAAAAGGGGCTTCATCCTCTGGTCAAACAAAACAGCTTTGGCTGGAGAAGCTCTCATGTTGAGGAAGCCAGACTAAGCCAGGCCCCCGCAGGGGACTTTAAAGACTGAATGACTCTGTCCCTTGGCCATCGCCTGAGCAGTCTGCTTCGAAAGAGACCTGACAGGCTCCAGGTTATGTGTTTATCCTGAGGCAGGCCCATTCCAAACTCATGTTTCAGAGTTTAGAGGTTGTGTCCAGCCAGCCTGGTGGGTGGTAATCAAACACAGGTGGAGACCATCTGGCTGGGCCTGCCCCTCCCAGTCTGCCCCATGAAAGCTGGCCCTGCCCACCATAGGACTGGCCTAGAAAGCGCCCTGTGTGGAGGCAGATGGTGTACATGTGCCTGTGTGTGCCTGTGTGCGCGACCCTCCTCAGGAAAGTGGTGCTGCTCGGGTGCATTACTTTTTTCTCTCTGCATCCAAGGGCTCCCCCTATTGCACATCCCGAGGACCGTGTTTCTTTTAGTCTGTTTCTCAAGTTTTTGTGGTTAGAAATCATGTATTTTTCTTGGCCCAGGATGAAAGCCCTGGAGTAATCGTCTAATACATTTTACAAAGCTGCCTCTAATTGGTGGCTGCTTGAAATCTTCCTTTTGACCTAGTAACCCAGCTCCTTTTGTAGAGTTTTAGCTCCCAGTCAGTCTTGCATTACCCCAGCTCTTCACACTCCTGTCATACCTGCAGCCCTGGGGAAGCAGCTCTTCTAGCCTCCATTTGCTTAGCTGTTTCCTCAGCCTTCCTGCATGGCATTGCCCCCAAACAGGGCAGTTCAGCAAGGAAAGAAATAGTTTACACTGCATCCTGCCAAGCATCTTCTAGCACGGTCTCCAAAATTCTAGGCGTGTACCCTCAAAATGGATTTTGTTTCCCACATTGTTAGATGCTCAGAGCAAATGCAAACCATGGACACCTCCTTTGAGTAGAATTAGGTATGACCATGGTGACTTTAAGGATGGATTCCTTTTCAGTCCTTTAGAGAACTTAGCTATGAGAGGTAATCTCCCCACCACAGCACGTGCAGGAAGCCTGCATTCACCCAGGCACACAGCAGGGTAGGACTGGTGTCAGAGCTCCTGAGACTTTGAATATCTTTCTGTCTAGCCTCTGGGCCTGGTCTCTTGGAGTTGGTGATAATGATGATGATGGAAAGATGCCACGTGAAATTCCAGGGCTGGGCATTGACTATCACTATCCCTTCAGAATTCTCCCCTCTGTTTCAAGCCTGTTCCAGTAGCTTGGCTGGCAAGGAGGTGTGGGCTGTCATCTTAGTTTATGGTTTGTATTTGTATGCTGAGGAGCTTACATGTGTATAATCATTGTAGCTCATGTTTGTACAAGATCTAATTACTGAAAATTATATCATGAACACATTTTAACATTTAACACTTACCATGCTGGCAGACCTCCTGAGCTCTCGGGAACTCTCCCTGATGCTCCCCTCACCTAGGGAGGTGTTCCCCCCACCCCCGCACCCCCCAACCAGGCCTTGCTCTCTAATCCATATATTTGCCCTTTCTAGCAGAAGTCCATTCCAGGGACTTCCCTGGAGACTTGGGGCTTCTGAGCATTTCCTAGCAGACAGGGAGGTAGGCGTTCCTTGCCTCATCATCACAGTGATGGCTGTGGCTACAGAGGCAGTAACTCTGATCATTCTGGGCCGCCTGGGATGGGAAGAGAAGGCAAACCTTGCTTCCTCGAGGTTCCAGTGATTGAAGAGTGCACGTGGGGTGCCAGATTTCAGGAATCCTATGTGCTGATTAATGAATGCACATGGGGTTTTCAGGAAAAAATGCAGGCCCTCCAGTGTTTGGAATCTGTCCTGGGATCTATCTGCAAATGCTGAGTTTGGAGGCCAGCCAGCCTGGGCCAAGGCTTGCACTCTTGTGGGCCAAGGTGGAGGTGGGAGCAGAGAAAGAGTCTCATCCTCACAAGCACACAGCAGGACTGGTACTTTAGCAGACTTAGTAGGTTCTTATTAACAACTTGAAGGAATATGGAGCGTGAATAAGGAAGATTAGGCCCTCAATCACACAGAAAGGAATGTTCCAGAGCCACAAAATGTGGAACTCATAATTTAGGGTGCCAGGAGGGGAATTTGATTGGCTGGGCCAAGGTCATACACAGTGCTGTAGCTGGCTGGAGGGTGAGGCTAGAGTTCTGGTTCCTTATTGAGGTCCTTTCTGCCCTGAAGGCTCACACATGGGAGATTCCTCTGACTAAGGGGTTTGGATGCTGAGGCCACCAAGAATAAGGGAGAACTTTTATTAGACTTTCAAAACAGTATTGTTGTTTTTTTCCTAAGGTAGTTGAACTAAAAATAAAAACATTTGCTTTTTATTTCTTTCAGATTTACAGGAACGGATGGGCCTAGTGGTTTTGGCTTTGAGTTGACATTTCGTCTGAAGAGAGAAACAGGGGAGTCTGCTCCCCCAACATGGCCAGCAGAGCTAATGCAGGGCTTGGCCAGATACGTGTTCCAATCGGGTAAGAGCCCCAAGAGCTGCTTGGTTGGTGGTTTTACTGTCATGGATTTGGTTGTCTTTGGGAACTCACAGGTATGCTTTGAGTCTGCAGAGTGACCTTTCCTGGGAGCACTACACCCCATTTGTACCATGAGGGTGAAAGCTACCTGGGACATGGAGGAGAAGGATATGCCACTATGACCTCTGGCAGCAAGTGAGAGTCTGTGCTGCTGTTCTGACACCCTGAGTCCTTGCTACAGTCTGCCAGCCATGCTTCTGATTCCCATTGAGCCAAAGGCCAACTTGGCATGGAACGGATTCGCTCTTCTCTGTCTGCCCCATTTTCCATAATTAGCATGGTCCTTGCTCCCTGCTGTCAGCGGCCTAAACCATCTCAGTTTCTGGGACTGTAAGCACACGTGTTAATCTTGACTAAGGATTAGGTGAACAGGAAGAGAGAGAGAGAGAAAATTGCCAAGAGGTTGCTCTCACAGTGTGAAGGGGAAGCTGGAATCAAGCAGGACTCGATCGTCAGAAAGATTGTTTGATTCAGGTGTTCTCCAGGGGATGACCCTGTGCTCCTGTTGCCCTCTGAAGACCGCTAATATGAAACCTGAGGTGCGGCTTTGTGTGGGAACCTTGGCCTCCCACTTTTGTCTCAGCCTGCCTATAGTCCTCCAGTGGGATGAAATGTTGGAGTGAAATCTAGTATCTTTTATGGAAGGTTATATATCATCTGAATGTTTATGTGTGGCTATTTGCTCAGAAACATTTCCCATATGACCTCAGATTTTGCTTCTTTGGTTTGGTAAGTAACTTCAAATGTATGCTAAGACACTTTATCCAACTCTTTTACTCTTTGACTGCTTATAGATAAGGGTAGAGCAGCATTGAGGCCAGGGCCCCTCAAAGTGTGGTCCTCAGACCCCCTGCATCAAAGGCACCTAGAGAATTTGTTGCAAACACACATTCCTGAGCCCCACAGCAGAGAGACTAAATTTGGAGAACTATAGATCTGGTAACTTCTCTTAAGTACAGTGACTTCTCCCTCCCCCGCCCCTCCACCTCTAATGGACTATAAATTGGTGCAGTAGAGCCTCTGGGTTGAACTCTACTCTCATTCCAGAGCCCTGGGAGTCAGGTATTAGCAGGGTAGCTGTCACATAATGGGACTGATACTAACTACCATCTACCATTGTGTGCTCTATGGGATAGTCCCATTTTAGAGGCTACAGTGGATCTTCTCTAAGCAAGGGTCCCAAACCTGACTGCTCATGAGATCCCCTGGGAGCTTGTCAACATACTTATTCTCAAAGTCCTCTGCAGGACTCTGATTCAGTTGGTCAGAGGTGGGACTGGGGCATCTGTTTCTTAAACAACTTCCTAGGGCCGTGGTCGGCAAACTGCGGCTTGCGAGCCACATGCGGCTCTTTGGCCCCTTGAGTGTGTCTCTTCCACAAAATACCACGTGCGGGCGCGCCCGTACAGTGCGACTGAAACTTCGTGGCCCATGCGCAGAAGTCGGTATTTTGTGGAAGAGCCACAGTCAAGGGGCCAAAGAGCCGCATGTGGCTCGCGAGCTGCGGTTTGCCGACCACGGTCGTAGGGGATTCTAATGCAGCTTGTTTGGGCTCTAAAGAACTATTGATCAAGAAGTACCATTCACAGGGTCAGGGAAGCAGGCTGCCTGGAACAGCTAGTGCGTGTGATTTGGTACTATCCTAGTATGATTTGAAGAATCTTTTAAAATTGTTCCAAGAGTTTACTGCCTGAACACTTTGTGTCTCCTCTCATCCTTCTTGGGATGCCTAAGCTGATTTCATATAGAACAGTCTGTGTAGAAATAGACTTCTCTTGATGTGGAATTCGATTTGCTATAGGAAAGAGGGCTCTAAAGACTAGGCAACCTCTTGCTTATGTAGACAGGTATCTCCTTTCCCACTGCTTAAGCCAATGCATTTGTATGTTTGCTTCTACTTTGTGTACTTGCTCAGGTGGATAGAGATCAGAGAAACGTAAGACGGGTAGGTGTTGTGAATCGCTGTCAGGAGGATTCCAGCAGATGAACTTCTGAAATAATTATGATATTATAGTTATGAAATAATAATGTAGGTGAGTGAAAAAATAGGATTTGACTTGCAAATGTTCATTTCACCAACACTGTAAACATCACTAGTGACCATTTTGCAATACTAATGTGATCATCAATTCAGGCAAATTATCAACAGATGTTATAAAAAGATTGGATAAAAAGATGGTTGGGGAATAGGATATTTACAAGGACTCAAAGGATTCCTCCACAGATTACTTATTACGAAGAGAAAAAGAATTTCTTTATAATGAAAAGATTTGGGTGGCCATCACTTTAAGGAAATGATCAAATGTAGCAACACCAATAATGAAACAAATTATTATTAGGTACCTCCTTATGTATTGCAGTGTGAAGTATAAAGTATCAACTATGTAGCACTTTTCAAAAAATGTTTCATCTGAATTGAATCCTGAGCAAATAGGCAAATCCAGATTGTGGGACATTTTATAAGACAACTGCCTAGACTCTTTTAAAAATGTCAGTACTATGAAAGATATAAAAAGACAAGGGGTGGGGACTATCCTAAATTAAAGGAAACATGACAGTTTAAATGTACTTATGATCCTTGATTGGATCCTAAATTGAAAAAATAAGATCATTTGTAGGGCACTTGGAAAAATAGAAATGTAGACTGTGTATTAGATAATTGTATTGTGCAACCGTGAAATTCCTTGGGTATGATACATACGGCATTATGGTTAATGTCCTTGTTCTTAGGTGATAAAAGCTGAAGTATTTATGAATGCAATGACATGATGTCTGCAACTTAATTTTAAAAAAACTTTTGTTGGCTCCTCTGAGTTCTTCTTCTTCTTTTTTTAGATCTATATTTAGGGAGAGAGAGAAAACATTGATTTGTTGTTCCACTTATTTATGCATTCATACGGGAGTTAGGCACTGTGTTATACCAGCTTTATAGAGAGGTGAAGTAGCATGTTCAAGATCAGACATCTAGTAGGTGCAAAGGCAAAATTTGAGTCTAGGCAGTGTAACACTTAATGCCATTCTTATAACCATGATGCCATGTTGCCTGTAGCTCAGCTGATGTCTGGGCTGGGGATGTCTTGGGCTAGAAGGTAAGATTTGCCAATCATCCACATGGGTGATTGCATGACCTCTGAACTCCATGATACCTTGCTTAGATATTCTTGATCATTTGGAAAATCGAGGAGGGCAAAACACATTAATAATGTTATCAAAATCCTCTTAAATTGCCGAAACCGGTTTGGCTCAGTGGATAGAGCGTCGGCCTGCGGACTGAAAGGTCCCAGGTTCGATTCCGGTCAAGGGCATGTACCTGGGTTGTGGGCATATCCCCAGTGGGAGATGTGCAGGAGGCAGCTGATCGATATTTCTCTCTCATCGATGTTTCTAACTCTCTATCTCTCTCCCTTCCTCTCTGTAAAAAATCAATAAAATATATTTAAAATAAAATAAAATAAATAAAATAAAAATCCTCTTAAATTTATCCTTCCATTTTTTAACTTTTTATTCATGAAAATATGTATGTACTAGTAAAAAGCACAGCTTGATGAGTTTTCACATACCAAACACACTCATAACCAGCTCCCAAATCAAGAAACAGGCTAGTTCTCCAGAAACCTCCCTTGTGCCTCCTTTTAATCATCATTCCTTCTTTTTTCCCCTATTTTACTGCCTAGTCAAGTCCTCAGCACCATGTGCCCGAACTTTTTTGGCAATAGGCTAAGTAGCACCCATTTCCACACCTCTCCCTGTTCTGTTTGCCATCTTGCACATGACTGCCAGATCAAGGAGTAGCATAGTATGATGGTTAAGAGCGTGGCCCCTGGATCCAGACTGCCTGCATGTGATCTCAGGTCTTCCAGCTACTGCTGCCTGACCTTGGGCAGTGTAACCCATTTACTCATCTATAACGCAGGGTAATCATAGTAGCTACACATGAAGTTATTGAGGATGAAATGAGTTTAATACCTGTCAAAATTTAGAATAGTTATGTAGTAAGAACTATATAATATCACCTGCAATTATTATTACTCAGTCTTTTAAAACTTTATATGGATCAATAAAGTGGATACTTTGGTCTTTATTTTTTTTATTTTTATTTTTATTTTTTTATATTGACAATAAATACTCCATTTAACAGTAAAACCCTGTTAGGAAGGAAATGCCTTGCTTGTCCCTGGATCAATTGCCTGCCTCAACTGATACGATAACATTTGGTGCTATCATAGTTATTATCCCACACAGAAAATCAGTAATAGTGCCCTGGCCGGTGTGGCTCAGCGGTTGGAGCGTTCGGCTCATGCACTGAGGGGTTGCAGGTTCGATTCCTGGTCAAGGGTACATCCCTGGGTTGTAGGTTCAATCCCCGGTCCTGGTCAGGGTGCTTGGAAGCAACCAATTGGTGTATCTCTTTCACATCGATGTTTCTCTCTCTCCTTCCTTTCCTTCCACTCTCTAGAAATCAATGGAAAAAAAATCCTCGGGTGAGGATTATCAACAACAAAAAAGAAATAAAGGAAAGAAAAAGAAAGTCATTAATAGTGATACAAATAAAATTAACTGGTTTTGTTCATCACATTATACAACAACAACAAAAGTTCGGTTCAACTGTGGCTCCTTGATTATGTAGTTGACAGTACCTGTACAGCCTTCTACAAATCAAATCCTATTCTAAATGCAGTGGAGCCCAGGCAGTTTCGTGGGACCTTGTAGTACATCCTTTTATAAGGTAAAGAGTCTTTTTATAGTGTGAATGTCTGCCCGTTATTGTAACTGTTTTGTAGGACTGGGCTTAGGTGTTTCAGGTTTTCTCAGAGCAGGGCACCCCTGCTGCTCAGAGAACCTCCCTTGAGATGTGTAGGCATTGCTTTGCCCCCTGATTGGTTACACTGCAAAGTTTACACGGATGTTATTATACAGAACATGCATTTTATGTTTGATGTGTACATAGATATACTTACATATGTAACTAGCAGCGGAATTCTGTTGGATGGTCTTGCCTCACTTGTGCTGTCCACCTTCAACTCAGTGACTTTATGTGGTGCACCCCACCCATTTGCATGTGCGAACATGCAGAGCAGTGTTATCAAATAAGTGGAATGCTTAGACCTGCTTTTCCAGATCTAAAAGGCATCCACAGCTTTACCAGCCAGGCTTGGAAATAGCATCAGGGAAGTGATAGGCAAGGGAAAGAGGACGATGAGACTCTGGGGTGAGGTGGTGATGCCTACCCCCAGCTGTGGGGCTGCGTGAGGCTGCCTCTGACGGCCGCTATAGGAATGACCCAGACGGGTCCTGTAACGTAGCCTGACCTGTGGGAAGATGGATACCTTTTGGTTGGTTTGCTCAGAGGTGGGAAGCTGGCTGTAGAGAAGAGGAAGTAGAAATGAGAGAGGCCTGGGAAAGAAGAGCCAGAGAAAGTAAAGGATTCAAAGTGGGAGTGGGGCAGGTTGGTGTTTATTTTAGTTGGGATGCTTCTAGTTATAAGAAAATGACAGAAACCTAACTCCAAATACCTTAATAAAAGACACTATTGGTATAGGTAACTGGGACATTCAGGGTTTCAGGCATGGCTTGATCTCTGTCCTCAGGGCTCTGACTCTTGTGTTGGTCAAGTACTACAGACTGACTCTCCCCATGTGCCAGGAAGGATGAACGCCCCCCCATCAGAGTTTCTGGTTCTTTCAGTTTGTAGTCCCAGCAGGCAGAAGGCCTTTTCTCCCAACATTCTTACATTAATCCTGGGGAAGGACTCAGATTAGTTCCACCTGGGTCATGTGACCACCCTAGTTGTTGTTGGAGGTCCAGAAGGAGCACCAGTGTTTATGTTTAAATTTCTCCCCCAGTCCTCACTTCTAACCACATGGAGTAGAAGTCCTCTAAAGCAAAGGATAACTACTGGGAGAAAAAGAATAGGTTTAGTTCTGGGTAGGCAAAATCAGTTGCTCTCACAGGGCCAAAGGGGAATCTAATACCCTAGTAATCCAGCTGTGCAGTTATGCTTGGAAGTTGAACCACTGGAGAATTCATGGATAGCAGGCATCTTTTGTTCTGTGTTGTTGTATATGCTGGGATGGTTTTGACTCTCAAGTAACGGAACACCCTGACTGAAATGGCCTAACAACAAGGGCACTTATCTTACATAGCAAGTCATCTGGAGGTGGGGCAGTTCCAGGAGCAATTGTCCTCTCTTCAACAATGTGCTTAAGGACCTGAGTTCCCTGTAACTTCTTGCTCTGCCTTCCTCAGCACTTTGGCTTGTCTTTTAAACTGTTTCCCTCAGATTCCAAAGATGACTACCATAAATCCTAGCATCCTGGGATCACACTTGATTTCCAGAGTCTATCAGCAGCAAAAGAACACTTCTGTACTCTTTTTTAAAGACCAATCATAATCTCCACAGAGACCCTGGCTGTGTAGCTTAGTTGGTTAGAGCATCATCTGATACACTAAGGTTGTGGGTTTGATCCCCAATCAGAGCACATACAAGAATCAACCAATGGATGCAGAAATAAGTAGAACAACAAATTGATATTTCTCTCTCTCTCACTCTCTCTCTCTCTCTCTCTCTCTCTCTCTCATTCCCTCCCTCCCCCTTCCTCCCTCCCTTCCTTCCTCCTTCCCTTTTCCCTCTCCTTCTCTCTCCCCCCCTTCCTCTCTCTTTCTAAAAATCAATCAATAAATATAAAAAAAACCTCCACAGAACTGCCCTCATTGATCTCCGCTTGCTTCTCATTGGCTAGAGTCATGTCAGGAAAGTGAGACGGTCTTGTTGGTTTACGAATCAGTATTCACTTCCTAGGGCTGGGGATTGGCCCCTGGTTCCCTGAAGGTTATGCCAAGAAAAAGCAGAGGAAGAAAATTGGAGTTCTGTTAATAAGGAGGGGAATGACCACCAGGTGGGCAGAACAGTAGCTGTACTCCTACCAAGAAGCGCCAGCCCGACCTGGGGTCAGAGGACCCTTGCATATTTATCAGGATGCTAGGCCAGTACAAAAGTGTCATGTGGAAAGAGAATGTTCCAGTCATGAGGACAGGGTGGCTGTCATTGTTTCATCTGCTACAGCAGATACAGAACCATATCCGGCATGAATCATTTGGAAAGCTCTGCAGTAATTTACATCAGTGACTTCACCAGTAGGCACCCAACTTCTTTCCTTCCTACCTTGAAGCCAGTTTCTCTTACTTCCCCATTCCCTTTTAATTTTATGATCTGCTTATTCTTTCTTCTCAGATTGCCAGCGACTGCTCCCCTGCCTCCCACCCTCTGGGTTTCATTAGAAAGAAACCATTCCCCAACTCAGCAGGACTTGATTTCTCAGCTGCGCTTTAGAATTTTGCTAGATAGGCTGTCTGCTCTCAGTTCTGCCATTGGTAGGTTTTAACCACAAATTCCAAGGCAATTTCACTGGAGTTTTAGGAGAAACATGGCCCCCCAACCTTGTAACTGACACTGGAAATTCAAGTGCCTTTGCTTGCTGCTGTTTAATGGCAACCTCATGACATGTGCTGAGTCGGCACAATTTGTGATTCAGGCCCAAGAAGGGAGATGGGACGGACTGTGTGAGCATCCTGAGCCATCATTGCTGGTGACTGATTAAACTCTGTGGTATTGACAGACTAATGCCAACAGAGATTTTATTTTTATTTTCCTTTTCTCATTTACAAAATAAACTAGAGGCTCGGTGCACGAATTCATGTACCAGTGGGGTCCCTTGGCCTGGCCTGCGGGATCAGGCTGAAACCAGCTCTCCAATATCCCCTGAGGGGTCCTGGATTGCAAGAGGGCGCAGGCCAGGCCGAGGAACCCCACCGGTGCACAGTCAGGGCCGGGGAGGGGCGTGGGAGCTTGGCCAGCTGGGGAGGGACCGCGGTAGGGCTCCAGGGTTTGTCTAGCCCCGTCTCTCAGTGCCGATCAGCCAGACCCCAGCAGCTAGCTAACCTACCGGTCGGAGCATCTACCCCCTGGTGGTCAGTGCACATCATAGCAACTGGTCGACCTGTTGACTGTCTGCCCCCTGGTGGTCAGTGCACATCATAGTGAGTGGTTGAGTGGCCTTAGCATATCATTAGCATAATTACACTTTGATTGGTTGAACAGATGACTGGACACTTAGCATATTAGGCTTTTATTAGATAGGCTAGTTTCTCATTATAAAAACTGAAACATAGAACTATATGACACAGAAAGTGAAAATCCTTCCTAAGTCATTCTCCACTGGGAAACAGTTGGTGTTTCGTTTTCAGATTTCTTTCCAGAGCATGTTCTATATAGAATTAACATTTTAGCCTGGCCTGGGTAGCTCAGGGGTTGAGCATTGACCTATGAACCAGGAAGTCATGGTTCCATCCCTGGTCAGGGCATAAGCCCAGGTTGTGAGTTCGATCCCCAGTGTGGGGTGTGCAGGAGGCAGCTGATCAATGATTCTCTCTCATCATTGATATTTTTATCTTTCTCTCCTTCTCCCTTCCTCTCCGAAATCAATAAAAATATTTTTTTAAAAACTAACATTTTTATAAAAATGGACCATGCTTTTCATACTGTTTTTCAGCTAGCTTTTTTTTTTTTTTTTAACTTCATATATTTTGGACATCTTCCTATGTCAATATGTTCTTTCTAGCTATATTTTTTTTTATTATCAAGATATACTATGTTTTATTTAACCAGTTTCCTGTTGTTGGGCATTTGGGTGATTTCCAGTTTTTCCCTACCACAAATCTGCAGTGAGCATCTATGTATTTGTGTGTCTGTACTCCTGCCTAAGTATTTCTATGGGATAAAGTCCCAGAAATAGGATCACTAGGTTAAGGGAAATGAACATTTTACATTTTAATAGCCATTGCAGATGAATAATTCTATTATTAAAATACTTTTGTAATCATTCAGTAAATGTTATAGTTGTTTTCAACAAACAACAGAATGATTGTTATATAAAATTATATTTGTAGCAACAAAATCCTCTCTTGAGTCCTTGATAATTGGTCCCCTTTCTTAGGGTTATTTGGCCTGGGAGGTTGTTAATTCATGTTCAATGGCATACATTTGGCGTTAGGAAAGACAGGAAGCTTTTACACAGGCTCGTGCAGTTCAGATTTAGCATAGGAACCCATCCCTCAGGCTTCCTGTCTCTGAAGTTGGAACTGGTGAGAGATACAGCGTACCCCCTCAAGTCAGACTTTTTCAGATATTGACAGCAGGTCAAGTTTTATATAAAGAATCTCAATGAATTGTGGAGTTTTCTTGAGTTTTGCCTCCTCCTACCTTCCCTAAAGTGAAATTACACATGCAATTCAGTGTAATTTTTCTGTTGAGGCCTTTTTAGATTTATTTTTTAAATTGACTTTTTGAGAGAAACATCGATTTGTTGTTCCACTTACTTATGCATTCATTGGTTGATCCTTGTATGTGCCCTGACTGGGGATTGAACTTGCAACCGTTGCCACTTTTCAGATGAGGAAATGGGCTCAGAGAGGTGTGGCCTGCAGCTGGTGAGTGGCAGGAGTGAGCCACCGGACGCTCTACCCAGCACTGGTTTGCATGCTATAGCCTCTGAGCCTCTAAGGATCCATTTTAAATGAAAATAAGACTTGGGGGGAAGGAGCTCTTTTCATTAGTTTTATTTTTTATTTAAGTGCCTGCTACATGCCAAGGACTCTGTCACATAGATCTGACCCTGCCGTAGGCAGTGGAGAGACACGGAAACAGGCAAATAAGCATTTGATTCCATAGATCACTGAAGGCAGGACCAGGGTGCACCAAAAGAATACGGCAGTAGACTCATCTTTGGATTGAAGAGTTGAGCAAGGACAGGACTGAAGGCAGAAGAATTTTTTTGGCAGAGGGAATAGCATGTGGAGGCCCCTGAGTAAGGAAAGAGCTTGAGGAACATGAGGACCTGGCAGAAGGCTCCTGTGGCTGGAGGGAGGTGAGGGAGAGGAAGGAGCTCAGGGAAAGCTGGAGGTCTGGCAGGCTTGGGAAAGCGTGGGGCCTTGCACTTGTACTGAGTCGTGATGAAGAGTCTGGATTTGATTCTGAAGGCAGTGCAAAGCTGTGAAAGCATTTTAAGGAGGAAGGTGAAATGACCAGATTGGGGAGTGTAAAACCTCCTTTTAAAAAGTGTCTATTAATATGTGCTTGGATTTGCAGTGTCAGGACTTTTCTGCCTGTTTTTTAAGAGTGGCTCTTCCCCAGAAGATGCTGGAGCTGTTGCAGCACTTGGAGCACAGCCACAGAGTCACAGATTTTTCTCTTCTCATTCTAATCCTCAGGACCATAGCTCGGTACAATCCTGCCCTGAGGTTCTCCAGTCTAGAGAGGGACCCCTCTTCTTTCTGGAGGTGTTAGCCTCCACATACCTCCACCAGCACACCACAGGGCTCTCCCTCCAGGTCCAGGAGGTGGAATGGGTTTGCTTCCTGATTCCTGCTCTGCAGGTGAGCAAGGAAGTCAGGAAGATTGAGTAAGGAGCTTAGAGCATATCCCCAGGTGTGAGTTATGGTGAGGCTGTAGTTCAGCTTCTCATCAACAGCTTACCCAGCTTTTTTCTCTAGGTGTCCCAAGTGTATATGATCTTAATATCTTTGCCCCAAGTAAAGTTTTCTGAAAGGAGATGCTCCATCATTCCAATGAGAGCTGTCGAGTTCTCTCGTTTCCTGGTTTGGATAAGCTGCCCATTGCTCCAGTTAGCTAACTGAAGCCAAATGGAGCTGCCTGCTTATATTAATATCATTTTTCTTCCTCATACTCTTTTTCATTTTCTTGACATTTTCTTTCCCTGAGCCTAATTTATCTTCTTTTCTGGTTGCTATGGATCTGTAAAATATTTTCCCTTTCATCTGTTAGTAATATTGACCACAACTATAAAGCAGAACAATCCCTGATTTCTCTGTTCCCTCCCAAGATTTTAGGTTAATAGTTAAAGGATTGTATTCCCACTCTACTGGAAAAGAACAGGTCAACCCTTCAGAAGTGAGCTTATGTCTTCAGTGGTTTGCATGTAAGTTAGAGTCTGTCTAGCCAGTACCTAAATCTGGGTGCTTTTAGGGAAGACTTCAACCCTAAGAGGTTGGCAAAGTGCGGCCTGGAGGCCAAATCCTGATGGCCACCTGTTTTTGTAAATAAAGTTTTATTGGACACAGCCATGCCCATTACATACTGTGACTTTTTGGTGCTACAGCAGCAGAGTGAAGTAGTCATGACAGATATGCAGCCCTCAAAGTCTAAAATATTTGCTATTTGGTCTTTTACTGAAAAAGTCTGCCAATCCCTGACTTAGAGAGTATTTTCCACTTTTGAATAACGACCGAAGTAGAGAGATGGCCATCTTTAAATCTCTGTGAGATAGCCTTGTGAAATTAACTGCCTTAGCCGGGGCTGTGCCCTGTCCCATGATAGAGGGATCATGTTTGCAAGAAGTTTGTTGGAGGAGTGAATGCATCTCCTACTGAGCTGTTGCTTGATTTGAGACAGATTCCTTTGGCTTCCATGGGTCTATATCTTGGAGAATTGCAGGAAGTGCTTTGAGCTTCTTAGTAGAAAGGGGCTATTCCATAGGCATTAAGCTAGGATCATTTACCCTTAGGCTAGTTTGTGCATCTATTGCCCCCTGTAGAGTTGTAATTGGTTGACTCTTTCAGTGACTCCTTTGTCTCTAGCACCTGTATTTCAGGGATGCTTCCTGCAGGAGGCGGTGAAGGCCTCTGGCAAGCCTGGCTAAGCAGCTGGAAAGTGAGGGGTCCCTCTCCAGCATCTCCGTAGGAGGTCAAGCCCTTTGGTAACCGAAGTGGCTCCAGATAGAATGTTCAGTGAAGAGGGCTGGAGAACAGAGTGGATGAAAGCAGGAGCCCAAGAGACAGGTTGCCTGGGTTCAAATCCCAGTTTGGCAGCGAGGGACCTGTGGGACCTAGGGTCAAAAGTGAACATCTCCAAGGCTTGGTTACTACTTCATCTGTGAAGTGGAGTAATAGTAACATCTACTAGGAATATGTTTAATGCTCCTAGTGTAGCATAATACATGGAAGCAACTAATTTATGTTGTCATCTAAGAAGCATATTGCAGAAAAAAAGGAAACAGACTAAGAAAAAAAAGAAGCATAATACAACATTGTATAAAGTTAGGTTCTAATACTGTTAGCAGTATTATGCCTCCACATGGAAGGCTGGAAGTGATACGTGAAGATACTCACTGAGGCCATTTTAGAGGGCTGAGGTTATTATTGTTTTCTTTTTGACAGTTTACTGCCATTTAAACATTTCCTATACAGAATATGGGTTTTATTGTCAGAAAGGAAAACACCAAAAAGGAAAACCATGACTGAATTTTTCAGTGAACTTCCTAGAGGACAGGACAGTGAGCCCTGAGAAGCAGCCCAGGCCTTTACCACAGGACAAGTCCGCACCTCCAAGCGTGGTCTCTGGTGCAGTTATTAGAACAGCTTTGAACACCGTGCAGTGATCTGCCAGTGCAGGGGGCCTGCTTTCTTGCTCTGATTCTTCATAGCTCTCAGTGGGAAATGAATGGCTCCCCTAAGCCGGACACAGCGCTGCCCTGGCTCCCTGGCAGTGGGCTCTGCTCCAGGAATATGACAGTCAAAACTAGAACCCGTAGAGGAGGAGGAGGAAAGAATAAAGGAACTTGGGCGGTTTTTAAGAGGGATTGCAACAAGCCCCGCAATGGGGGGCTGTTTTGCTAACATGTAGCAAGGGTGCTTTGAAGCAGCAGTGGTGTTGCCTTCCTTGGCCTTGTGCTCCTTGACCCAGTGGGTGCTGCACACCTGGGCTATTGTGCTGGGGCAGGGAGGCATCTCTGGCTCAGGCTGCGGCCTGTGCCCCACCCTTGCTGAGCCCTGGCTTTGCCCTGGCAGTCATCTTTGGGTTTGAAGATTTAGGGAGAACAGAGTCCTCACCAACTCTCTGGACCTGCTGAGCATATCTGGATTCCTACCACCATGGTGACTTCAACACAAGAAGCCTTTTCCTGTAATATCTACTAGGAATATATTTAATGCTCCTAGTGTAGCATAATACATGGAAGCAATTAATATTACTTATGTTGTCATTTAAGAAGCATATTGCAGAAAAAAAAGGAAACAGACTTAAAAAAAAAGAAAAAGCATAATACAACATTGTATAAAGTTGGGTCCTAATATTGTTAGCAGTATTATGCCTCCACATGGAAGGCTGGAAGTGATGATATATGGGTCACTCAGATCACTCATGCATTGTGTCCTGTCCTGATGTACTTTTATTCCCCAACAAAAATAACTGTTGTTTTTCCAGTTAAAAAAATGATGCTTAAAAAAAAAAAAAAAGATACTTAAAAAAAAAAATCCAAGCTATGTTGAAAGCATGAAGAAAAAAAAAAAAAGCAAGTAACAGAACAATGAGGCGTGGGGTTGTATTTTTACTTTAAAACATAAGAAAAAATATGAATTTGATCATATATGCTTACAAGAAAATCTTGAAGAATGCATGTCATACATTAATAATGGTTATATCTGAAAAATGGGACCGGTGTGAGAAAGTTTCATTTTTTACTTTATATACTTGTTTATTGTTTGAATTTCTTATAATAAGCCTGTTCTACTTTGTAATTTGAATAACTATATAACTGAAAATGAAAAATAAACATTATCTAAATCCCGCCCCTAAGACAGCCACTGTTAACATTTGGTTACCATCCTTCTAGATATGTCTCTGTGCATAACATAATTAGACAATTTTACTAACTTAATACTGTTCATGTTAGCCTGATCTCTTCACCCAGCATCATGTCATGGAAATCTTTCTAGTTAGGGAAATAGAGATCAATAGCCATGTTTGTGCCCAGCTGGCATGGTTCAGTGGTTGAACATCCACCCATGAACCAGGAGGTCAGGGTTTGATTCCCTGTCAGGGCACATACTTGGATTTTGGGCTTAGTCCCCAGAAGGGGGCATGTAGGAGGCAGCCCATCAATGATCTACTCTCATCATTGACATTTCTATCTCTCTCTCTCCCTCTCCCTTCCTCTCTGAAATCAATAACAATATATTAAAAAAAGAAAAGGAAAATAGCCATGTTTGTAATGGTGGTGAGACATTGTATTTTATGATGGTGAAAGGGAAATGCACTGTTTTCCCTACTACTTTACTCTCTTGTGTGACCAGAGGTGGATTTTTCCATACCTAACAATTCTCCAATTCTTGGCAGACACCAAGTGGGTGTCCTACCATTCAATTCAGTTGTGGTACTATCTGCCTGTGGTTAACGTCGGATCCCACAAGACTGTCCCCACTTCAGGCTCAAATTGCAAGTCCCAAGTACTTCTGACCAACCAACTATAAATGAAGTTCTCCTCGGGTTTGACAGTTTGTTAGAACAGCTCGCGGAATTCAGGAAAAGAGTTTACTTACTAGATTTCTGGTTTATTATAAAAGGATGCAACTCAGGAACAACCAGATGGAAGAGGTGCATAGGGTCGGTCGGGCATGTGAGAAAGGGTGTGGAGCTTCCATGTCTCCTACAGGTGTGCCACCCTCCCAGCACCCCCTTGTGTGCACTGACTCGGAAGCTCTCTGAGCCTCACGCTTTAGGGATCCTCATTACATAGGCATGGTTTATTATTAACTTAATCTCAAGCCCCTCTCCCCTCCCTTCTAAGCTATGATCAGAATCCCAATTTCTAATCATAGCTCAGTCTTCTGGTGACCAGCCCCCGTCCTGAAGCTATCCAGGAGCCCACCAGGAGTTGCCTTGAAAGATGCTTCTATCATCCAGGGAATTCAAAGGGATTTAGGAGCTCTATGTCAGGATCCAGGGTCAAAGACCAAGAACAAAAAATGTTCCTAGCACCTTTATTGCTTAGGAAATTACAAGGGTTTGGGGAGCTCTGGCCAGAAGCTGGGGTTAAAGTCCCAAATACATATTTCTTTCTTTCTTGTTTTTTTTTTTCTTTCTTTCTTGTTTTTAAAAATTAATTAAAATTCTTTATTGTTGCCGTAACCAGTTTGGCTCAGTGGATAGAGCGTCAGCCTGCGGACTGAAAGGTCCCAGGTTCGATTCCGGTCAAGGGCATGTACCTTGGTTGCGGGCACATCCCCAGTGGGGAGTGTGCAGGAGGCAGCTGATCGATGTTTCTCTCTCATCGATGTTTCTAACTCTCTATTCCTCTCCCTTCCTCTCTGTGAAAAATCAATAAAATATATTTTTTAAAAAATTCTTTATTTTTTAAAGTATTAAATATGTCTCCTTTTTCTCCCATTGACCTCTCCCGGGCCGCTCCCACCCCTCAGCACATGCCCTCAACCCACTACTGACTGTGTCCATGGGTTATGCTTATGTGCATGCATACAAGTCCTTTGGTTGATCTCTTACCACCCCCCTCCCCCTGCCTTCTCTCTGAGGTTGGATGGTCTGTTCGATGCTTCTATTGTCTCTGGATCTATTTTAGTTCATCAGTTTATGTTGTTCATTATATTCTACAAATGAGTGGGATCATGTGATATTTATCTTTCCCCAACTGGCTTATTTCGCTTAGCATAATGCTCTTCAGGTCCATCCATGCTGTTGCAAATGGTAAGAGTCCCTTCTTTTTTACAGCAGCGTAGTATTCCATTGTGTAGATGTACCACAGTTTTCTAATCCACTCATCTGCTGATGGGCACTTAGGCTGTTTCCAAATCTTAGCTATTGTAAATTGTGCTGCTCTGAACATAGGGGTGCGTATATCCTTTCTGATTGGTGTTTCTGATTTCTTGGGATATATTCCTACAAGTGGGATTACTGGATCAAATGGGACTTCCATTTTTAATTTTTTTTAAGGAAACTCCATACTGTTTTTCACAGTGGCTGCACCGGCTACATTCTCACCAGCGGTGTGTGAGGGTTCCTTTTTCTCCACATCCTCGCCAGCACTTGTTGTTTGTTGATTTGTTGATGGTAGCCATTCTGACAGGTGTGAGAAGGGACCTCGTTGTCGTTTTGATTGGCATCTCTTGGATTATTAGTGACTTTGAGCATGTTTTCATCTGAATCTTGGCCTTCTCTATGTCCTCTTCCAAAAAGTGTCTATTTAGGTCCTTTGCCAATTTTTTGATTGTATTGTTTATCTTTCTTTTGTTAAGTTGTATGAGTTCTCTATACATTTTGGAGATTGAATCCTTATCTGAGATAACATTGGCAAATATGTTCTCCCATGCAGTGGCTCTCTTATTGTTTTGTTGGTGGTTTCTTTTGCTGTGCAGAAACTTTTTATTTTGATGTAGTCCCATTTATTTATTTTCTCTTTAGTTTCCATTGTCCTAGGAGCTGTATTGGTAAAGACATTGCTACAACATATGTCTGATATTTTGCTGCCTGTGGATTCCTCTAAGATTTTTATGGTTTCCCATCTTACATTTAAATTCTTTATCCATTTTGAGTTTATTTTTGTGTATGGTGTAAATTTGTGTTCTAGTTTCATTTTTTTGCACGTATCTGTCCAATTTCCCCAACACCATTTATTGGAGACTGTCTCGACTCTTGTATGCCTCCTTTGTCAAATATTAATTGAGCATAATGGCTTGTGTCGATTTCTGGTTTCTCTCTTCTGTTCAATGGGTCTTTATGTCTGTTCTTGTGCCAGGATCAGGCAGTTTTGAGAACAGTGGCTTTGTAATATAGCTTGATATCTGGTATTATGATCTCTCCAACTTTGTTCTTCTTCTCGGGATTGCTGTGGCTATTCGGGGCCTTTTTTTTTTTTTTTTATTCCATATGTATTTTTGGAGAGTTTGTTCTAGGTCTATGATATATGCTGTTGGTATTTTAATGGGGATTGCATTGAATCTACATTGCTTTGGGTAGTATGGACATTTCAGTGATACTGATTCTACCAATCAATGAACATGGTATCTTCTTCCACCAAATACATATTTCTTGTATCAGTATAGTAGATTGTAAGATAACAGACCTCCCCTCTCCCCAGGATAAACAGATCCTTTTTGATAAACTTTCAGGTAGTTTCCAGTTTTCCCCACTTTAAACAACTCTAAGGACTGTTCACATATGTACATGTTGGCAACTGTGTTCCATTATCTCAGAATAAATTTCTAACGTGGGATTGCTGGGTCATAAGGTCTGCACATTTTGCAGTTTGGTATATATGTGCAGTTGTCCTCCGTGAAGGGGATTGCAGAGGCAGCCCTTGGTCACGATAGCCACAGCGCTATCACCTGTGGTTGTGGCCAGTTGCAGCCCAGGCACTGAGGAAACACTGTGTAGTCTCTGAAGTCCACAAAATGAGTCACAGGAGTCATCCATCTTTCGGTAGATGTAAGGCTGGCTTTACTCCAGTGTTAAGGAAATTCTTTGAGACTGGAGGGCTATAAGCTAAGTGGACTCCATGGTTCTCAGAAAGCCCAGTTAAATGCACTTCCAAGCTTACCTTCACAATTCAGTCCCTACTCCATCCCTCTAAGCAGGAAGAAAATTGTCCTGGCAAGGAGTCTGGCCTAAGCACCAAAATGTTATTACTCATAATTCACTGCTGTTTCTTCTTATAACAGATCCCCAGATTTGGTTATTGCTAAACCCCTCCCTGCGTCTGATCTGATAGGAGCTTTGGAAGTGCATGGGCAGACACATAGACAGCTGGGCGTCTGCTCTTTACACATGTACTCAGAAGTAAGTGTTTGCTTCATGTTCCATCTCCAACACAGCAGCCCCTCCTGGATGCAACATTCTAGGAGGGACATTGACAACTCAGAGCATATCCAGAGAAGAGTGGCTTTCAGACTGGCAGACGTTCTTTAAACCGTGGTCTGGAAGGAATAGCTTTAAAACTGAGGAAACTGGAAACATTTTAGTCAAGAAGAAAAGACTTTGGGATGAGGTGTGAGGAGTGGTGAATATGACGCACAACAGGTGTTTTAAAAATATTTGAGGTCTTGCCATATGGAAGAGGGATTTGACTTTTTCTTTGTTGCCCAGAGGAGAGAACTAGAAAGCTGTTAACTGTTCTTTGGGATGTGGAAGCACTTCTTCACATGGATAATCCTCAGGAGACAGTGTACTCACTGTCTCTGAAGTTGGTCTAATAAATCTGGGCAACTGCTGGCCCAGGACTTTGTGGAGGGGCTTTCAGTGATGGGTATGGGGTTGGTGATCTAGCAGCTCAGCCCACTGAACCCAGAGGCCACCTAATACAGGCTGATTTTTCTTCTACTCCAGTGTGTTGACAACCACTTCTGCTGGGCTCCTGTCTGGCCTGCAAACTACCTGCTTCCTTCCCCTTCTTGCTCTTCCAGGTCTGACTCAGCTAGGTGATCTTCGACAGTATACCCGTAAATACTGTAGCTGTGTTTCTTGATGTAAATTAAGGGGGGGGGGGTTTCTTAAGCCAAAAATTAGAATCCTGGCTCCCTGCAGAAGCTATCTGCTCCGCCACTGTGGATGGACTTTGTGTGTCTTACCTGCCACTGTGCCCTTCCGCCTTCCTTCTTTCCTGTAAAACGTGGCCGTGCTTTCCAGTGGTAGAATCTTTCAAATAAGTAACAGTTGCTTAACTTGTATAGTACTTTCAGCACACAAGATAATTTTTATGTATTTTAATTCTTTTAAAAATATATATATTTTTATTTATTTTAGAGAGGAAGGGAGAGGGAGAGAGAGATAGAAACATCAAGAGAGAGACTCATTGATTGGCTGCCTCCTGCATGCCCCCTACTGGGGACCAAGCCCCAAACCCGGGCATGTGCCCTGACCAGGAATCGAACCATGCATAAGCTCCTGGTTCATCATTCGATGTTCAACCACTGAGCCACACTGGCTGGGTTACATATTTTAATTATTTTATTTGATCCTAAAACTACCTTGCAAGGTAGACAGTAGCATCATCACATCATCATGTTTTGATACACAAAAAAACAGATGCAGAGATGTTAAGTGACTTGTTTAAAGTCATAAAGCAAAGGAAAATGCATCAAAGAATAAAGCAAAGAGAAGTGCTATTACATGAACTCTTCACTTGAGGATCTGTTTTTACCTTGGACTTGAGGGTAAACACAATATGTATATTTGGAGTGACTATTTGGGAAGTTGGGGTAGTAGTTATAGATGATTCAGGATTGTCCATGAGTTGATGCTTATTGAAGGCAAGTGATGGGTATATGGGAGTTCATTGTATTATTGTCTCTACTTTGGTTTAAAATTCACCAATAACAAGTTATTGTTTTTGTTTGCTTATTTCTGAAGCCTAAAATTCAGATTTGGAGCAAAAAAAATTTTTTTAAAAATGTGCTTTGGAGAAGTTTGAAGTACAAGGCTGTATGGTGGGCTGGCCAAGGCCTAGCGGATTAAGTGAAAACGAATTTTTTGAATCAGGTTCTCCAGTGCTCATGTCCCTCCATACCATGTGCTTTCCTTCCTCCTCGGACTCTTTCAGTATGACTGGGAAGAAAGATTGAGATTTCTTGGTTTGGTTTGATCAATTCATCCAGTTTTCTCTACTGCCAGACTGGATCTAGTGACTCAGCAGTGGCTTCTTCCAGAGAATGCTGGGATGAAGCCCTCAGCGCCACACCAGGCCTGCCATTCAGTGGTCCCCGTTCCACTTTTGGTTATGTTTGAACTTGCAGACTGGATGAAGATAGGCATGTTTTCTGTAGTGAGGACAGAAATTCTTGAGCTAAGAATTTCTTGTTTTGTCTACTTAACTCCTCACCTGGCTCCAGGAAGTTTCTCTTTTCATAATAATTGGAAACCAAATGCTTTATGTACACAGGGCCAGGGCAGGACCAGGTTCTTCTCCTGAAAAGTTCAAAGTCACATCCTGGCCTCCTCATCCACTCCCTTGAGGGAAAAACAAATTGCCAAGAACAAAACTCTCTCCACTCCCCAAACAAATACAAAACAACAACAAAGCAAAAAAGTTTATCCTAGGGCAGTGTGTCCCTCCTGACTCCCAGACTTCTGTGGGGCAAGATGGTCTTCCTCTTTGGAATTGAGACAATGAGGGCCATGCTAAAGTTCTTTGACTTGGGAATGTTCAGAGATACAAATGCAGCTTTGCTCCACTGCAAAAGTGCATCAGCTCTGCCCCCCAGCCCAGAAGCAGAGCAGAGCAGTGCAGTAGCTTCACCTGGTCTGTCCGGTGTTGGTCTGTAGATGTGTTTACCATTTTGATTTCAGATTTTAGATGTTGTAAGGGCAGTTAACCCTGAGCTGCAAAGCAGTAAACATGTGCAAAGTGCTAGTAAGAAATTACGTGCTGTGCACAGAAATAGGACTAAGAAACAAAAGCTGCCAGGGAGAGAGGGGATTGTTTTTATGTAACTGACCATAAACACCAAGAGAGGAGGAAAAATAAAGAAATGGAAAAAGTTTGAAGTCTGTGGCAAGAGGACCAGCGTCATTAGTCTAGTTAATTTAGGAGCCTCCACCTCCCCTGCAGTATGTCTTAGAGATCTTTTCATGTCAATATGTAGAGATTTATCTAATTCTTTTAGCTGCTGCCTATGATTTTGTAGCATGGATAAGCCATAATTTAACCATTCCTCTAGTGATGCACATTTAGGTGGTTTCCATTTTTCCACTATTGCACCAGCGCACAGATGCTGTGAGCATCCTTGCTCATTCCTTCCTGCGAATGTGTTTGGCTCTAGAGTGGACACTCAGTAGAATGATCAGGTCAAAGGGAATACCTTTTATGCTAATAGAGTCTGCCATGCGGCCCTCCAAAGTGACTGTGCTAGTTTACATGTGTCTGGCAACTACATGGATTTTCATTGTGGATTTAACTAGTCTCTTCAGGAAAAAGATGAAAGGAGTAGAAGCATGTGCTTGATTTTAAAGCTTCAAAGGATCTCCTCACATTTGGGGCCAGAGAGGGTGGTGGTGAAATGTGTAAGGGAACTGCAAGTTTAAAACCTCAGTCACTTCGGCTTTAAGAACAAAGGGGCTTGGGATCTGACCTGAGTGTGGGCAGTAGCCCTGGGGAGTGAGAGCAGCAAGGGCAGGAAGGGCAGGTTTTGCCCAGTTACAAGCCTCGGGCAAAACACTCTTGTTCCCCATACTGACAGGTGTCTAAACAGATGGAGCTGTTTTAAAAGAAAAGTGAAAGCACCTGCCAGCTTAGTGCAAAAGGGTTTCTTGAAATGGTGAGCAAGGACCTGTTTCCTTACAGAAGGGCACGGAACAGCCCTGGCCGGTGTTCTCAGTGGTTAGAGCCCGAGCACTGAAGGGTTGAGGGCACATACCTGGATTGCAGGTTCATTCCCTGCCCTGGTCAGGGTGCATGCAGGAGGCAACCAAACGATGTGCCTCTCTCACATAGATGTTTCTCTCGCTCTCTCTCTCTCCCTCCCTCCCCCTCCTCTTCCCCTTCCCCTTTCCCCTTTCCCCTTTCCCCTTTCCTTCCGTTCTCTCTGAAAATCAATAGGGAAAAAACATCCTCAGGTGAAAGATTAACAACAACAAAAAAACTTTAAAAAAAAGGGCATGGCACATAGTGGATGAAATAGGATTTGTCTGGTGACAGCTGCAAACTGCAGTGGGCAAACCTGCTGAGCTCTGTTTGCAGTTGAGATACTCACCCACACCTCCACAAGAGTGAGGTGTCCTGCCCTGGCCCTGTGTGTGCAGGCACCAGGCGAGTGTGTGGGATTCACAGTCTGCTCCTGGGGAAGCTACACCATTGCCGGCAGTGGGCCCATCCTGAAAGGTCTGCAGCCCCAGAGACTCGCTCCTGGGTGAGGGTCTCCCAGGCTCCAGCAGCCCACAGCCTCCTACCTCCCTGCTGTCACCGTGTGTCAGTTGAGTTTCCTGCTTATAAAAGGGATTTTTCTTACACTTCACTCTTTGCCTTTATGATTGTGACTTTGAGGGAAGGGATGGAGGCTGGAGAGCCAGAGGTTTTGAGAAAATACATGGGGAAACAATTTTGAGTCTCCTCTGACTGGCTTTCTGATCCGTGGCGATTCCTTTGATTCTAGGCAAAACCTAGAAGGAATATCCTTTCTGTTTCCTTTCAGTTTTGTAAGAACAAACATGTCTCTTCTTGCTCCTTTTATTTAATCAGTGTACCGCACATCCACTTCCCAAACAGTGTCTTGCAACCACATTTAGCCAAATTAATATCAGACAGAATTAATTAAGGGAAACTAACTAAACATTCAAATTAACTTTTCAAATCACAGAACTGCATTCAGAACTTTAAAAAGGTGGGGGGGAGGGGGGGGACTAGTTCTTCTTGCTTCACCGCTTGACCAGTTGGAAAAAACTTTACAATTGCCCACCATCCAGCTATGAAGAACTTTGCCTACTTGCCACAAAAGCTTATAACACGTACAGAGAATCTGTTTCTCTTCCTCTCCCATCCATGATTTGTTGTTTTATTGTTATTTTTTCTTTCTTAGAAGGAGTTAGATTTGAAGCCCTGCAGTGGGGCTGTTGTGCAGATAGGCTCCTAGGATCTCTTCTATGAGGATCTTGTCTGCTGTGCATGTGTGTGGAGAGGAGCAGGGGTGTCAAATTCCATTGGTTTGTACCAGCTGAAGCCTCTGAGCTCCAGAGCATCCCGCTCTTATCCTCTCCTTGCAGGGCTCAAATGTTAAAGGGGCATCACCCAGGACATAATTTATGTTTTGCTCTCATGTGATGTGCATATATCATTGCTCTCAACTGCTATCAGAGTTTATAGGGTAGGCCTTGCCTCACCACTGCTGCGAGGCTCTGAACTGAGCTCTTAGGTGTGGCTTGGGGTGGGATGGGGAGTCAGGGTGGGTAGGCAGGGAAGTGCTCACTCACTCACAGCTTTATTTGGAGCCTGGAGGGAGGAGAGTCGGAAAAAATGCGTGCTCTTCCCCAGTGAGAAGAGAGTCTGTGGCCTTCCTTTGGGTGCTGTCAGGTGGAGATAGAAGCCTGGAGGCAGCTCTGGGTCTTAGGGTGCTAGGACAGGAAGGGTAGTGCCGAGGATCACCCCCCTCCCAATGAGTGTAGTATCTCATGCTTGTGTTAAGGACTTCAGAAATGTAATCTGTGGCAGTGACATCAGGCTGTCCTATAGCTATGACCTCCTCATTTTTGGAAATATAGTGAAAATAGGTAAATTAGTCAGACACATCATCACTCCCTTCCCCCCTTGGCTGAGAGCCAGGATAAAGCCCTGGGTTTTAGAAATTATAATAGGATTATGTGAGGGACCCAGTGGGGACAGTGGTCAGACTAAGAGGCTCCAGTTAGGAGCATCTGAGCTGGGCAGAGGCCATCAGGACTGACTTTGAAGTTTACCTCCTCCGCTGCCTCATCCAGAGCTGGTTCATTTAGCAAAACCTCCCTTGTCTCCTCCTCTCATGGGGGGTTATAGGCTGCCTGGGCCTGTGCAGACTTGTGTTTCTGCTCCCGTAAGTATATTTTAGTTTGTGGGCCTTCAATTGGCTGTAAAGGGTTATCTTCCAATCTCAGAGGAATCCTTCTCAGGGCCCAGCTCCGCCGAGCAGCCCACAGTGGCTGCAGCAGCAGCGTGGACCTTCTCAGGAAGGAGGGTGGGCATAGGCAGTTGCCAGATTCTCCCATGTGTGCTGCTTTCGCCCTGGAACTTTTTGGAGAGAGGAGGGCAGGCTATCTGACCTTCCCTACCAGCAGTCTGTGTTGCTGAGGGTGACTCGGGCACATCTGGCATTTTAGACTGCTAAGCCCTCCTAGGAACCAGCTCTGTCATCACATAGGACACTTGGGCTCTGGTTGGGAAGGTAATTTGTGAGGACCAAGAAGGCAAGAAAGGCGGAGACTGTTTCTTGGGAGACTGGGATGGCTGTCCTGTTGTTCAGAAGTTTGACCTCAACGTTGACAGACTCCAGACTGCCAGCCTAGTTTGGCCACCTCCCGTCTTCCAGGCCTTTCCGCGACACCTCTGCAGACCAGCCACTTATTTGACACCTGACACATTTTGGCAGGATTTCCGGCCCCTGCCCTCTGTCCTCAGAAAGCATGTAACAGTGCAGAACACTCAAAAGGGCTTTTGACTCCCAGGCTCCCAGCTTCAGCCATGAGAAACCCACTCTTCTGGGCTTCAAAAGACAACATTAACCTGTTCTCCTCTGACCAACATGTTAATTTTGACCACCGGGATGGGACATGGGGGGTGGAGGATTGCTTTTTGCTTTGTGAGCTGTTGTGTAGAACATCACTAGGTCTGTCCTTTTACACAGAAAGGAGACAGTCTTTCTCCAGGGTTGGGATGAATTAAGAACTCCTGGAGAATATATTTGTTTCTCAGTATTTCAAAGGCAGCACTAATTATTTTGCAAACAATAGCTGTTTTCTTCTGCAACCCATTTCCCTAGATTTTGCTAACTTATTATATCTGGCACAGTCCAGCTTCAAACCACCATGACTAAAGCTGGATGTTTGGGAGTTGGGGTGGGGTCAATTTGAGGGGCCAGTTAGAATCTGCACACCCACACCCCCGTCACCCAACTTTTTAAAGAGTTCTTGCCAGGGAGTTGTTTGTTAATGGGGATAGAAACATAGAGTAACAAAACCTTTCTGTCAATGAAACAAGGGCAGAACTGTACCTGGAAGTTTCTGGACCCTTTTTGCCACCCTAAGGTGGTAGTCCCCCTCCGGTGAATTTGCCAAACAGGCAGCAACTGAGGGAGGTTTCTCATGGCACTTGGAGCCGGAGCTCAGAGGAAGAGGGAAGTGGCCTGCCTTCGGATCCCAGAGAGCCCCTCTGCTACGTGGTCTGGGTAGGGGTCCCAGAGATTTGCATCCTAATTTCTTGGTTAGGGTACTTCAGGCAGCCCGAGAGGAAGGGAGAGGGAGGAGCTCTCTAACCACTGGACGGAACAGCTGGGCCTCTGACTGAGGCCTCATTAGCATTTGAAAACCCTCTCAAGGGGTCTGAGAGCTTCCTGGGGTGAGCGCTGGGGCCTGAGTGCTGAGACCCACCGTGGCTCCACACAGAATGGGGCTGAGCATCCAGAAATAAAGACCAGAGCAGACTCAAGAATGAGCCCTTTGTGGCTTTGTCCCAAGCTTGAAAACTGTGACCAAGGCTCTTTCATTGTTAAGAAAGGCTGTTTCTTGGCCACAGCAGAGCTAATACAGCTAGTTCTCCCATCAGGCAGGGCTAGGGAAGGAAAGATTGTCCCCCTCCTGCTCTCTAAACCTTTCTGTGTGTGGTTATGCGTTCTCCTCACCTGCCCTCCTGTAACTCTAGTACATTCTGCCAGAGCTGGATCACACACACCAGGGAGGTGTGTTGGTCCTAGAACTGGGTCTGTTTCCCTTTCCTGCTTTACAGTCTCCTCTCCCAGCTGCCTAACTTGCACTCCTTCCCAAATTAAGTGTACCTTTTAGTCATTCTTCATTTAAATAGTTTAGGTTTGGACAACATTTATTTTTATTTTTTAAAAATATATATTGATTTTTTTACAGAGAGGCAGGGAGAGGGGTATAAAATTAGAAACATTGATGAGAGAGAAACATCGATCAGCTGCCTCCTGCACACTCTGTACTGGGGATATGCCCGCAACCAAGGTACATGCCCTCGACCAGAATTGAACCTGGGACCCTTCAGTCTGCAGGCTGACGCTCTATCCATTGAGCCACACTGGTTAGGGCAACATTTATAAATGTTGATTCTGGTTCATAAAAGGTCATGGCTTCAAACCTTTCCAGTCCTTTCCCTATTTCCAGTCTAAGAACCTTTCAGGTTTGGGGTATATTTCTACAGACCAGAAGTCAGCTAGACCAGAAGCATTGGAGGGAACTGGCCCAGCTTTCTTTTCTTTTCCTTTTTTTTTTTTTTTTTTTGGCCCAGCTTTCTTAAATCAGGAGTGATGGTGCCACCTACTGGCAATTGTTGTTACCTACAGGCTCTGTGGCTGGTCCTGCTTCCTGGTAAAGGAACTGGGACCTGGGTGGGAGTAGCTGCACTGCATTCCAGGACAGGAGTAGAGTCATGCATGCAGCAGTGGAGAGCACGCCAAGCGGGCGCACTATTTCCTGCTAACAGATGAGGGAACAGGCTTAGAAGTTGCCCAGGGTCACAACTAGTAAGGGGCAGAGGCAAATAGCATAGGGCTTTCCCAGTTGCAAAATTACCCATGATGCCATGATTTGCCAAAGCCAGCAGGAGATTTAGATGGTAACTGGACACGGCATTCAGTAACATGAATAGTGAGGACTCTCTTTCCTCTTCAGAGCTCTGACTCAGTCCTGCTGTTTTTGTCAGTTTGATATGACTCACTCTTTAATTCTTAACAGCTCTTTAACCCTTGATCATTTCAGTTTTAACAAGGTTAGGTAAGCAACAGTATCTGTTAGAGATTTAAAATATTTTGTTTTCATTCAATCATTTTGAAGTCATCTACTTTACAGTGAGCAACACTGATTTTCCCTATTTAGTGTTGTGATAGGAGATTTCTATTTAAAGTAAGTTTGTTTAGGTTTTTAAAGTGAGTCAATTTTACGGGGGGGGTGGGGGGGAGGGAGACAGGTAGGTAATTGTACAGGTGGTACGCAGATATATGTTAAAAATCCTGACAGTGTTACGGATAACTCAGAACAGTGGTTCTCAACCTTCCTAATGCCGCGACCCTTTAATACATTTCCTTGTGCTCGCTTTGGCAGCACATATGCCAGTGCACCTGGCCTGCCTCCGATCCTGCACCAGCAGTCGGACACCCCCTGCCAGCCACCCACCAGCCTGATTGCTCCCAACTGCCCCCCCACTCACCAGGGGGGCCGATTGGGGGTGGGGAACCTATGTGGCGGTGGGATGTGCCCCTGTAGTGGGGCGCCTATGTGGTGAGGTGAGGCACCTGTGTGATGAGGAGGGGTGGGCGCCAATGAGGTGGGGCACCTGTGTGATGAGGTGGGGTGGGCGCCGATGAGGTGGGGCACATGTGTGGTGGCATGTGGTGGGGCACCTATGTGGTGGGGCATGCATGCTCTTTGGCAACTTCACAACTTTAAAAAAAAAGAAAAAAAATACATTTCCTCATGTTGTGGTGACCCCCAACCATAAAATTATTTTCGTTGCTACTTCATAACTGTAATTTTGCTACTGTTATAAATCGTCATGTAAATATCTGATATGCAGGATGTATTTTCATTGTTACAAATTGAACATAATTAAAGCATAGTGATTAATCACAAAAACAATATGTAATTATATATGTGTTTTCCGATGGTCTTAGGCGACCCCTGTGAAAGGATTGTTCGACCCCCAAAGGGGTCGCGACCCACAGGTTGAGAACCACTGACTCAGAAGTTTGGGAAATGTTTCACTGTGCTCTATCGTCACTGACTTGCCCCATGACCTTGGGCAGTCTCTAGGGTCCTTTCTTCATTTGTAGAAAATGAAAATGTTGGACTGTGATCGTTCGGGTCACAGAGCTATAATATGTGTGATGTCTGGGCATTATGAGTGAGGCCTCTCCCAGGCTCGGCTGCTTACCCTGAGGAGGTGGTAACAAGGAATCCAGGGCCTTGGCCTGGCTTCACACACTTTGCCTTTCCCCCAGCCTCTTTCCCTTGCCTTCTTTCTTTCTTCTTAACATCTTTATTGAGATATAATTCACATACCATGTTATTCATTGTTGTGAAACCATCACCATAATGAACCCTAGAACATTTTCATCACCCCCAAAAGTAAACTCATATCAGTCACTCCCCATTCCCCCCTAGCAACCACTAATCTATCTGTCTATGTAGATGTGCCTGTTCTGGAGATTCCATGTAAATGGCATCATATATGGCCTTTGGGGACTGGCTTCTTTCAGTTAGTGTAATGTTTCTAAGGTTCATGAAGTACAGTGTTGAATAGAAGTGGTAAGAGTGGGAATCTTTGTCTTGTTCCTGATCTTAGAGGGAAATAATTCAGTCTTTCACCATCAAGTATGATGTTAGCTGTAGGTTTTTTTGTAGCTGCCCTTTAACAGATGAGGAAGTTCCTATCTATTCCTAGTTTGAGTGTTTTTATCATGAAAGAGTATTCGATTTTGCTGAATGCTTTTTCTGTGTCTACTGAGATGATTATGTGTTTTTTTTTAAACCTTTAGTCTATTGACATACTATGTCAATATTACATTTATTTTCTTATGTTACTTCTACACCAACCTTATATTTTTGGGTTACATCTCACTTGGTCGTTGTATATAACCCTTTCGTATGTTGCTGTGTCCAGTTTGCCTGTATTTTCTTGAGGACTTTGTGTCTCAAGTCTTGAGGACTATGCATCAGGGCTATTGATTTATGGCTTTCTTTGCTTGTGGTGCCTTTGTCTGATTTTGGTATCAGGGTAATATTGGCCTCATAGAATTAATTGTAAAGTGTTACTTCTTTTTTTTATTTAAATAGTTTGTGAAGAATTACTATTAATTCTTCTCTGAATGTTTGGTAGAATTTACCAGTGAAGCCATCTGGACCTGAACCCTTTAATTGTGGAGGAAGCTTTTAATTACTAATTCAGTGTTTACTTGTGACATTGTTTCTAACTTGTAGATACTTATAGACATGCACTTCTGTAAAGGAGAGGAAATCTGGGAAGAGTGAGTCCAGAAAGAGGGGTTTGTAGTTGCCTCTGCCTGGAGCCAGGCCCTCTCTCCCCTTTATTATTTCATGTCTCTTAGAGGAAGAAGTCTTTCTTCTCCCCCCTGAATGAATGCTTTTGAGGTTAGGACCAATAACCCAAGCCTGTCTCTTAGAAAAAGTGGTGTACACTTCACCTGACACAGGAGGGAGTATTTAGACCAAGACAAATGAGAGCAGATGTGCTCTCAGGCCTTCAGGCTGGGGTGTGTGTGTGTGTGTGTGTGTGTGTGTGTGTGTGTGTGTGTCTGTCTGTTTTCTGCCTTGCTTCAAATATTAATAAAAAGTGAGAGGACCTCAGCTGTTGAGACCCTAGATTATATGTGATAGACCATGGTGAACTGCCATACATCCATTTAAAGAATAAGGTAGCTTTCTCTGTGCTGATGTGAAATGATTCCAAGATATATGAAACGTACAAAATGGTGCTGCATATGTCTTAGAAGAAACAAGATAGAGAGGACCTATAGATGCATACAGGCTGGTAAATGCAGAGTTCCTTTGAAGGGCACCCAAGATAAAAGTCAGGGGTAGTGGAGACTTCATACCGCGTAGGTGGTTTTTCCCTTGTGGTTATACTGCCTTAAACTTCTTTGAGTAATGGATTTGTGTGAAGTTCAGTGGTAAGGCTATGAGGTGGCTGTGTTTGCACATGTTTCTGCTAGGCAGCCTGGGCACCATATCTATGTCCTCATGGAAACAGCCCCTGGCCCCCAAGTCTGTATGTCTCTGCCACGGTGTGTGGGACACAGTTCAGACTTTTGTTGGTCTCTAGTGCATCTCCCTGAGGAACTGTTCCCTAAATCTGTCTTCCTGGGGGAGACTGCTGACAGATCTCAAAGGCCCTGCGAGGTGAGGTGTTCTCTTTTGAGCAGTTTCAGCAGCACATAAACCCTGTTCTGTTTGTCCAAGGTGAAAGGCTTTCACTGCCCTCCAGTCTCCCTATTCAGGTGGCCCCACAATAAAACACTTTATTCTTTCTTGGTAGGTCCAATCTTGACTGTCCCCGACCCCACCCCAAGAAGTGAAGGTGCAGGGGAAGTGGAGCAGATGCCAGAATTCTGGCTTTGGACTTGCAGGCCAAGTGAGCATGCACACTAGCAGCCTGTCCTTTCTGTGGAAGGCTGGCCGAACTGGCCAGTAGGAGTGCACTTGGCTTGGGGGCAACATTCAGACTCTGCCCTCACCTGTGTGGATGCTTCCCCTCCTTCACAGGGACTACCTTGGAAGCCTGGGGCGGCCTTCCAGCCTGGGCTTCTCAGATCGCAGGCTGAGTTCTGGGCCTGGATGCAGGGCCTCAAACACTGAGGATTCCCTGTCTCTCCCACAGAGAACACCTTCTGCAGTGGGGATCACGTGTCTTGGCACAGCCCTTTGGATAACAGTGAGTCAAGAATTCAGCACATGCTGCTGACAGAGGACCCGCAGATGCAACCTGTGCAGACACCCTTTGGGGTAGTTACCTTCCTCCAGGTGAGGCTCAGGTTGGACATGGGCGCGAGCCTTCCCTGTGTGAAAAGTCCTGGGAGGGCAGGAGGGCTTGGGTGGAGAGAGTGAAAGGAACGGGAGATTTCCTTGTTCTTTTCCCATTTTCTCCTCCATCTGTTTATCAGGTCAATTCAGAGGGTCTGATTTAACCTACTGAGGGGGAGAAGGGGGAAAGGGAAGGGGCCATTTGGGTAGGAGAGGATGGTTGTAGCAGAGGCGGGTAACGGGGAGGGTATTTCTGTGAACTAGTTAAGACCCAGGCAGCCACAGGCACAGTAACTCCCAGCAGGAATGCAGCTTTGGTGTATGCATCCACCCCAGCTGCAGAGGGCCTCTTTGTGATCCTGATGGGTCTGCTGAAGATTCAGTTGTTTTTCTTGAGATTGACCTGATGGGTCTGCTGAAGATTCAGTTGTTTTTCTTGAGGAAGGGAGCTCTTCTGCCATCTGCTGGGCCCTTTGGTTGTTGTTTCGAGCTTGAAGAGTTTCAAAATCTCCTATTTACATTTCCCATGATCCTAGATTGGGCAGAACCTCCACTACTTCTAGGGACATCCTGAGTTGGCAGGGCCCTGATTTTCTCTGCAGTCAAGGACTTGACTTTGTGTCACCAGATACCTGGCCTATCACAGCAGGGCAAGTATCAGCCATCAGTGCCACATCTGTGGACCCATCCATACCCTGTCCAGGCAACTATTTCCTCCTGAGGGAACCATCCCATTTTGGATGCACTAGCCTCTGAGCACAGATGCTGCCTGTAGTCCCATCACTTGAAGTGACACTGACAGAGTCTGGGTGGCTGACCTGGATGGGTGGGAGGAATAGCCATTAACACACTATGGCATCTTGTCTCTGGGTCCCAGATCGTTGGTGTCTGCACTGAGGAACTCCATGCAGCCCAGCAGTGGAATGGGCAGGGTATCCTGGAGCTGCTGCGGATGGTGCCCATGTGAGTACACCCCCTCCCTGTGAGGTGGGTGCCTGGCTTCCCAGGCCTGGGGTGGGACTCCCTTCTTCCCCCACACGTGGGCTTCCCCTTGCATGGCTGTTCAGGCACTGGCTTTTCACATCAGGGCTTCCTGACAACTCGCTCCCTGATGGCCCCGACCAGTGACCACTCCCTTGTGTTCTGGGCCTGGGGCAGCAAGCAGGGCAGGCTGTAGGCCCAGCCCAGACCCTCCTGCCCCTTTCTTTATCCACAGCGCTGGCGGCCCCTGGCTGATAACTGACATGCGGAGGGGAGAGACCATATTTGAGATCGATCCACACCTGCAAGTATGTCTTGAGTGAGGAAAACCTTTCTAGCACACTGTGCCTAGGCCTCTTCCAAATAACACTGGCTTTCATCCTGGGAAAACAAGGAGCTTTATTTGTGAGTGAGTAGACATATGGCATGATTTGGAACTTGTCCCCTGAATTCTGCAGAGTGCATAAGGGAACAGAGATTTCAGACCAGGAAAACTGGTCTCAGACACATGTATTTTTGCATTTTAAAAGGAAATTTTATTGTATGCAAATCACATATCAATAAACCTGATGTTCAAAAATATGATCGCTAGCAACTAAATCAGTATAGTGGATATTGCTAGCTCAGTATTCACCCTCCCACTTCTCCCTTCTATAAAGAACATAGACTTTCTTTGAGGGAGCCGTGCCACCACTGTCACCAATATCCTATAACAGACAGAATCGGTGATGTCACAGCCATGTTGCAGTGGGGAGTCCTGATTGGTCCAATGGTCTTATCCCTTTCTAGATACATTTTCATCTTAACCAGTCAGATACCAAGCTCCTTCCCTGGGTAGGCTGGAATTTCTTGATGTGTAAAGAAAGTCTTCATACCCATAGGCCTGCAGTTGCTACTCATGTGGCCTGGCTGTATAGAGTTTCAGTGTCATCTTTGATTTTTTTAGAAGAAGCACTCTTTTTTGCAGGCAGGTGAATTTTGAAAGCCACGTAGAGCATAACTTCCTTTCTTACTGGTTGCTTATGAAGCAGGAGCAGCAGATAGCTGTAATGTGCCTGGCATGTGTCTGCCTCTACTTTGCCCCGGCCAGTTGCAGGTCATTGCTTCTGTGAAAATCTGGTAGGACACAGGCAGCTTGCAGGAGTTACATGTCCTCTAGGAGGGATAAGAGGTGGCAGGGAAGAGGCAGACACATAGCCAGCAGTCCCTGCCTTCTTTACTACAGACCTGTGAGTTCTTGGGTAGAAAGCCTACTCATCCACAGATGAGGCTCCTCCATTTTCCTAGTGCCTTTAACACTGAAGTTTTCAAATTGCTGCCAGGATCCTCTATTATCTCTACTTTAAACTTGGTTTCCTTGTAACTTCTGCTTATGCAAGAACCAGGAACCACTAAGGGTATGTTTCCCTAAACCCTTGTACTACAGCCACACTGGGATCCAGCATGGGACACTGTGGGCTGTTGTTTTACCCCCATCATAAGTGCCAAGTATTGAGAAAGAACCTGGTCCTTGAACTAATAGGGTAATAAGCAGCCTATCATTTCCTGCATGCCAAGAATAGTTCTCTTTCTAATCTTTAGGCTCCCCTCAACCAGCTAGCAGGACCAAGGGTACCTAAGGAGGTTGTTTGTGTTTTTTTAAAAATATTTATTTTTATTGATTTTAGAGAGGAAGGGAGAGGAAGAGAAAGAAACATCAGTGATGAGAGAATCATTGATCGGCTGCCTCCTACATGCACCACACTGGGGATGGAGCTCACAACCTGGGCATGTACCCTGACTAGGAATCAAACCATGACTCTTCTGGTTTATATGTCAGCGCTCAACCACTGAGCCACAAGGCCCTGGTCGTCTTTATAAGTAAGCAGGCAGCCCTAGGTGGTTTGGATCAGTGGATAGAGCATTGGCCTGCGGACTGAAGGATCCTGGATTTGATTCCGGTCAAGGGCATGTACCTTGGTTGCAGGCTCCTCCCTGGCCTGGTCCCTGGTCAGGACTCATGCAGGAGGCAACTAATTGATGTGCTTTTCTCACATCAATATTTCTCTCCGTCTTTCCCTCTCTCTTCCACTCTAATAATCAATGGAAAAATATCCTCGGGTGAGGATTAAAAAATAATAATAATAAAAGTAAGCAGGCAGACCTTGATGAGAAAGTCCAGCTTTTTTTCCTGGTGACTCTGTGCCAAGTGGGAACTCCTCTGTGCTCATGTGTGCCAGTCTGGGCCTGCTTGCAAGTGGTTCATTTTAGGTTGGCTCCTGTTCCTTTGCTCCAAGCTCTACCACTGGCTAGGTGTGTGCCTAAACAAGTCCCTTAACTTCTCTAGGTCTTAACTCTTTCTTTTTTACTTATAAAGTAAGTGGTCTTAGCTAGTTGAGCCAAGAGGTATTCTTAGCTTTTTGCGTCAGTTAGGGGCTTTAGGGTGGCCACTAGAGAGAGGGGAAAAGTCAGACTCTACCCTAAGCAAACTAGGCCCCACATGCTTCTGCCTGGAGCACAGAGCTGCTCCCTTTCATCAGCCTGTCCCTGTCACTGCTGAGAAGCCCAACTTTGCCCAGGCTAGTGGTAGCACTGGAAAGGAGGAGAGTGTGATTGATGAGAGGGAGGCATACAGAGCAAGGCCTAGTCTCAAGAAAAAGGACTTACTATTATGTAAGCTTACCTTGTGCTTCCCAAGGTAGGCTCCCTGGCCCATCAGCAGCCAGATGGTGCTTGTGGAGGCCTGGAGCGAAGGGCGTGCAGACTCTTACTGAGGTGCTCACTCAGGAGCTTTGTTTGGCCCACATGGTTGTTTATGAGCGAGATTATTAGAGCCTTCCAGATGACCTTTAATCCAAAGCCCAACCTCACAAAACTGTGTTTTACCAGAAACCCCAGCGGTGGGGTGTTTGGTCATGACTCTTCCTCAAGGCCATTTGGCAAGGCCATTTGGAGGGTGTTTGGACTCAACAGTGCCAAGGCCTGCACGAAGGCAGAGCCTCAGGTGAGGCCTGAAGATGGTCACTGACCTCCAGGCACCCATTTCATTCCAAGAAATGGAAATAAACTTCATCCAGAGTCCTTTGTCCAACAAGTTAGCAGTGTAGGAAGTCCTGCCCTTCTGCTCTGTGGTGGTGCTTCACGGTGACCACTCCCCCTGCTGTTAGAAGAGGAAACTGCAGATGTGGAGCCAGGGAGAAGCTGGCCTGAGTGAGTCCTGGCCTCTCCCACCGGTGCCAGCTTCCATCTCGTTCTCTGTAGCAGCAACTGAGGAGGTTCTTCCTGGATGATGGGAGGAGAGGAAGGACTGTGCTTTTCCTTAGGGAAATAGTTCCTGGTTCTGCCACATTAGCAACACAGGCCTGCATGGGTTGAGCAGAGCCAAGGCTTTGAAACAGGTGTGAAGATCTTTTTACTGAAGGTTGATGATAGAAGAGAAGCTTCCCTTGGGATTTTTCTTCTTCCTGGCTTCCCCTAATCCCTGGGTCCCCTAGAGGAGTCCTGTGGCTGGCAGAGACTGCTATGTGTTATAGCTAGAGATCCTGCTCTTCTAGCTCTTGTCCTGGGCTCAGCACCTACAAGGGCTCAGTAAATACTGGAAAGGCAGTGTTGACCTTGGGCCACCGGTTCGCTGAAGGAACTCTGGCTCTTTGGTTCTTTCTAAGCAGGAGAGAGTTGATAAAGGCATCGAGACGGACGGTTCCAATCTAAGTGGTGTCAGTGCCAAGTGTGCCTGGGATGACCTGAGCCGGCCCCCTGAGGATGACGAAGACAGCCGAAGCATCTGCATAGGCACACAGCCCCGGCGGCTCTCTGGCAAAGGTAGGAGCTCTCACCCAGCCTTCCTTCTCCTCTTTCCCCAGGCCTGGTTTTCCGGCTCTGTAGGATGGGTCTCTGACATAAACAGCCCCTTCAATAGTTTCTTTCCTGGCAGGATTTAAACAGCATGTGAAGTCTTCCAGCAGGGTGGGATTAAGGGAGCTTTGCTGACCCATTTCTCCTGTTCCTTTTGTGTGTATTTCAAATGTACCACCAGCAGTGACCATTGTGTTTTAGATTTATCCCTTGCAATCTGAGGTCATGGAGGTGAGTGGAAGCCATAGAACAGTTACAGGAAAAGGCCACAGTCCACCCACGTACAAGAGAACAAGCATCGGCCACCCATGGAATTGACTCAGGGCCCAGCTCTGGCCTGAAAACCATGCCAGACCGAGGATCACTCTGGCCTCAGGCCTTAGACAAAAGAGGCCTGAGTGTGAGGCCAGCTTGCAAACTTCCCTGCCCCACTGTCCTGCAGATACAGTGCTAGGGACTGTGGGCAGGGGACCCTGTGCCCATTACATTCCAGGTGAGGCCATGGAGAAGGAGGATATGGCTCTCTTGTTGGAAGCTCATCATGTTGGTCTTGGCTATAGAAACAGTTGTGGTTTTTAGCAAAGAGCATCCAATACTAACTCCAAAAGAACAGCAGCCATTTACAAATATACAGCTTCTTTTTCTGCTTCTTTTCTCTATTCCTCCATTTTTCTTCATTTTTTTGAAGAATAAGATACCCATAGTCCTGAATAAAATGCCTGCATATGTGATAGCACTTATGAAAGGTTTTCTTCCCATAAAGGACAACTTAAAACCCTGACACGAATATCTGACCCAATATCTGTGCCAAACCCATGGGAGGTTTCAAGAGAACATATACAATTACTGGAATCATTCAGTACTTTTGACAAAAGAGGTAATTTAAGGAGGAATTCATAATCTTGTCCAAAATTTCACCATCATTGGATTTTTTTTTTTAAATTATAAAAGTAATCCATGCTACTATTACAAGTCAAACCATTAGAAAAGTTAATAATCACCTCCATCATCCACTCCAAGCCCATCCTTTGAGCAGCCAATGTTAATTTGCTTTTCTGTATGTGTTTGTAGTTTGTGGAGGTAAGACTTAGGCCAGAATATCAATATAGGGGATCAGACTAGTAGGCTTCACCCAAAGACCAGCAAAGCAACTTGCAAAGAAATAATCCCACCCGGGACTCCTTTCTCATCTCTTGGCCTTTGCCAGACTCATGGAGAGGCAGGGTACCTGGGCCAAGGGGAGATGACCTCAGCATCTCACTGACCCAGCCCACAGGGAAGGAGTAGCAGGACCACATACCAGCTGGCCACTCAAAATCCAGAAATGTGTGTAAGAGACACCTCACCATTCATGGCAGGGCACTTACAGCCTTTACGGGCACCCATTTCAGTGGGCAGAATCTGTGGACGGGCTTGGGAGTCACTGCCTGGAACTATGTTAAAGTTAGAGCTGGCACCTAACTTCAGGAAGGGAAAGGACAGTGGAGAAGAGCCCTGTCTTGGAGGCCACCCCTTGTCTTCTACAAGAATGGCCTCTTCAGACCAAAAGTTTCTTGAGAACATGATGCCTTATCAGCCCTGTGTCCTCACACTGCACCCACTCAGATCTCGCAGCTGATGCCTAGAGGAGGCTCAGGAGGCCTTCCTGGGGGCCTTTCCCCAGCATGTCTACAGAACCAGGTTCCAAGGGCCGGGTTGGGGGATGCTGGGAGGCCAAAGGACCACTAGACAACTTAGTGGTGTTGTTGCAGACACGGAGCAGATCCGGGAGACCCTGAGGAGAGGACTTGAGATCAACAGCAAACCCGTCCTTCCACCAATCAACCCTCAGCGACAGAATGGCCTCACCCATGACCGAGCCCCGTAAGTTCCCTACCACAGCGGGGCTTAGTGCAGCTACCTGTTAGCAAAGTCCCGGGGCTGGGACAAGGGGACAGTTTGGTCCTGAAGGGCCTGTTTCTGTGGCTTGCAGAGAGAGAACAATGCTGATAGCCCTTGCTGGATGGGCCCAGGGTCTGGGGAATACGGATCTGTGGGTCATAGATAGGAAAGGGCCTCAGAGGGGACCCAGCGGAGCAGAAATATAAACATTAGTAAATATTTATATGGGCTGTGTGAGCAGACGGGAGGCCAAATTGGGGCAAAATCTGAGTTGGGGCCTCCCAGCCTTGTGGGAGCCCATTGTGCTGAGCACGGCTCCCCCTTATCTCAGCCTCGACCAGAGTTGCCCTTCCTTCCTTCCTGGAGCCTGGTCTCCGGCTGATAGCTGCAACCCCAGGGGCCTCACTGTCTGGCCAGCCCCATACTGGACGCCTGCTACTGAGGCCCTTCTTCCTGCCTGCCTTCCATGGGGCCCAGGGCAGGGAAGGGAAGTCCCTTGCAGGCCTCTGCTGCCTATCCAGGGGCCTCCATAGCCCTTGGGAGAGACTGTGGCCACCCCAAGGTCAGATCCGTTTCCTGCTGACCTCTTTTCCTCTGAGAGGGGACAAATGGTGGGTAGGGCTGGAGCTGGGCATCCCCCTCTGCTCTTAGTCCCAGGGCAGCTCTAGGGAATAGCTGCTGGCAGGGGATACCTGGGAGCTGGCAGGCCAGAGCAGGAACCTGGCCTGCTAGGGAGGAAGTTGCTGTGCTCTGAACTAAAAAGGAAGCAGCTTACTCCTGCAAGACCAGTGTAATCTGTCCTCCTTCTCAAAAGTCTTTATTACACACTTGCTGTGTGGCAGGCTCAAGACCCAGGGGTCCATCTGAGGTGCAGACTCTTTTAGGGGCACGTGAACAATTAAATTAATTAATTAGCTAATTGGTGTGAGTCTGGCTGCCTATGCAATTTTTTAGAAATAGCTACTTCTTTCTATTCTAGCTCCAGATGTTCATCCACAAGCCCCCGGGATAGTGATTTAATACCCTGCAGAAAAGACAAGTCAGCATGATCAGGAGTAGTTAGGGAGGGCTTCTCAGAGGAGGAAGAACATGAGCTATGGACCCTGAAGGCACCCTGGAATTGTAACAAGTAGGGGAAGGAGCTGACAGGGATGGAACAGGAAAGTTAATGCTGATGCTGGGAGCAGACTGTGGAGTAGAGAGAGTTGCTCTGGGGACAGGCCTGCCCAAGGGGCTCACCGTGCAGAAGCCATGAGGATTGAGCTCTTTGGCAAGTGCCAGGAGAAGCCTCCACTGCTTCCTCAGAGCAGTTTTCAACTCCAGCCAGTAGGTTTCTCCAGCCAGTTACCCTGAAGTAGCTGGCTTGAGGCACCATGATCTTCCCTTGGCAGCAGCAGATGGCCAGGCTGGGTTGTGTGGCATCTGGAGCCTCTCTACCTGTGAATCTGGACCCTTTCCCAGGCCACACTCCTTGTGCCCTGAGCTTGGCTTCTAGGCCCCCAAGCCCTGGTGATAGGCCTGGAGGTACTTGGAGGCTTAAAGGCTCAAGCAGATTGCCTATAACTTGCAGACAGTCTTAGCCCAGATGGCCCTTCCACCTCTGGAGACACCCCACTTGCCCCTCTTGTATAGCTGATATAGGTCTGAGGTCTCACTTCCCGTCTTGGGCATACTTCCAGCTGGTATGGCCCCCAGACATTGCAAGGAGGCACAAGTCTCTGGGTTTCTAGATGCATACATACCGCTCCTTCAGACTGGGCAGTGGGCATCAGATCTGGTCCGAGGGCTGTCTGTAGACAGAGGCTGCAGCCTCCACCCTTTGACCTGAGCTACATAGAGATGGGTAGGAATAGACCAGAGGTGCCAGCCCTCTGGTATCTCCCTTTCCTGCAGCTCAGGTACCCAGTCAGGTCTCCCAAGTGCCAGAATCTGCAGTCTGGAGGGAATCGGAACCTTTCCTCTGAGGTTCTCAGTGCCGGTTACTAATTTGTTAACAATTGGTTGAGAAATGGTTCCTCCTCCTTTGCCAAGAATATTTTCCAACACACCCCTCATGTCTCTCAAGACTCTGGCTCCCTATTATCTCATGATCAACGATGATGGACTTGGTTCAGATAAGCAAGCACAGTTGTAATATTGTGCTTCCCACTCTGGGACTTGACCCCATTTCAGATAAACCACATAGCTTGCAACTGAGAAAGCCAATCCCAAACGTGCTGGCACCCGTGTTTGCTCCTCCCTGGGAGGAAGGGGGAGCAGCCAGCAGGGACCTTCTTGTGCCTACAGGTCTGATTTCCCTTTAGTCTGGCCCCCTGGGCTGGGGCATTCAGATGCACGGGCTTCCCGGGTCTGAATGAGGCCTGAGGAAGCCACAGTGCAGAGGAGCTGATGGAGCCCGACATTGGCAGCTGGGCCCTGGCCTACCTGGGGAATCAGATACTTGCTCTTTTCATGCCTCAATAGCAACTAACACTTCAGTCACACCTAGTATGTGCCAGGTGATGTTCCAAGTGCTTTATAGCATCTGAATTTAGCTCATCCTCATAGTCACTCTAAGAAGTAGATAATCTTATAGATGAGGAAACTGAGGTAAGAGAGGCTAATGAGCAACTTGCTCACAGTTATATCAGGGTGGAGCTTATGGCGGGCTATTAGCCATTAATACAGTGTGATCTTCCTCACCCCATGAGTGGGGATCCCGTGAGGGACACACAAGACTGTCTCTGAGGTGGTAACCCTCACTGGTGGCTCTTATCTAACTAGTTGGAGTACAAAGAGAGACCTTTCACATGACATCAAGGGCAAGGCTAAATCCTGGAGTTAGAAGCGTACTCTGCATATTTAACCCTGGAGAGGACATTCCATCAGGCTCCTGCTTCCAAATCCCAGAGCTGTGTCTATGTCATAATTGGCTCATTTATACCAGAGCTACTTTTTGACACAGAGCCTTTTCTTCATGCTCAGAAACAAAACCAACCCTATCTGTGGCCCCTCCACCACCTCAGAGGTTAGGGATTTCTTTCTTTCTTCCTTGAGGCCTTATTTCCTGCTTCCCAGAAAGGCAGACCCACCTGGGCAACCTGCTCCTCTCCCACTAACCCTTGCCAGCCCCCCCGCCCACCGCCCTCCCAGAAAGGGGCTCCTTCTAGCATTTCACACCCTTTCATTCCTGCCGTGGAGTTTCTATCTGCCTTTCCCCAAGGTGATCAGTCGAGAAAAGCCTCCTTGGGCTTGGCTGGCACCTTCTTTCCCACTGCCTGCCCGAGGGAGTTTAGGAAGCATGAGAAATAGTTCCTTTGTGCCACTAAGGAGAGTCTGGCTTAGAGACGGACCTCGGGGGGGGGAAAGTCACTGGGCGTCTTCCCTGTCTGAGGTTGCCGGTTAAACATGCAGTTCTACAGAGTCTGGCCTTAGCTCCCAGCCTCCTACAGTGTGTCGGAGGATGTGAGTGTCCGGTGCATCATGTGGAGATGTTTGCTTTTCTGTTAACTGTTACTCTGATGCCGGGAACCTGTAGCAGTGTCCCAGGACCTCCCCCTCCCTCTGCCAGCGACTCCCTGACTGAGGTGGGGGGAACTTTTGGGAGCCTGTGGATCAATATCCTCCCAGAGAGGGACTCAGGTGTGTGTGTATACACAGGTTCCTGGCCGTGGGGAAAACTCTTTGTAGTTGAGGCACCTTTAAAAAGCAAACTAACCATTCTTGCTGATCCAAGTTTCTTGGTCGTCTGGACTTGTACCAATAGTTTTTAAGGTTTTTTTTTTTTTTTTCTTTTTGCCTTAATTTCCCAGAGAATTAAAGTTTTGAATTCTGTTGTGACATTCTCAGCTGCACCCTCCCTCCAGCACAGATAGACATACCCACACATAAATTTCTCTCCACTTTTATGGGTGTTTCTGCTCCCATTTGTTTGGCCTCCTGGGTAGGGTGACCTTGCTGCCTCTCTTCCCGAATCTTGAATAGCTTGTAACCTGACTAGGGAGTCATCCTTTAGGAAAAAATGTGTTTTGTTTTGCTCATCCTCAAAGCCATGAATGTTAATTAGGAGAAGAAAATATCTAGTTTGCATCCAGTGAGCTGGGTGAAAGAAGGTGAGTTTCCACCTGGGAAAATAGTTGGGCTGTTGCTATTGCTGCTCATACGCAGGGCGATCTTCAGTAACCCTGTTCTAAGGGGTCTGTGGCATCAATGCAGTGGCCAGCCCGGAGCCTGCATCTGTCACATTGTCTTCCCTCATCCCTCCCAAGCTCGGGAAGTATAGTTTTTTCACTGGAGAGAAAAGCCCAGAAAGAAAGAGGCCTGCTCTCAGGGTCTCTGCCAGGCCCCGCAGAGCTGAAGAGACAGACCCAGACCTCTGTGATGTACGTGTGTCGTGCTGAGTGCCTGCCTTTATTTGCCTTTCTCAGAAATACACCTTTGAAAGGGTAAAACAAGGTGCTCCACAGCAAATCCAGCTCAGTGAATGTGTTTGAAACTCCATTCTCTGCTCCACTTCCCCAAAGAGATGAAGCCATGCTCATTGTTGACTCCCCAGCCTCGAGTTCATGGCCAGCCCATTGAATTCCCCATCCAAAATACATCCCCGCATCCTCAAGTTGCACAATCGGGAGTGTTTTTATCGCCCATCCTTGATATTCATTGTCACCCAACACTTCAGCAGTGAGTCACTGCTCCAGAGAAGGGAAAAGGAAGGCTCAAAGGTGAGAGCTGGAGAGAGGAAATGACTCAGTGTCTCACAGAATGGGAAGCCGAGGGCCCTGGCTAGAGTGGGCTCCTTCAGGAAAGCAGGGATCCTATTTGCCCACCCAAGCAGAGCCCAGGCTGGGATGGAGGTCTCTGGTGCCCAGAGGAGTTGACGGTTAGTTAAGGAATCCCTTAATCTTAATGTAAGTTTTCTCACTCTGTCTTCAGCTACACTGTGTCTCACTGTTCTGTTATCACATTCCATACTTGGAATATTCACAGTGAAAAGACTGCTTATTATCATTTAGTTATTGATTTACCAATGCCCTGCCTTTTGCTCCTGGTCTTGTCCCCATCAGAGAATTTCTCAGAATGACCAGATGATTGAGCCTTTTGCTTAACGGTAATTGTGGAGGTGAGCTGGTGCCCTCATCCCCACTCATACCCTGTTCTAGTCCCGCCCTGAAGACAGGCCTACAAGCAGTTCTTTCTCTGGAAAGTTCAGAGCTTTCGTCAGCAATCTGAAAGCAAAAGGAATAATCTCCCCGGCTACACGCAGAATCCAGAGATTGGGCTGGGCTCAACGGGCCAAACCCACTTCACTTCTGAATAGTTGCCAACCCTCATGCCCTGGTTCCCACTCTGGGCAAACCCAAGGAGAAGGCCCCAAGAAGTGTGGCTAGTGTATATGTCACCACTGTCATGGGACTGGGATTGTGGCTCAAAGGAGCCTTGGTGGTTAGGCTCCTCTCATTTCCATGCCTGCTGCCATTGATAGAATCTAACCAGTACCCTGGGGTTAAAGTGGAAAAATTAAGACTTTTCAATCTGAAGAGACCACGGTGGAGAAGAAAATGGATAAGGTTCTGTCAGTGTGTAGAGTATGGGTAGGGTGAACAGGGGCATGTACTGTAAACTATACAGCACTAGAAATCAGGAGTCTTGTCTTGACACTGGAAGGAGATGGTATTTTGGGATACGTAAAAAGTCACCTTATGCAGTGGGAAGTATAAATATAGAATGTGTTATGCAGACAGGTGGTAAAGGAGAAATGAATGGAAAGATTTAGATCAATTCCTGAATTACCAAGGTGTGCCTCTAAGCTATCTCATAAATCTCCCCTTGGTGCTCCCAATGCAGGAGGAATCCTAGGGTAACAGGTTTTTGTGGCCAAACAGGCAGTTTTTATTGAGCATTGCCATGTGCCAGGCCCTGTGTGTTAGCTGCTGTTGTCCTCATTTTATAAATTAGAGCATGGAGGCTTAGCTGTATTAGATAACTCATCTAGGGTCAATAAACTAGGAATAAGGGTCAGAGCCAAGATTTGAACGTTGGGTTGACTCCAGATCCAGGCCTCTTCACCACTGGATACTGCCTGTCAAAGAGGATACAAGTGGGGTAACTGCCTGCCAACTCCCAGGAAAAAGATAACTGGAAGTCTGCATACCAATGCACGGAGTAAATGTGGTATTTTAGTTTGCCTGGAAACCCAAGAGGGTGGCAGGTTAGAGGAGGGGGACCATTTGGCTGAGAGAAACATCCTATATAATAAAGAGGTAATATGCAAATTGACCATCATGCCCTCGCACAAGATGGCCACACCCATGTGGTCACAAGATGGCCACCCCCATGTCATCACAAGATGGCCACCACAAGATGGCCAACAGGGGAGGGCAGTTGGGGGCGACCAGGCTGGCAGGGGAGGGAAGTTAGGGGCAACCAGGCCTGCAGGGGAGGGCAGTTAGGGGTGACCAGGCTGGCAGGGGAGGGCAGTTGGGGGTGATTGGGCCGGCAGGGGAGCAGTTAGGCGTCGATCAGGCTGGCAGGGGAGTGGTTAGGGCAGTGGTTCTCAACCTTCTGGCCCTTTAAATACAGTTCCTCATGTTGTGACCCAACTATAAAATTATTTTCATTGCTACTTCATAACTGTAATGTTGCTACTGTTATGAATCGTAATGTAAATATCTGATATGCAGGATGGTCTTAGGTGACCCCTGTGAAAAGGTCGTTCAACCACCAAAGGGGTCGCGACCCACAGGTTGAGAACCGGTGAATTAGGGGGTTATCAGGCTGGCAAGCAGAAGCGGTTAGGGGCAATCAGGCAGGTGAGCGGTTGGGAGCCAGCAGTCCCGGATTGTGAGAAGGATGTGGGATCGGGCCTAAACCGGCAATTGGACATCCCCCGAGGGGTCCTAGATTGGAGAGGGTGTAGGCTAGGCTGAGGGACAGTCTCCCTCCCCCCTCCCCCCCAGCGCATGAATTTTGTGCACCTGACCTCTAGTACTAAAAAATAAAGTAAAAGATGCTGGAGTATGTGTTCCATTGAAGTGAGTGGGGAGACATATGGGGTACAGGAAATGGGATCCAACAAGAGACAAGAGGAGCCCCCAGGGTGAAGGTGAAGAGTGGTCCCATGATGACAGCTTTGCTGCAAAAATAAAAGGCAACCAGTTCAGACTGGAGCAGTTTGGGAGGGTTCTCTGGAGAAAATGTCTCAGAAGATAATATTGATAAATACTTGATGTATTTGAATCTCTTAGGAGAATCTATAGACCATTGGTAGTTAGTTTAGGATTCAATTGGTGATAAACGCATTGAAAACCAAGACAGTAAATCCAAGAAAAATAGAAAATTACATCAGAAAGAGTAATCATAGTATACTACATGACTCAGTTGTAAACAGCATTCGGTATAGTATAACAATGTAAACACTTATCTTGGGAAGATGGGAAGGTGGGGTGGGGGCATGGAAGGGTACTAAAAGCTCATCCTCCATATTGGGAAGTCAATAGGTAAAGCCTGAAAAGGGAATACCCAGAATTAGAAATAAAGCATATTAGAAATATTGAGGAAAATACCAAAAGAATCAGCTAACAGCCGAGACCGGTTTGGCTCAGTGGATAGAGCGTTGGCCTGCGGACTGAAGGGTCCCAGGTTCGATTCTGGTCAGGGGCATGTACCTGGGTTGCGGGCACATCCCCGGTGGGGGATGTGCAGGAGGCGGCTGATCAATGTTTCTCTCTCATCTATGTTTCTGACTCTCTCTCTCTCTCTCCCTTCCTCTCTGTAAAAAATCAATAAAATATATTTAAAAAAATAAAAATAAAAATGGCTTTAAAAAAAAAAAAGAATCAGCTAACAGATGAAAGTGGTTGTTTCTGAGGAGGGGATAGTGGGAAGACTGCTGACTACTGTAATGAACCTTACTTAAAGAACTATTTGACCCTTTAACCTTTATAAAAAAAAAAAAAAAGTCAAAGAAATGCTATAATAGTAGCTGTTATGGCTTGCCCTAGCCAGGAAAAAGGAAGGATGATACTTTTCAGGAAAAAAATCACAAAGTTGGTGCCAAGGCAAGTCCTGGTCATGCAGAGGAACTTCAGCTTCCCTGGCATCAGGCTGAGGGCTGATTAGTGTGTAACCACCCAGCAGGCCTCCTAAGCGTGTCTGTCTGGGCGTAAAGGAAATGATGAGGGACACTCGTCTGTGCACCTCATTCTGACCAGCAAAGAGGTTGATGGAGTAGACATGACAGGGCCTTGGGAGAAAGCATGTTGGGCAGAGCAGTGCCTGCCGGTCAGTGGTCTCCAGGGGGAGGGCCCCCACATCCTTTCAGGGGGTTTTGTTGGATGTTAAGTGAAAAGGGGTTCTGGAAGACGCTGACTCACACAAAATGAAACCAGTTTGTTTGCTTTCTATAGCCCTCCTCAGAGTCTTCAAAATGCCAACATTTTATGAGTCTCTAATCTGAGATGCAGCATATTACATTCAGCCCTTGCCACATCTGCTTTTCTAGAAGCTTCTCTTAAATTAAAATTCCATCAAATACCCTTTGGGAAGCCCTGCCCTGGCTTTCTAGGAAGCAGTTCTTTTAAGAGTTCAGGGGAAAAATAGATGTGCCTTCATGGTCTTGAAACCCCCAGAAGAAAGACCACTAGAAGGCTGGGAGGTCCGTCAGGAGTAATATTGTGGTTACGTTCTTCGCTGGCGTCAGGAACCTGGGGATTTCGCCTCAGTCCTGTATTCGCTCAGTGTGTGACCCTGGGTTAGTTATTTAAGTCTCTGAGTTTCAGTTCATCTGTAAAATGGGGAAAATAATAGGGTTGTTATGGAAATCAAAGTAAAGGGTTTAGCATAGGACCTGCACCATAGTCTGCATCAATAAAAGGTAACTCTTATTATTGTAAATAGTCCCTTGAAAATTAAAAGGGGGTTGAATACCTCCAGGGACCAGTATAGATGTGTAAAAAATCATTTAAATAACTCAATTTTTAAAAAAATTTTTGAGCAAAAGCTGGAAGGAGAAGTATGTTATATCAGCACAGACTTTAAGGAACAGGGTCAAGAAAAGCTGATTTTCAAGAATTTAGTCTTGCAAAAATGTTTTGACCAGCAAAAATGACTTTAGTTTTTGTACTTCTGTTTGGAACAACAGCAAAAAGGAAAACCTAGGCCTCCTTTTTGGGCAGTGTTAAGTTCATCAGTGGCAGAGAGGAAGCAAAATTTACTTGAGTTCTATTATGCTTCCATCTCAAAAAGAATGGTTGTCAGATCAGGAAGGTGATCACACAGGCATAGGAGGGCTGAAGCCATGATTTCAGATCTCCTGGTCCACATGTATTGTGCCCCAGAATCCCAGGCAAATTGGCAGATGAGATTCAGGAGGCTGAGGTCAGAAATCTTGGAGGGAATGGGAGAGAGGTGTTGGCAGTCTGAAAGTAAAAAGTATCTTGACTCTGTAGACGAGTGAGCTTGGTGTCAACTCTCGGGGAAAATTCTGGACTAGATTTTTCAGCAAGTAGGCTGTGAACACTCCGTAAGGGAAACAGCCCTGAGAGTCAGCATGGGCTCATGAACGGTCAGACCTGCCAGGCCACCCTCACTGCCTTTTTAGAAATAAGTTACTTATTTCTACCTGGTAGACAAAGGAAGTACTGTAGAGCTTTTATAGGTGGGGTTTAGTAAGACATTTTGAGAATGTCCTCTGATATCATTGTTGGCAAGACAGAGAAATGTCCACAGAGCATCCAGGAGGGGGAGGGGCTTGGTGATGGGATGGTTGGGTTGGTTTATAGTTGGTTGAGTGAGCATACCCAAGAGTACTGATGTCAGTCTGTCAGTCTGTTTGCCTGGCCCTGTCCTGTTCACTGTTAGTCAAAGCCTGGGATGAGAACACGGGTGGCAGTTTATCAGCTTTGTCAGTGATGTGAAGTCAGAGGGGAAAGCTGATATGATGAATGCCAGAGTCCGCTTTCAGGAATATCCGAGCTGCCTAAAACACTAGCCAGACAGTGAGGAGTTCTGCTTTTAGCTCCAAAAACTCCACAGGACCTACAAGGTGGGGGCGAAGAGGTCTCAGTGCAGCCTGTGGGAGAAAGCCTCAGTGCAGCACAGGGGAATGCAGTATGAGTTGGCAGTGCGATTAGGTTACAAGGAATAGACAATCTGATGACAGTTTTAATAGAAATAAAATATCCTGCACAAGAAAGCCCCTAGTCCCTCTGCGATCTGCACTGGTTAGGCCACATCATATATTTATTTCCACACACAGCCCTTCACTTCCGGACACGACGCTCTGGCTTTACGAGCTAGAGTGAATTCATAGGAGAGTGATGTGAATGGACAGAAGAGACCAGAACCTTGTCTTGAAAATATAATTGGAAGTTGGGGCCACAAATTCTGGAAAAGAGAAACTGTTGATGGGCAGTGAGAGCAGCTTTAGGGATTTGAAAGGCTGTCATGAGGGTGGATTAAACTTCCTGGGCATCTTGACGATGAGTGGGTGAGAACTACAGGAAGGCCGATTGTGCTCTATAGAAGGAAGATGGCCTTGCCAGTGCCTCCCTCAGCAGGAGAGAGGCCTCAAAGGTTTAGATTGGCCTATAGTTGGGCCTTCCCAGGGCCCGCAGTGTCTGCTCAGGGAGCCAGGACCCCTTCAAGCCCCATCTCAGAAGCCCCCTCTCTCAAGCTTAGGGCAAGGCCTTTGCTCAGAAGGGGGGCTGACTTGGCCAGAAGCAGAGGGACTATGGGCCCAGGGAAAAGGCAAACAGGTCTGTATTAAGCTGTCAGCTTCTTGCAGGAGGAGCAGATAGACTTCTACAGGCAGCCGCTAACATCCTGGTAATGCATTCCAGATATACTTTGAGCACCTAATACATCCCAGACACTGTTAGGTGCTTAGCTTGGGTCATCTCATTTAATCCTATAAAGAAGGAATATTGTTATTTATTTCCATCAAGAGGATACGGAAGCTTAGGAAGAGGTTTAAGTCATTTGCCTGAACCAATGCTTTTAGCCAGTCTGCCGCCTGGGGCAGTAGGTCATCCTTCACCCCTGGCTCCATATCCCTAGCAGTCCCTGTGGGTGTGGACCATGCCTCCCTGGGACCCCTTCTCCCTTCCAGCCCACAACCTATGCCTTCCCCTCCACTGGGAACTCAGGGAGAAAACAGTCCAGCTGAAAAATTAGGCCATGCTGGCGAGCACACTACTTATTTTTTTATGACTAAGATTAAGCTGACAACCATGCAAAACATTGCAAACCTGTGTCGGCTGCAGATTTAATACCTCACCCAGCCCACACAAATAATTCATGCTTCTGAATCAATGTCCAGAAAAAACAAATCAGCAAAAAGCTGGGCTCCTGCGTGTGTGTGAGCAGCCGCATTTCCATTGAAGCAGCATGCCGGAAATACCCGAGCTCCAGGACTGCACATCCAGCATTCTGCAGGTTTTTTTCTCTTAAAAGATTAAAGTACGATTTCAAATGATTGAAGGTTGGTGGGAGGTGTAAATGTGGGCACTTGTCACATTAATTCTTCAGATGATTAAGTTCTTTTCCATTTCTTTAAAGCTATTTGCAGTTGGGTTTGATGTCCTCGTTCAGGGTGAGTGTGTTGTAGCAGTTACCAAGGTGACTTTAGCTGACTTTCAACAATTTATTTTTCCCTCCAGCTTGAGATGTCTCTAGTCCTGTGTGCTGTTGATTCTTCTCCCCCAGCCTCCCACCCCCACTCCCAGTTGCTATTCATCAGCATTTTTGCCTGTGCCAGAGGCGGGGATCCTCCTAGCAGGCCCCGCAGGCTCGGAGGCCCTGCCTGGCAGCCAGGCCTCGGCCTCTTTCGGGAGCAGGATGACATGTCAGTCAGTGTGCACTGTAGTAGTCAGAGGTGGCACAGGGAAGCAATTGTAAGAGTCACGCCCTGGCTCTTCCACTTAAACTCACTCTGTGACCTTAGGCTTGTCACCGCACCTCTCTGAGCCTCAGTTTCCTCATCTGTAAAAGAAGGGTTAGCCTAGAACAGCCGTGGGCAAACTACAGCCCGCAGGCAGGATCCGGCCCGTTCGGCTGTTCTATCCGGCCCGCGGAGCCGAAAGAGCGGAGGGTTCTCTTGCTCTCCCCTCCGCTTCTTCACCAGCAGCAGTGTTAACATGTATTAGTTCACACAAACACTCCATCCATGCTTTTGTTCCCGCCCTCCGGTCCAGTTTAAGAACCCATTGTGGCCCTCGAGTCAAAAAGTTTGCCCACCCCTGGCCTAGAATCTCCCTGGGGTGTTTGATGCAAGGACTCAGAAAATCTATGGGCTCCTAACTCTGGAGCAGAGGAGGGGCTCCGGCGGAGAGCTCTCCTGAGTCCCGCCCTTGTCTGGGCTTGGGGAGGAGGTGGTGTTCGGTGTTGCTCTCCTTTCTGGGGAGGGAGGCAGGAGGCCTAGCGGCTGGATATAAGGGAGAGCGTTGGTCAGAGGTCCTAGGCTCCCACACTGGCCTGCCGCAGACCAGCTCTGTGTCCTGGATCTGTTTTGTAAAGGAAAGAGGGAGATTAAACAACCTGAGTTTCCTCCGAGTGCTGAAATTCTGTGACCCTCTGACCAGAGCATTTGTCTCCTCAGGTCTTGTGAAAGGGTTTGTCAAAGGAGAAGCGAGAGCAAAGGGCAGTTTCAGAATTGGCTTTGGGAAACCAAGGGGAGGGAGTGCTCGGTGAAAGAGCAGTCTCATACATCCGGGGGTGGGTCCACCCAGCTCATGGGAGGTCCCCATTACCTCAGGGGCTTTTATTAGCCCATGTCACCCTCCAGCCTCTTGCCTGCTGACCTCATACCTCCCTCTGGGGAGGTCCTCTGCCTCACTGGCCACAGATCCCAGCGCTCAGCCTTCCAGTGTGTGAGGGGGTTGGCCCTGCCCCTCACTGGCTCTCCGCCTGTCAGGCCCAGACATCCTGGGTGGCTTTGGCCACTTGAATTATAAATAACTAGAGCTTCTCACCCAGTATTTTGATGGACACTAGGGAATTGTTCTGAGATTCACTGCCCAAACCAGGTTCCGGCCTTTTGAATGGGATCAGTGGGTAACCCTCATTTCTGGCTGAGGCAGATTTGAGGCGTTTCAGTAGGGGCAGCTGAACTTGAAAAAGCAAATCTTAGATTGCAACGGGACCTCGTGGCTGAGCTGTGGGACAAGCTGTTGGTAGAAAGCAGGACAGGAGGGAGTATGAGGCAGCAATGACAGCTCACTGTGGCCAAGGCCATACTCAGACTCTGGTACAGGGCTCTGCAGCCCGTCCAGGCTCACTGGTCTGCCTCCTGAGAGCCTGGCTTCCACCCCCTCGCTGAGGACTGCATCATTTCCTGCTTAGACGAAGGCTGTGTATGTCACTGCAGCTCCTGGCCATTAGCAGAAGTATGTAAGCCTAGAGCCTTTCAGAGTCAGCTGGAAGGAAGCTCTTGGAGCCTGTCTCCTGGGTTTCTAGCAGCCACAGAGAACTCGGAGTCCGAGGCTACAGGGTCAGAGAAGGACCCCAGAAGCTCCTGCTGCTGTCATAGGGAAAAACAAGTCACCGTGACATAAACATTTATACAGTGTGTTGGCCAAAGATGCGAGCTTCAGAGCCAGATCTATCTGCGACCACATCCCAGCTTCACACTTCCTGGCTGTGCAGCCTGGACAAGTTACTTACCCTCTCTGATCCTCAGTTCCTTATCTGTAAAGGAATAGAATAGTTATGCCCACCTCGTGGCAAGGTTGCTTGGCAAGTTCTCTTTTTAATTAAAATTTTTTAATATTTTATCCATCACCATTTATCCCTTCTATGCCCTCTTCCACCTCCGCCTGCCCCCACCACCTGCAATCACCACACTGTCGTCCATGTCCATGAGTTCTCATTCTTTTTGTTCCTTTTTGCTCAGTCCCTCCACCAACCCCCCAACACCCCCTCCCCACCCAGAGCTGTCTGCCTGCTCTCTATCTATGAGTCTGTCTCTGTTTTGCTTGGTAGTTCTTTTGTTCATTAACTTCCACATGAGTGCAATTATATGGTACTTGTCTTTCTCTGACTGGCTTATTTCACTTAGCATAATGTTCTCCAGATCCATCCATGCTGTAGCAAAAGGGTAATATTTTTTCCTTTTTTCAGGAGAGTAGTACTCCATTGTATAAATCTACCACAGCTTTTTTATCCACTCATCTACTGATGGAGACTTTGGCTGCTTCCAAATCTTGGCTGGGCAGATTCTTATTGAGTGGTGGCTATTGTTATCATTACCATCAATGACTGCCATTGTCGTTGTTCAGGATCCCAGCCTGGGAGACTCCCGTCTTGTTCCGCCCTGTGGTCCTGTGGTCAGAACTTATTCCTGTGCTTGCTTCACAGGAGCCGCAAAGACAGCCTGGAAAGCGACAGCTCCACAGCCATTATCCCCCATGAGCTGATCCGCACACGGCAACTTGAGAGTGTACATCTGAAATTCAACCAAGAGTCAGGAGCCCTCATTCCTCTCTGCCTAAGGTGAGAGCCCCACAGCACCCAACTTGGCCTCAAGGAGCCACCGTGCCTGTGCTTGCCATCTCCCCCCATACCTCACTGGAGTCTGGGGCCCAAGGAGGGAGGAGAACTAGTCAGGCAGCTCCATGGAAGCCTGTCGGGGAGCCTGCGGACTCTGAACCGTCCAGTAGCCCCCACTATGCTGAAGATCTCTCCTTTGTCCTGTTCCCTTAGGTGGGGATTCAGTGACATAGGGCATCCCAGATGCCCCTGCCCTCCCCCAAACCCAGAGTTAGGGGTGGCAGGGTCCCCATCGCACTGGTGTAGTAGGGCAGGGCTCTGGTGGATTGGGCTCTGCTTTCTCCTGCTTGCTGCTTTTCCCATGTAAAACACTCAGTTCTTCAAACCCAGTGGCCAGTCCAGCAGACTCCTCGAGGGGCCAGGAAGCCCAGCTGTGTCCCTTCTGCTACTGTCCACAGTGCCAGAAACCCAGCCCTGTGTCCAGAGTTCAGCTCTCTGCTTGGGGATGCTGTACTGGGCTGAATCTGTTGCAGCTGGCTTCCTCCACAGCTCTCAGGGGTTCCACCCTGTTTATTGCAGGAGAGGCTACAAGAATAACTCAAAACTCAGACCACAGTGACAAGGAAGAAAGGGCAGGGGAAGAAGGACCCCAACAGCTCCTGCTGCTATCATAGGGGAGAACAAGTCATTGTGACATAAACGTTTGTATAGTGTGTTGGCCAAAGATGCGAGCTTTAGAACCAGATCTGCACTGGTTTGGACCCTCCACACTGTCCGTGGAGCCTGGGGAAGGAACTTGGATGGTGACAGGCTTGGCCAGCCACCCTGGTTAGCAGGGCAAAGATAGCTAGTAGTCAGGATGAATGGCGGCTGGCAGGGTCCCCCCTCTCCCCACAGCTAGGACCCTAGGCATTTCCTCCCCAGCTCCCTCTCTGAGCCAGGCTCAGGGCCTTTCGATTATGAAAGGGTTAATCTGGGGCAGCCTGAGAAAGCCAAGAGCAGCTCTGCTTCCTTTGCTGAGTGGCATCTTTGCCCCACTGGTTGCTCCTGCCTGCCCTTCCCCCAGATGTATTTCCAGACTGGGGATTCACAGTGACTTCTGGTGCTCCCTCGGAGTGACCCTACTTGGCTTCAGCTTTTCTTTTCTTTCTTTCTTTTTTTAAATTAAAAATGGGCTTTTCCCCTTGTGGCTAGTCATTTAAATCTTATGGGAGGTGCACAAGCAGGTGGGAGATTCTGGGCACAGGGCTTGTGCTGTGAAGACACTCCACCATCATCCAAGAGTGGGAAATTAGGAACTACTTCACCCCCATCCTCTAAACAAAGGGGCCGTGACCCACCCACCCCACCTTAGCTCTGGGCATGACCCTGGGTGCACTGCTAACTGCCCTCTGGCCTCACCAGGACATGAAGGAGGTGGACTCGACTTCCCCTTCAGGCCCTTTGAATGCTGATCTAGTGTCTCTGCTAGCTTTGAGCACTTTGGAAGAACGCCAGGAGAGAAATCGTGAGAGGCTTCTCTTGGAAGGTGTTGAAATGAACATGTTTCGTTACAGTCCCCTCTGGACTGGTGGGCAGTCAGGAGGGCATGTGCCAGGCATCCTGTCCCAGGGAGCATAGCCCCAGTCCCTGAGCCTTGGCCAGGCCTGCTGCTCACTGTCTTCATGTTCCCACCCCCAGGGGCAGGCTCCTGCATGGACGGCACTTTACATATAAAAGTATCACAGGTGACATGGCCATCACATTCGTCTCCACGGGAGTGGAAGGTGCCTTTGCCACTGAGGAGCACCCTTACGCAGCTCATGGACCCTGGTTACAAGTGAGAAGGCTCTTTTTCTTCTTCCCACCTCCTTTCCATGAGCTCTTCCAGCTCCCGTCTCCTCCCTCTCCTCCCTTGGCAGCTCTTGGTGGCTCCCTTCCTGAGGGCTGGTTATGAGAATCCGTGTGGAGTGTGGCTGCTGCTGCCTATCCCATCAGCTCCAGGAGCACTTCCTGGCCTCTCCCCTATCACTTGAGACATGAGTGATAACTCTCTAGGCCCTGGCCATTGGTAGTTCTGTTTGCCGTGGAAATCCAGGTTTTAGGGATGTGCTCTGCACCCTGGGGAAACCAAGGGTGAAGTAGAATGGGGGGACGTGTGAGGGCCACTCTCGAGTGCCTGTGGAAATCCCACCAGAATTCCTAGAAAATGGGCATGTGGACCTGGAGCTGGGATGGGCAGCTCAGCAGGCAGAGCCTCTCCCTCCCCTCATCTAATGGCTCTCCCATTCCTCCTGATGGAGACCCAGCTTCTCTGCACAGAAACCTGCTGGCTTGGCCAGAACACTTTTTTCTCCTTTGCTCTTCTGGCTGGAGCACAGCTTCAGAGCCACTGCCAAACGGGGTGCTGGGGCTGACAGCTATAGGCCTCCTTCCAGACCCCACCTTGTTTCAGGCCTCATAGGTACTTGGCCTGGTCCAGGTAAAGTAGAGGAATAACATCCTTGTCTGTTGTTCGTTTGTTGGGCGTGCGGGAGGAGGGACACTCTACCTTACCTCTCTCAGGAGTATCAAGAAAGGGACTCTGACCCTAATCAAAAAGTGACCTGCCTTGTTTGTGGCTGAAGGTGGGAGATTACAGGAGAGGAGAAGAGAGATGTGTGCGTTTTGTGGATTTAACACGGTCTGGGGGGCGGGTGTTCTGTGAAACATACACACTGTTAATGTGGGCATGCTTTTGTCTGCATGTGTGTGTTGCCTTGCAGCTCAATTTCTCCTCCTTTAGGCCAGCACTCTTTCCCCCTCCCCCCAAAATACTAACCCTTAATTAAAACAAACAGCAAACAAGGGACACCAACCACACTCCCCAGACTCAGCCAAGGTAGAAATGGAGGCTGGTGCTTTAGGGATATTGTGCTCCATAAATTATCTTGCCTTTTTCCACTGTTGTTATTACATTGTTTCATAACAAAATTACTTTGAACCATAAAGTTATAAATACATTTTAAAAGTCCCTCTTGGTAACATTAAATTTCTGTCCATGTGGTGTTGATAGTTACTGTAGCAAAAGCTCTGAAGTGTTACATTTGAAATTAGCTTAGTACATGTGGAAAGGGCCTCCACACCTCACCCCCAGTGGTGTCCCAGGCCCCCAGGCTGCCTCTGCGGACAGCAGGTAGGAGCAGGCCTCTTGCCTGGGCAGAGCCAGTAAAGAGGGGAAAGGTGGGGACCATGCAGGAGGCCCCAACCCCTGAGAGTTCACAGGACATCATTCCCAGTAGATGACCGAGTGCTGACAGGTCTCAGCCGCAATGTCCTCAGATAACATTAGCGTATATTGAAGGTTCAAGCATAATTTCTTGGGAAAGTAGAGACTGGGGTCTCCCAGAACTCAACCTGAAATCCCCCCACCCCGTTACATTTTATATCCTCAATTCTGAACCTGTTTTTGGAGTCCCACCTTCCCCTAAGAACATCTTCTTACCCTGAGGAGGGGGTGGTCAGCATCTCCAATTCTCACAAGCGTGGGGACCTTGAGCTCCCACAGACTCAGCAGATGCCATGCTGCCCATCAGTTCCCCTAAAGTTCTGGACCCAACCCTAGTTCCCAAGCCTCCTATCCCCAGCTCTGGCATTCCAGTCCACCTCCGCTCCCCTCATCTCGCCTGCAGCCCCTCAGTGAGCTTGAGCACTAGGGCTCTGCTACTCCCATGCACATGGTCCCCTCCCATTCACTGTTGCCTGGGGAACCGGGCGCAGTGGGAACCAGCCGCTGGCTTCAGCATGTTTCAATAAAGTTGCTGTGCTGGGAGCAGCTTAATCAAAGGCCTGTGTTAGGGGCTCATTAGTGTGGTCCACCACAGGGGCCAACTCACAGGGGAGCTCCCAGGAAAGCTGGCTAGGGCCTCACTCCCCAGGCACGCACCCTCACTTACCAAGGGGTTTCTCAGGCCCTTTCCAGAAAGTCCTGGGAAACCTTCTGCCCTGCCCCCAGCCGGTCCTCAGCCATAGTACCAACACCCACAGCAGCCCTCCTCCCCATCCCAGCAGTCAGCAGTTTCTGCATCTAACTGCCAGCCTGCTTCCTTTAGGGTCTTGCCACTGTGGTCACAGGCAGCTCCCTAGCTTGTGGGAACCTGGGCCTGTAATTACTGGTGGGCCTGAAGGTCTCCTTCTGAGGCTGGCTGTCTCCCTGGGAGTCGGCAGGACCTCCTAGAGGCCTGGGATTAGGCTTGTCACCAGCAAGGGCAAGAGACCCAGACTTTGGTTTTCTTGGCTGCTACTTGAACCTTCCTGTTGGTCCCAGCTGAATTGGGAGGGGCTGGATGACTTCTTGCATCAGCCTTCAACAGTCTTGGAAGCCTTCATTTCCAGCCTTGGCACCTTGTTCTGGCTACCAGCCCAGGCCTGTTATCTCTTGGGGGAAAGGCATGGCAAAGACACCCCACATGGGAGGAGAGTGACAAAGGAGAGGCTGAGAGAAAAAGGCAGAAAGTGAGGGAATCTGGGCCTGCACCTGTTCTCCATGCTGCTTTTCTCCCTGTCTCTCCAGCCCCAGGAAAGTCAGGCCCCAGCAACACAGAAAGGCAGGGTCATCGGCGACCCCAGGGTGAGCACAGTGGACATGCCCTGTTTCCTGGAGGAGCTGGAGAGGCAGAATCCTGCTCCAGTTCCTGGGCTTCTCAATTTCCAGAGGTGGACACCTTGACTCCCTCTGCCCTACCATCTGCTGTTTTCACCCTCATCGAGATGGTAGAGCCTGTCAGCTAACTCTGGGGCTGTGCAGGCAGGTCTTCAGACCCTGGGGGAGGCCTGCCAGCATTCTCTCCTGCCTGCCTTCCCCCAGCATTCTTGGTCTCGGTGGCTTGAACAAGCCCTCTCCCTTGAGTCTATCATCACCATGCTGTTAGTGCTGTGAGTGGGAGCCCAGCCCAGAGCTAAGTCATTCATCCGTCCCCAGCCAGGACTGATCTGAAGGGGAGGAAGTCGGCCCCAGAGGTTAGGTAGGGGTCACATCACCAAATATGAGAATATTTTTTTAAGCCCTGCAATGCTTTCTCAGCTGTGTGGTGTCTGACAGCTCACCCAGGTGGTGCTCCCATTCCCAGCCATTCTCTCCCAGCCCTGATGGGAGGTCCCAGGCTTGGGAGAAGACACCCTGCAGCTGTTCTGAGTGGCTCCACCCTGCAGGCCAGGTTTAGGGACTCACTGCTGGGCTCTCCTCCTCTGACTCATCACTGTCCTCAGGAAAAGCCCTGCCCTCTCCCCTCCCTACCCACCCACTTGGATGTGTGTGAAAGACACGTGGTAATCCCTGGCCCAGGCCCTGGGCAGCTCCTCTTCAGTGGCTGTACGGTTTCTCCTTCCACTGGGGAACCTGGCCACAACTGTCCTCCCCGGAAGCCTTTGCTCCGGCTGTCATGGTGACCTCATTGTCCAGGGTACACCCACTAGGTTTAGATCCTGGCACTGTGCTGGGGAAGTATACCACCCTCCCTTTCAGGAGGTGATGTGATGGCCTACGGTGCCCTCACCAGCCAACCAATAGCCAGAGCAGGAGGAGTCTGAGCCTCCTCCTCTCCACCAGAGCCAGCTTCTCGCCACCCACTGAGAATAGGAAATGAGTGAGGCCTGCCCGCTGCAGCAGCCCTACCTGCCACACACGCTGCCCCTGAGCCTGGAGTCTCTAGGCTGCTTTCTGGCTTGTGTCTGTATGTTGGAGTGAGAGGGACACCGACTGGACCGCTTCCTCATCCCTGCCTCCTCCACTGCCATCATGGGTGCCAGAGCAGCTCCTTGGCAGGCCCTGCCCTGTAAACAACACGTTTCCTTCCCTCAGAGAAGGAAGAGAGAGAAGAAGAAATCCAAACTTGTTGGAAAGCAAGAACAACGTGTCTACGAAATGCAAACAAGGCCCCGGACAGAGTGTGGATTGTCATACCAAGGGGAAGGAGTGGGCATTGTCAGCACTATTTGCAGACTCAGAAATATCATTGACCACAGACATTTGAATCCGATCTGCAGCATCTGGGCTTCTGCCTGTAGCATAGCCAGACCTGCCCAGGGCAGGCACTGACAAACAATCACTTTTTGAGTTTCTTTTGGAACTTGCTGGGGCCTGGGAAATTGGGCAACTGTTCACAATCCTCCCTCATCACCGACCAGCCAGGCTGTCCCAAGGTACCTGGTGTGAGTAACTTAGCCTAAGTTGTTGGCCTAGATTCCAAGCCCCCTCCCTGATGAAAGGTGGGGTGTGATGAGGGCAAGGAGCTGCAGCCACCAACTCACCCTATTGGTTAAGCCTGTGTCCAAACTCTGTCCCCCTGTGAACTTAGTATTTCTGGCACTCCCCCGCCATGATTTCCTGGAGCACCTTTTAAAACCCACATGCCGCCCTAACCGGTTTGGCTCAGTGGATAGAGCCTGCGGACTGAAAGGTCCCAGGTTCAATTCCGGTCAAGGGCATGTACCTTGGTTGCAGGCACATCCCCGGTATGAGGTGTGTAGGAGGCAGCTGATTGATGTTTCTAACTCTCTATCCCTCTCCCTTCCTCTGTAAAAAATTAATAAAATACATTTAAAAAAAAAATAATAATAAAGCGCACATGCCTTGGCCTTGCCCAGGATATTCTGGTTCCGGAGGTCTGGATGGGGCCTAGTCTTCATATTTTCAAAAACTTCCCAAGGGAGGTGGGTTGGGGGGCTTTCCCCTCTCAGTAGGGTGTCTCTTCCCTCCGAGGGCTGTTTGTGCACAAATACAAACATTTTATGCCCAGCATTTCGTGAGTGCAGACATCAGTGAGTGCTATTACAATTTCATCCCCATCCTCATCCTCATCATCATTATTTATACTGCTGTTTTCTGGACCAGAGCAACTGTTGCCTTACGTATGCATTCTCCAGCTAGCCTGGACACTTTCCCTGCTGTCCCACTTGGAAACCATCTTTGGGCATGAGTTTGCCTTCCTTTCCAGTTGGGCATCCTAGACTGTTGGTTTTTTAAAATGTTTTTATTGATTTTTACGAAGAGGGAGAGGTATAGAGAGATAGGAGCATGGATTGGTTGCATCCTGCAGGCCCCCCACCAGGGATCAAGCCCTCAACCCAGGCATGTGCCCTGACCAGAAATCGAACCAGTGACCTCTTGGTTCATAGGTCGACACTCAACCACCGAGCCACCCCAGCTGGACATGTCCAACCTGGTTTTTGAGCAGGTATGTCTATGCCCCTCAGGGTAACAGCCCTTTTGAGCTGAGCAACTCGCCAGGTGTTACGTAGCTAGTTGGGATTGGGATTGTTGATTTTCCAGGCCATTGGTCAAAGTCATCTACATCTCCCCAATCAGAAGAGAGAGCGAGCGGTGTTGGCATTGATTATATAAGGTTTCTAGAATCAGGCTACCTTCCCCAGATAGAAAAAGAGCCTCTACTACCATAAGGTCAGATTACTGCCCCCCTCCCCTTTTTTAATTGATTTTAGAGAGAGAGGAAGTAAGAGAGAGAGAGACATCAATCTGTTATCCCATTTATTTATGCATTCATTGGTTGCTTCTTGTACCAAACTCACAACCTTGGTGTATTAGGACGATGCTCTAACCACCTGATCTACCGGCTAGGGCCAGATTGCTCTTCTTTTATGTTAATCCTCACCCATGTTTTTTTTTTTTTAACAGAGAGAGTAGAAGGGAAGGAGAGAGAGAGACAGAGAGAGAGAGAGAGAGAGAGAGAGAGAGAGAGAGAGAGAGAGAGAGAGAATATCAATGTGAGAGAGACACATCGATTGGTTGCTTCCCGCATGTGTTCCGACCAGGCCAGGATCAAATTTGCAACCCAAGTACATGCCCTTGACTGGGTACTGAGCCTGCGCTCTTTGGTATGCTGGCTGATGCTATAACCACTGGGCAGCACTAGCCAGAGCAGGCCACTGTTCCTTTAAAGTCCAGGAGACTCTTGACCTGGTTGTCTACAAAATGGAGATGATAGTTTCCTCCTTTGCAGGACTGCCATAAAGATTCAATGAAACAATACAGGTCAAGCACTAAGCCCAGTGCCTGGCACACAGAGGAGGCGCTGCTCCTGCTATTGGTGGTGTTGTCATTGCCACTGTCATTGTCATCACCATTCCTGTTATTATTTGTGGCAGAGCCAGGCAACTCCATGGGGACCCAATGAGCTTCAAGAAGCCCAAGCCCCAGAATTGCACAGGCTTTTCCCACAGTTTTATCACAACGGGGAGTCTGTTACCAGTGAGAGTGCTCCATCATAGCTGTCTATCTCCAGTGTCCTGTTGATAAGATCTGTTAACATTCTCAGCTCCAGGTCTGAAATATACAAAGAACGGGGTCTTTGTTGAATTCAAGCGTCTAAGGTTTAACTCCCAAAGGAAATTAAATTAGGTGCCTGGAGCTATGACAGTCTGTCGTGTTCCTTTGCGGGGAATGTCACCCTTAATATCATGCAGATCTCATGTATAATTTTACCTCGTTTAGTTTCTTTAAAATAATTTGAAGTTTCCAGCAGGAACCAGCAAATCATCAAAAGTGAAAATTAACCAGCAATTAGGGTTGGTCCCCTTTTTTGGTCCTGCCATCCCCTCTCCCAGCAGAGTACAGAATGAGTCCACAGACAGATGGTACCCTACACCCTTGGTAGTTGTTCTACTAAAAGCCGCCATAACCCACCCTCCCCACCACCAATTCCAGGCCTTTGTCAGAGGAACCGGCTTAGGACTGAACTCAGCATTGGTGGCGTCATCTTTTTCATTATTGTAAAACAGCTCTTTGGAGTCGCACTGGGTGGCCACAGTCCCTGTGAGCCCTCCCCCACCTCCTCTCAGCCCCAGACCTATTTACCTCTGGCAGAAAAGTCTCTCCCTCCAAGTTATTTGTGGGCTAGAAATCAGCCCAGCCTGCCCCAGACTGGAGCCATTGTAATATAACTGGGTTTTAGGTATGCTTATGTTTGTACTAGCATTTGAAGAGATGGCAACAAGTCCCGGAAATGCCAAAAATATGAATGTGACTTTTGTACTACTCAGGCAGACTGGTGATAACTGGTAGAGAAAGCCTGGACTTGGCAGGGGGCGGGGGGGGTGGGGGGGTGCCCTGGGATAATAGGAGGAGGAGCAAGGAGCAAAACCCCTGTGGGAGGATCCGTGGGATTGGGAACTGGTCACTGTAGTCCCGTGAGAGGAAGTCGGCCAGTCCCACTGTGCGGAACTGGGAGGAAGAACGGGCGGAGGGGCACCTCAGCCCTCGGCTGGGCGTTTCCCTTTGCCTGTCTGAACCTTGTCTCTGTCCTCACTTGAGACCCGAGCTCCTCAAACAGAAACTTCAGTGAGGAGACGTGGGCCAGTGGTCGGAGCTGTTTTGTTCCTGACTGTGGGCTTACGGCCCGAAATGGAGACGTCCTTTGGCTCCCTGTCAACAAGGTGGGGGATGTCCAGGTGGGGAATGAACTGTCTTCATTCCTATGTCCCTGGGGCTCCACCCAGGGCTGGGCCTAGCAGAGGTGCCCAGGGAATGCTGTGGAATCATGTAGATTGTTGGGCAGATGAGTGGAAGAATGAGCACATGCATAAACATCATGTGGGTAAGAGTTCAGGATTTGAAATGAAGCAGTACTTCAGGCACTAACTCACTTCAAAGTCCAGGAATGACTGCGATATGGTCTTGTCTCAGCCACTCACAAGCTGTGTGGTGTTGGGCAGATTACGTAACCTATCTGTGCCTCAGGTTCCTCATCTGCTAGGAGACGGAGGGGGTTAGACTGTGAGCATTGAGCAGGATGCCTGGGGTGGTGGCTGGTGTGTTCACTCGGGGTCGTTTTCGCTCATTCCTTGCTCCTGTCTCTACCCATCAACCTCCTCCCTTCGGAGTCCTCTATCCTGTGAGGTCCTAGTGGCCCTGCTGCTTTTTCTGCCATTTCACTTCCTATCCCAAGCTGGCCATATTCTAAATGTTGGGATTTCTGCTCTTATCAGAGTGTACAATTCCCAGGGGAAACCTGATGGGTATTTTCTCAGCATCTTGATCCCCATCCTTCTCATAGAGGGTTTTCCCTCAGAGGAGCCCTTCACCTTGGTCTTTGCCCATTGTTTTTCTTCCTCTGGCCACACCAGGTCATTAAAAGTGGCAGCAGGGAGAGCCACAGCCTGGTGTGTGGAAGTGTCCGGTGCAGGAGGCCCCATGCACCAGCACAGGGAGGAGACGGGTGGAGAAGGGGCTTGGGAAGAGGAAGGATCCTCAGGCTGGTCCTGGTGGTGCAGGCCTGGGGTGAGCTGGCCTGGCTCTAGAGCCAGCTGGGAAAATGGCCCAGCGCCTGAGGGAGGCCGAGTGTCCTTGGACATCCCCATGGGTGTGAAACTTCTTCAGAGAGTGAGGGTGGTGGTTGTGCCAGCTGAATAGTGGGGCCAGGCCGTCCTAGACATCAGCGTATAGCGTGACAAGGCAGCCGACGGGAGCAGCAAAGTGGGGCAGCTGGGAGGCGAACTGGAAAAGAGGTTCCTCAAAGGAAGTTTTGAAGAACTCGGGCTCAATGGGCCGCAGGACGGGAGCTTGGGAGCTTCCGGCCTGAGAGAATGTGGATACCACAGGTGGAAGTGGGAGTTGAGAGTCCCTTTGCCCATTTGTAAAACAAGAGATTGGTGCACAGCCTCCAGATTCTCCAGCACATTCTTGGATGTACCTTCCGGGGCATTTCCAGATTCCAGACCGGCTTGTATTCCAAACCCAAACAGATTCCTTTTGTCCTACCAAGTGAGGGCGAGGGGAACACGTGACCTGCTTGGGCAGGGATGTTGGCAGTCGCTCTTCTCTGCCCCTCGGCTTTGTTCCCCCTCTGCCGCACTGAGACCTGCAGGAGGCCCCAGCTGCCCACACTGGCATTTTCCCACCCATTTCCATCTTCCTTCTGGGGCCAGCACCGCTGCCCCTCAGATGTGCCCACCTTCTCCCCTGTTGCCCTCTGTGCCCTTCCTTCTTTACCCTGGTTCCTCTGATACTGCAGGCAGGTGTGCGGGGTTGGTGGGGGAGGCAGTCAGGATGGCCCTCGAGCACTTCCCTCTGTCCCTGGAACAGGTCTCCATGGCCAGGAGACGGTCCATAGCTTGACATTTGACAAAAAGACCATCTATTGAAAACAAAATAAAAGTCTCGTGCTTTCTTTCCAGATTCTATTGACGGAAGAGTTTGTAGAGAAAATGTTGGAGGACTTAGAAGATTTGACTTCTCCAGAGGAAGTAAGCCTGTTTGATTCTGACAGAGGGCTTAGGTCTCCAGGAGCGGGCATGCATGTCTGTCTCTCTCTTTCTCTCTCCCTCGATCCCTCCCTCCTCCTCGCTCTCTCTCAGGTGTCCGGATAGGCTGGAAGAGAGACTCGAGATGTTAAACAGCTTTATTCCTCTCTGTCTTCCCACCACCCCAGCCCTCGTAAGGACACCCAGCAAACTGAAAATCGCCTGCTCCTGAGATCCTCACTGAAGGGCAGCCAGGGCCTTCAGGCTGGTGCGAGAGCTCCCCAGCCCTGCTGTTTCCTGGCAGCTTCTGAACAGAAAGCTCATGTCTCTGCCAGAGAACATTCCACGGGGGAGTTCTGGTGGGCAGCAAGGGACTCCTGCTCTCGCCTCAGGCCACCCAGGAGCCACTCTCCTGACTCCCTCCCCCAGCCAGAGGCTCTCCCCTCTTGGTCTGCCTCTTCTAACCCTAGCCCAGAGCCTGAGGAGCTGGCAGGCCAGGTGGGCACTTGTGCTTTCCTTGGCTACTCCTCGGGGGTACAGGACTGGAGCCCATAATACCCTTTGTTTTTCTTCCTTGTTCCCGGCATCCTCATTTGCAGGGACTTACCTCATCCTGGAAAGTCCCTTCGCCTCCCCTGGCCTCCTCCTCAGCAACACCCCAGTGGGATCAGCCTTCCTGGCCTTGGTGCCCGATAGGTTAGTAGAACATTAGCAAGCTGCCCTCGGCCTCCCCTGCCTGTGGCCGAGACAGGCCCTCCCCTGGCCCTTTCTGCCGGGAAGTGTGTTTGGGGGAGAGCTCCTTCACTTCCCAGGGTCCAGGCTTTCAAGCCCAAGAGAGGCCAGGCAGGAGCTAGCTTTCAGCCAGGAGCTCCCAGCTGCCAGGCTCCTGGGCTACATAGGACAGGCGGCGCCAACATCACGGGTGCAGGAAGAGTGCACAGGGCGGGCCTGTCCTGTCCGGGCTCCAGGTGGACAGGAACTTCTGAGCCTGAGGTCACCCCTAATAGGACAGTGTCTTCTCTCTCCTCTGGGATACAGCTTGATAAATTAACTCATTTATACATTCAAAGTCACCAAGCACCCAGTCTGTGCCAGCCAATCAGCCCCCACCAGCCACTGGCCCCTGAGGCCCAGCTCCCATTCAGACAGACAGAGCCAGCTGCCCAGAAGCGCTTCCGGAGAGGCCGTGTAGCACTGGGTGGCGCAGTGCCAGCTGCTGCTCCGAGCTTGGATGTTGAGGGGGTGGGAGGGGGGCAGTCCAGGCAGGAGGGACAGGAGCCAGGGAAGCTTAGGAAAGTAGGTCACTAAAAATGACTTTTTTTTTTCTTTCTTTCCTGTCCGGAGGCTGTCCCCATCCCTTGTCGCACTCTCCATTTAGTCCTGGCTTGGACAGTCCCCCATCAGAGGGAGGTACAGGAGCAAGCCAGGAAATATCAGGCCTGTTCACTTCCAGCCCCAGCTGGAAGGCTGAGGGCCTGCTCTTCCTCCTGTCCAGCCTGGCCTGACCTCTCGCCTAGCCCAGGACAGTGAGCGTCATGAACGGTGGACCCTATTCCCCAGTCAGTGCACATCTGTTGAGCACTAGCTGTGTGCCAGATCACATTCAGGGGCCTAGAATATAGAGGGAATAAGATGTATCCGTGTCTTTCCTCTACCCCCACCAGAAGCTCTAGAAACAAAACTGTAAGCAAATCAGTGATTCCCGGGTGGGACAGGAAGGCCTTGGACTCCCCTTGGCCACCACTGGGACCACTCTCAGGCTGGTAACCTTGGGAAGCAGATGAGGATGAGCAAGGGGGCGCAGGGTGGAGGGTTTGCTCTTCTTGAGGATGACCAGACCCAGGAAACCACCTCCAGCCATTCTGCGCCTCTGCTCCCTCTGAGGCCAAGTCAGGGCCTCCTTCCCTTGGTCCCTTTGGCAAAAGCTACAGAGGGCAGGTTTCAGTGTCCTTCTGCAGCAGCCTTCAAAAGAGAAGCCATGGCAGGGATAGGTTTGCAGTTTTAGACCTCAAGCCATTTCCCTGTAGCATCTGTACCCTCCCCCTGCCCCCCCATTCTCCAGCCCCAGGGCCTCAGGGAATAGATTCCTTACATGCTTGTGGCCAGAGGCAGAACCAAGGAAGTGATCTGGAGGGAGGTCAGCACAGTCAAGAAAGAGTTAGAAAACATGCCTCCTCCAACCTGGGGTTAATTATTGGCCCGGCCAGGGTAGAGGAGGAAGGGGTCACGAACTCCAGCAGCTTGACTTCAGCCACCCACCTGGGTCTAGCTAGTATTTGAGACTGAAACCAGGCAACCAGTGGCCTGTCTTGTCCCAGCACCAGGGACAGGCCTGGGTGAGAGTCCCGGCCACTCTAGGCAACCTGGGGGGAGGCAGTGGATTCTGCTAACGTGTGCACTCTGGCTCTGTGCTTGCTCCCTCCACAGTTCAAACTCCCCAAAGAGTACAGCTGGCCTGAAAAGAAGCTGAAAGTCTCCATCCTGCCTGATGTGGTGTTCGATAGCCCACTGCACTAGCCTGGGCTGGGCCCTGCAGGGGCCAGAGGAGAGCCCAGCTGCTCCCGGTGACTCCGGTGTAACAACGGTGTGAGGGAGAGTCCCACCAGTAAAAGGACAAGTGTGAGGATGACCGAGCACCTGCAGCCCGGCAGGATGCTAGGCCTGGGCAGCTGACCTCCGCCTCGCCTGCAGTGCCAAGCCCACACGACCCGGCCCTGATCCCACTGGGCACTGAGTGGGCAAGTGCAGACCTTCCTTTCCTGCTGCCGCCTCGAGTTCTGGTTTGAGAAGTGACTCTGGACCTTTAATGTGCTCCTCGGTCTCAGGCCTCCTCTCACCTACCCCCTGCCGAGCACCCAGCAGGAAGGAGGTGGAGTGGCCCTCGGGGTTCACTGCCCAGCTCAATCTGGGAGCCTTTGGTAGTCAAGCTCCTCCTGCCACCGAACAATTCCTCTGATTGTGTTTGGTTTTCTTCCTCTATTTTATTTTGTAGAAACCGATGGTATTTTATTGCTCTTCAGAGATGTCCAGAAGCTGTGTATATAATGTTTTTTAAACAGAACTTTATTGCCAGATGAACTTTTGCATTCTCTCAGACAAGGGCTTGGGGCTAACTCCCTCTGAGCCGCCACCAGAGAAGGTATGGTGTACACCTGCCTGCCCAGGGCCCAGAGCAGCCAGCTTCAGAGAGGCTTTTCTTCCCAGGTGGGCCTGGTGGAGCCAGGTGGAGCCTGTGGCAGGGGAGAGCTGAGATTCCCCCCATGAAGCCTTGAGTCCAGTTAAGCTGGGCCAAGAAGGGGTGCTGCTGCTTCCCAGTAGACTGGACCCCACAAAGTTAAAGGACCATCAGGGTCTCAGAGACTTGGTAGCCTCAGCCTCGTCTCCCAGGCTTGCCTGGGAGAGGGTGAGGCCCAGCACCTCACAGATCATCCCCACCTGCCACTCAGGGCCTGGGTCTCCAGCTCTTTGACCACTCCTGTCCCATTTCCTCATCCCCTGGGCCTCCCAGCCTCCAGGCTGCAGGACTCCGGCTTATTAAAAATGGAAAAAGTAACCCCCTCAACGGCTTTCACTTTGATTTTGCAAACACTGCATTCTACCGCTCTTCTATCCTCCCTGCATCCATTCATTTCTCAGCTTTCATTCCCCATTCCTGTCCTGCCTCTGGGCCTCTCTGGGTCCTTAATCCTTTGCCCCAATACTGAAGTTCTCATGGTCTTCCTCCCAGAAGCCAACCTATTTCTGGTCTGTGGTTTTGGGGTCCCTCTTGGATGATCTCCCACTTCTGTCCTGAAATCAACAAGCCCCGTTCATGCCCTTTTACTCCCAACTCTAGGGACTGCTATTTCAAGATCACTCTTCAGGCCTGTCCAAAGCAAAGCCATTTTGTCCATCAGGGATCACACAGGACTATGTTCTGCCCCGTCCACACCACCATACACACCAGGAGGCCACAGGAGGCCCACGGGTACAGGATCCCTTTGATGAGAGATCCCGACAAAGCTGCCTCCAGGAGCCATGAAGGCAGTGACCGTCTCTCCAGGGAGCAGCAGTTGGACTTCCAAGGAGCCTGGCCCCGTCTCTGCACACACCCTTAGGGCTACCTGGTTAATTCCATCAAACTCAGAGCTTCAAGGCAGATCATACTGGAGTATGGGAGAGATGGACTCCAGGCTCCCAGCAGCCAAGGTGCAACCCTCTGGACCTGACGTTGGGAGCAGCTGTGCCTTCTCAGAACTTTTCAAAAGGACGTTTCCTGGCCTCCGTCTGCCACAGCATCCCTGCCTTTGAAGCTCTTGTCTTCCGATGTCTCATGGCCAAAGAGGTGCCATCACCTTTCCTCCTTTCCTTGCCACCTGACCTGCTCTCCACCAGTTCTCTTTATGGAACCCTGCCTCCACCTGCCTGGTGTGGCGATGGGGAGGGGACTGTTTTATAAGCTTTGTCATCAGTGTGGGAGGCAGTAGGTGAGCTCTGAGACGATGAGCCCATGAAGCCTATGGCCCCTGCCCGCCCATGTTGGGAACCTCCAAGGCCATGCTGCGGCCAGGCCTCCATTTCCTTTTCCGACAGGGCAGTGGCTCTGGGGCAGTGGCAGGGCACCCGCTGTCTCTGACCACACCTCCTTTCCCTTGTGTGGCAGTGCCTTCCCAGGGGTTCTCCATTGAGCTGGCTGGTGAGACAAGCAAGGCTGACCACGTACTGTGCTTAGCACAGCACCTGAACCGTGGTGGGTGCTCACTAAATGTATCCCTTCTTTCCCTCCCTGCAGCCCCTTCAGAGCCCTGACCTCATAGTGAGGGGGAGGTAAGAAGCTTCCCTCCACCTGCCTCTTCCACAAGCTTCCCTGAGGTTTGCCTGGTCCTACCCCACCCTCCCAGTCCCTGGTGCTAGGAAGGGGCACCCCCGTGCTGTTTGCCTGCTACACAAGGCAGACTTCTGTGGCTCCTCAGGTCCAGTATGGGCTGCACGAGGACCACAGACCCAGCTGCCACTCGGAGCGGGTGGAGAGGCTCATGCAAGGTCTCAGATGTGGCCAGGGAGCTGGCACTTTCCTGTCCTTCTCTTCCTGTTCCATAGGCCAGGCTCCAGCGCTGGGACTGGGAAGCCTTGGGGAGAGTCTAAAAGGGCTAGAATGTTTTAAAAATAAACACAGGGTCTTGGGACTGGGTTTTGAGATTGAGTTGAGGAGCAGGGAAAAAATCTAAAAGTTGGTGCCCCTATGGGGCAGACCAGTAATGAAATCCCTTGACTATTTTTTTATTCAGTTGTGTTTCCTCTCTGGCTTCCGGGGCCTCCGTGCCAGGTGAGGGCCCTGGGTCCCTGTAATAAGTGAGGAGCCCTGTAGAGAGAGCCCTCCTTTTGTACAAGGACCTGAACGCTGCGACGAGCAGGCTTTTGTAAACATTTTCATTAGTTTCTAATGTCATTGGCGACTCAGTTCCTACGGGCTGCAGCCAGCCAGGAACTTTTGTAAGAACGTTGGCTGCCTCACTTAGATGTCGTTTCCTTCTTGCCCCTCTTCCTCTGTGTAATCTAAGTGCATTAAACATATTTACAGAAGTGCTGGGTCTTGTGCTCCTTTCTGGCTGCCTGCAATAGGGGAGTGGGGAGCCCAGGGCCCTGGCAGAGGGTGTGGATTGGACTTGGCCTTTTAGAAGCTGGGATCACTTGCACACCTTTCCCGCCGCGCCCCCCCCCCCCTTCCCTCTTAGGCACAAATCGCCTAAACTCTAAGGGAGCCCACAAGACTTGCAACCAGGGGTGCAGTGGGCAGTGGCAGCTGGTCCTGGGCTGACCCCTGAACTTGCCTCCCAGGCCGCCTTTTCTCTGACTTCTCAGTGAGCCAAAGCAGCCCCGCCTAGGTCTGTCCTGTTGCTTCTTCTGTCTTAAGTCCTTCCTGTTTCACTGTCCCCAGCTTTAATAAACGTACTCTCAATAAAAAGAAAAGAAGAAGCTGGGGTGGGGAACGGTCCTGAAAACTGTTGCTGAGAGTGTGCGTGGGGGCAGGGGTGGCAAGGAACAGGGTCATGCAGCTGGTGACTCCTCAGTCACGCAGAAATGACTCTGCAGGGACAGTCTCTCTTTTACTGGTTTTGAATTCCTCTCAGGTCAAGAGGGTAGGGGCATGGAACACAGTCTGGGGAGGTAAATGGGTGGGTAAAGGCTCTTCATTCCTCTTCTATCTTCCTCTCACCAAAACCCTTTCCCCTCAGTTTTCCTCACCTCCAGTTTGGAGTCCTCGCTCCCACTTCCAGCTGGGCCAAGAGACAGCCACTCCCCTCACTAGACTGCGAAATCCCACCTCCTACTGCAGAGCCTGGGCCCGGTGGAGGAGCAGCCTCAGAACCAGCCGCCCACCGGGTGACACGGAGGCCCGCCCACCCTTCCTAGCAACCTCTCTCGGGGCCAGGTCTGGGTGAGGAGGTGGGTGGCTCTTCCTCCCCTGGATTGCCCAGCTCCTGTCTCCAGGGCATGGTGTGGAAAACAGTTCAGTGCCCAGGGGAGAGACAGCAAGGGCCTGGGAACTTACAGACAGGCAGGCGGTCTGCTCCGAGACAGGGTTCCTGGGCCCTGCAGGACTGCTCTGTGTCCTCACGCCTCTTTCCCTTCCTGCGAGGCCTAATTGTCCTTGGGGGTAGCAGGGTCTTTTCTGTTGGTGCCTGGGATGAGATGCAGCTACAGCATCCAGGGGGTTCTACTGGGGCCGGTGGCATAGGTCCTGGGGGCATCACAAGGGGGCAGGGGAAGGGTGTCAGCTCCTGTGAAGGGACGGTTCTGTGAGAACTAGCCGTATGGGGACCTTACCCAGGAGGAGGACAGCTCTCCTCCTTCGGCCTGTGACCTCCTACTGAACTGTGGCTGGTCCCTGGAGCAGTGGAGCAGTTCCTGCCTGGGGCCCTCGGTCCCTCTGGCAGTCAGAGCAAGGGACCTGGGAGGGTCTGGAGCCAGGCTGACAACCCCAGATGGCCCAGGCCATACCTTTTCCCCTTTCTCCTTGGAGACCAGGGGTGGGGGTTCTTGTCTAATCCTCCTCCTCTGACTAGCCAAGAGGATCCAGGGTCAGTGAGGTTCTTGCCCCAAAGAGTCCAGAATAGCAAGATCCTGTGCTTAGGTGATTTCCAGAGACAGGACTAGGCTGGGGTTGTTTCTGGAAAGAGAAGGGCTCCTGGGGGTGAGGGGATAAGAAGCCCCGGCTCGGGGGTGAGGGTGCCCACGGGCTCCAGGGCCAGGGGCTGGGGAGCCTGAGAGATTTGCCAAACTGGCCAGACAAGGAGGAGAGTGCATGCTGAAGTGACTCAGCCCAGCCTGACAGGCACTGAGGCAGCTGCAGGCTGCAGAGGGGAAGCAGGTGGGGAGCCAGGGTGGGGTGAGGGGAGCGATTTGCTGGGCAGGAGTTGTGTCCCAAGACTGCAGGGGTAGGTCAGGATGTGGTCTGGGAGGGACGGTCAACTCCAGGCCCCTTCTATGGGAGGCATGGGACTGGCCAGTCCCTCCTTCCTTAGTGCCTGAAAGCCTTTGGGAGAGAGCTAAGGGCAGGATGGAGGAAGGAGCCGGATGATGCTGGTGGCTGCCCGTGGTTGTGTGGCATAGCTCTCTGAGTAACTGGAGGGGCAAGGGAGACTTTGAAGTTGTGATGAGAGTAGTGGCCTTACTGGGGCCAGAAAACTGAGGGCAACACCTCTGCTCCTTTGTTTTTCCAATTGCACCCATTGCCAGCCCATCTCCCATCTCAGTACTGAGAGCCCTGAAAGGAAGGAGAATGGGCCTTTATAAGACAGACGAGGAAGCCTCTACAATCCCACTGTGGAAAGGGGAAGAACGAGAAAATATGTTCACTCACTTGTTCTTTCACCAAACCTATAACAGGCACTCTCCCACATGCTGGGAGGCTGACACAGGCCTGCCTGGCCTTAAGGAGTTTATAATGCAGTGAGGGAAAACAGACAAGAAACAATGGCAAGGAAGAGCCGTAAAAGAGGAAGGAGTAAGCTGCTTTTGGTCCTACCCCAGCCTCACCAATTATTGTCAGTGTGACTAAGGCTAACTAACCTGTGCCTTAGTCTTTTCATCTGCAATGGATACTTGCTTCATAGAGTTTGTGCAAGGATTATATGAGATAATGCATACAAGATGCCCGGCACATAGTAAGTGCTCAATTAGTGTTAACCCTTTATTAAAGGGCTATGCTAGGGTATACACACCTAAGGTGCCCAACTCCATCTAGGGAGATTTTAAAAAGGCTTCCTGGCACTAGCTGGTTTGGCTTAGTGGGTAGAGTGTCGGCCTGCAGACCAAAGGGTCCCAGGTTCGATTGCAGTCAAGGGCACATGCCTGGGGTTGCGGGCTCAATCCCTAGCATGCAGGAGGCAGCCAATAAGTGATTCTCTCTCATCACTGATGTTTCTATCTCTCTTTCCCTCTCCCTTCCTCTCTGAAATCAGTAAAATATATATATATATATATATTTTTTAATTTTTTAAAATATATTTTATTGATTTTTCACAGAGAGGAAGGGAGAGAGATAGAAAGTTAGAAACATCGATGAGAGAGAAACATCGATCAGCTGCCTCCTGCACATCTCCCACTGGGGATGTGCCCGCAACCTAGGTACATGACCTTGACCGGAATCGAACCTGGGACCTTTCAGTCCGCAAGCCGACGCTCTATCCACTGAGCTAAACCGGTTTCGGCAAAAAAATATATATTTTTTAAAAAAAGTCTTCCTGAACCCAGCCGGCGTGGCTTAGTATGAACCAGGAGGTCACGGTTCAGGGCACATCCCCAGTGTGTGGTATGCAGGAGGCAGGCAATCGATGATTCTCATCATCGATATTTCTCTCTCTCCCTCTCCTTTCCTTTCTGAAATCAATCAAAATATATTTTAAAATAAACAATGAAAGGCTTCCTGAAAGAAATGACATTTAAGTCAAAACCTGAAGGATGCTTAAGGATGAACTGAGCAAAAGAAGAGGGGCTTTACTTTCAAACGCTCTCCTGGCAGGCAGAACAACAAGGGCAAAAGCCCCAAAACTCTTCTTGGGGACTGTAGTGTCCCAGTTGCCTAAAGTATATGGTTTCAGGCATCAAGCTTTCATTTTGAACCACCTCCTCCCTTCCCCACCCCCAACCCTACCCCCGCCAGATTGTATAGGACTTGCAGGTAATTATAAAAGTTTGATTTTTATTCTGGTTGAAGTGCGAAGCCATTGGAAGATTTTGAGCATAAAATTGACATAATCTGACTTATATTTTTAAACAATTACTCTGGCTTCTCTGTTGAGATTGACGCCAGGAAGTTAGGCCAAAAACAGAGAAACTAGTTAGGACCTACTGAAATAATCCAGGCCACAGATTACAATAAAGTAATAGAGATATTAAGAAGTAGTCAAGATTTGCTGAAAGGTTGGCTATCAGATGTTTGCCGAGAAGCAAAAGACTGCAGCGGGAAGAGGTTCAGGGGGAGCAGAAATTAGTATAGTTTTTGGACATGTTGAGTTTGGGATGTCTGTTGTACCCCCAAGCAAAGATGTTAAGTGAGTAACCAGTGTACAAGTAAATTATCAGAGAGATATTTAACAGTAGGATCTATAGGACCTGAAGACTGATTGAAGGGATAAGAGAGATGAGAGGGAGATGTCAAGGGTGTCCCCCTAATCCTTAGTTTGGTAACTCAGTGGCTGAAATGGGGATCACAGTGGAAGGGGAACAGGCTGGAATGTGAAAAGGATGAAGTTTCATTTCCAATACATTGAATTCAAGGTGCCTGTGGGACATCTGAATGGAGAGCATAGTTGACTACATGAATCTGCAACTAGGAGGCTGATGATCTGGGCTGGAGATACTGCCTGGGGAGTCATCCGTATATAAACAGTAATAAAGCCATAGGAATAAATGAGATGCCCCAGGAAGCAGGTATAGATTAGTAAGAGAAGAAAATGGAGGGCAGGATTCTGAAGACCAACAGCATTTATGAGATGGAAATTAGAGAAGACTGTGGTTAGAAAAATAAAACCAGAAGAGTATGATGTCTTACAAGTCATCAAAGGTGACTTGTCTAAAAAGGTGAGAAATGAGAGGAATCCTTTAGATTTATTATCTAAATAAGTAATAATGGAGGTCATCATTGAGGAGGCCACAAAAGGACCCTCTGCTCCAAGCTAGACCTTGTGTTACTGTTTTAAATTATTTTTATTTGTTGATTTGAGAGAGAAACTTCGATTTGGTGTTCCACCTATCCATTCACCCACTGGTTGATTCCTGCACAAGCTGGGGATCCAGCCTACAACCCTGGCGTGTCAGGACGATGCTCCAACCAACTGAGCCACCCGGCCACGGCTAGGCCTCGTTATTCTGTGTGCCATCTTTGGAATGTGGAATTAGGGACTAGGGCTTGCAAACCATTTTCTCCCTTTTTGTTCATTGAGACATGCATGCATGCACTCATTTTTCATTTTTCAGCTGGTGAGGGGATGCCAAATGCTAAAGACACAGACTCTCTCATTGAAGGGCCCACATTAGCCCTCACATCAGGAATAAGGAGAGAGAGATTCTGGAGCAGATAGGCCCTCTGGTTTTATGGAAGAATCAGCACCCACGGGTCACACTGAACTGGATTTGAACCTGTTCTACCGTTTAGAATGTAACAGCTGATGACTCTGAAATCCATAATAATCTCTAGCACAAACCTCCCCCCTGAGTCTGTATGTACCATCGCTTCCTCAACATTTCTACTGGGATACCTGAGTCAACTTAGACAACTACTAAAAAGCTCCCCACCCAAACCTACCTACCCCTCTTTCATTCTCTTCTCAGTAAATGGCACCACCATTCAGCCTCTTGTTGAGGCCCAAATCCTAGGAATCCAAGGAATAATTTTAAACATTTTTGGGGTAATATACACACACATATAAACATATATATCACATAAAAATATATATGCACAGTGATAAGCACATCTTGATCCCATTCCTACTCCATTAGTATTATATGTTGATTCCTCTCCATCCCATATCTAAGCCTTCTCTAGTCCTATTAGCTCTACTTCCAAAATATATCCCAAATCTGAGAGCTTCTCACAACCAGCCTCAAGTTCAAACTGCTTACCATGACCTACAGGAAGGCCCTGTGTGTTCTAGCCCCTACCTGTCTTCTCCCTCACCACACAGCTTTCATTCTGCCCGAGAACATGCCTAATCGATTGCTTTTGCATTTGTTTTTCCTCTGACTAAAGCACTCTTCCCCCAGGTTGCCACTTGCTTGACTCCTAAACATGCATTTTTCAGTTCAAATGCCACTTTTTTGGAGAGCCGTGTGTGAGCCCCTCACTATCACAGAAATTATCCTATATAATAAAAGAGAAACATCGTAATTAGCATACATCCGCTACCCTTCCCATTGGCTAATCAGCGAGATATGCAAATTAACTGCCAGCCAAGGTGGCGGCCGGCAGCCAGGCAGCTTGAAACTAACATGAGGCATGCTTGCTTCAGTGACGGAGGACTCCAATGTTCCCCGCCTGCCTTGCCAGCCTCTGAACTTGCAGTTTGAAACATTGTTACAAATATAGAAGCTAAACAAAGCCCCAGAAACCTGCTTTCAGTCAGCTGGGATCTCAGAGCTGGAGTTGATACTGTGTTTTGATAATAGAACCCAAACAAACCAGATACCTGCTTTCAGCAGCAGAGGCCTCAGAGCTGGAGCCAGAGCTAAAGCTGGCCCAGAATAAAAAAGAAAAAGAAAAAAAGGAGCAGTTGGGAGCTTCAGTCACCCACCAGCCTGAAAAGAGCCCTCAGCCCCTCACCCAGATTGGCCAGGCACCCCAGTGGGGACCCCCACCCTGAAGGGTGTGTGACCAGCTGCAAACAGCCATCATCCCCTCATCCAGGCTGGCCAGGCACCCCAGTGGGGACCCCCACCCTGATCCAGGACACCCTTCAGGGCAAACCAGCCGTCCCCACCCATGCGCCAGGCCTCTATCCTATATAGTAAAAGGGTAATATGCCTCCCAGCACCAGGATCAGCGGAGCCGATAGGCCTCCCGGCACCGGGATCAGTGTAACAGGGGGCAGCGCCCAAACCCCCTGATCACCCTGCGGCTCTGTGTGTGACAGGGGGCGGGGCCACAACCTCCCTATCCGCCCTGCTCTGTTCGTGACAGGGGAAGGCGCCCCAATCCCCTGATCAGCCCTGCTCTGTACCTGATAGGGGGGACCTCCCCAACCCCGATCCGCCCTGCTGTGTGTGTGACAGGGTGTGGCGCCCCCCCTCCACGGGCCCTGCTCTGTGTGTGATGGGGTAGAGCCATAACCTCCCCATTAGCCCTGCCCTGAGTGTGAGAGTGGCGGCGCCTCAACCCCCTGATCGGCCCTGCTCTGTGGGTGATAGAGGGGGCGCCCCAACCCCCTGATTCTCCCTGCTCTGTGCGTGACAGGGGGGAGGTCCCCAACCCCCCTGATCGACCCTGCTCTGTGTGTGACAGGGTATGGAACCCCAACCCCCCTGATGGGCCCTGCTCTGTGCATGACAGGGGGTGGCGCCGCAACCTCCCCATCGACCCTGCCTTGAGTATGACAGGGGGCGGTGTCCCAACCCCCCAATCGGCCCTACCCTGACCGTGACTGAGGGTGGCATCTAGGGATTGGTCCTGCCCTCTGCCACCCGGGAGCAGGCCTAAGCCAGCAGGTTGTTATCTCCCAAGGGGTCCCAGACTGCGAGAGGGCACAGGCCGGGCTGAGGGACCCCCCTCTCCCCCCCAAGTGCACAAATTTTTGTGCACTGGGCCTCTATTCCTACATATTTAATAAAAAATTTTTCTTTGTACATGTTCTCTGAGGAATCCCCAGGTTCTAGAAAAATGCCTGGCACATAAAGGCTTCTGTTAAATATTTGTTGACTGATCAACCCATGGTAGATTACTTCAGTTCTTTAAGACTCCGTTTCTTTTTTAAAATATATTTTTAGTGATTTTTTTACAGAGAGGAAGGAAGAGGGATAGAAAGTTAGAAACATCGATGAGAGAGAAACATTGATCAGCTCCCACTGCGGATGTGCCCGCAACCAAGGTACATGCACCCGAACCTGGGACCTTTCAGTCCGCAGGCCAAGGCTCTATCCACTGAGCCAAACCGGTTAGGGCAAGCCTCCGTTTCTTTATTAATATAAATTATTAATATTAATATTCAATCTTGCTTAGTAGTTTTAAGTGTCAGAAATGGGGGTTAAAGTGATGAGGACGTAGGAAAATTGTCCCACAGTGAACCTTTGCAATTACCTGCTCATTGCATCAGAGAGCTGAGCTAGCAACCCTCCTTCCCCTCTCAGGCAGAAAGAGCCGGGGAAGAAGCCCTCCAAGAGGTGCTCACCATCGCCCTTTTAAGAAGCGCGGAAGGCTCCTCCCATCCAATGTTTAATGAACCCAAGTTAGTACAAGTCACGTGAGGAGCTCTGGTTTGCCCCTCCCTAAAGGGGCGGGGCCTCCGCTTGGGGCCCTATAGCAGGAGCGTCCTCCGAAACAGCCTCCAACTCCAGACAGGGAAAAGGGGCGGGGCCGGCGCCTCCGCAGCTGTACCAGCACTTCCGGGCAAAACGCCCCGCCCCGCCCTCCCCTCCCCTGTCCATTTATTTCTCCTGCGCCGGGTGGGCCGAGCCCGCGGGTGCTGATTAAAGGCGCCGCGGTCACGCCGCCGCTCTCTCCTCGCCGCCCCTCCCCGTCTCCCCGCCCCTTCCCGAGTAGCGGGACCGGCGGTGCCGTAGAAACACCACCCTCAGCCTCTCCGCCCGGCTCCGGAGTCCGGCTCCCGGCAACCCCCTGCCCGCCTGCGTCCCCGCCCTTCCCGCTGCACTCTGCCGCTCGGGGAGCCTATTGTACCCCCCGCCCCCCGCCGGCCAGCAGACTCCCAGGCCGGGCCGTCGTGGGAAGACCCGGGACTCCTGGGCGCCCCTCCAGCCGGTCCCGCGAGCTGGGGCCCCTCCTCCGCCCGCCCGCCCGCCTCGCCACAGCGCGGTGGAGCCAGGGCGCCCTTCCCTCCCCGCGGAGGCGGAGGCCAACTGGCGGGCAGCAGGGACGCACCCCTTCCCGAGCCCCGGCGGCGAGTGCCCCCACCGCGCCCCCTTCCCTCCCGGGGGACGGTGAGCCCGAGCCCGAGCGGGCTGAGGCAGGAAAGGGCCGCCGCGGACGGCCCGGCCCGCGGATCATTTTATTATTGAGACGATGATTAAAAGGGGGCGGGGAGCCCGGGATGCGGGGGAGGGGGCCAGAGACAGCTATTTTTATTAAACAGATTATTCCTAAAATAATAATGCGCGCAAGATGGCTGAAGGTGGCTGTGATGCGAGTGTCGGGCTTTTAGATCCTTTTTTTTTTTGATCTGAGGATAAAGCTCTGCGGCGACCGCCGTTGCGGAGACCCTGCCCGGTGCCCTCCCCGCAGTTGAGAAGCTGCGGGCGGACAAACGGACCCGCCGACTGAGCGACGGGCGCGGGCCCGCCCCGGACGCGTCGCCAGGGCAGCAGCCGCGGGGGGGGGGGGGGGGGGCGCCGTTCGCCTTTCTGCCGACTTCTTCCAATTCTAATCTTTTTTTATTTTCTGGAAAGGACCGGGGTGGGTGGAGCAGAGGTGGAGAGAAATCGGGACTTGGCATTTTCTCCCTTCTCTCCTAATTTGAGAGAGGCCGCCAGCTCTCTGAGAGAGAGAGAGAGAGAGAGAGAGAGAGAGAGAGAGAGAGAGAGAGAGAGAGATCGCTGCCGGACCCTCGAGTGAGCGCGCCCGGACCCCGGACCCCGGACCCCGGCCGCCGCTCCGCCTGGGCCGCGGCCGCAGGAGCCCAAGATGGCTGGGCGCTGAGGGAGGCGGCCCGGCCCCGCCGCCGCGCGCAGGCTCCGGCCGCCCGGCAGCCCGCAGCCTCCCCGACCCGAGCGGAGGCCGAGAAGAAAAGAAAGTGTTGGGGGGGGGCGGGGTGAGGCTGGGGCGGCGGAGGGGGAGGGCGGCGGGGGAGGGGAGGGCGGCCGGGCGCGCGCCTCCCGCTCGCTAGCAGTTGGGAAAATTCCTTTCTAGTTGGACCCAGCCCGGTTCTCCCCGGCGGCGCGAGCGCCCGCCCCGCGCGGCCCGGAGCGCGGGTCTCCCCGCGGCGGGGGCGCGGGCGCCGGGCCCGGGGGAGCGCAGAAGTGGCGGCGCGGAGGTCAGGCCGGAGCGCCGCCGGGCTCCCCGCCCTCCCGCGCTGGTTGGCTTTTTTTTCCCCTCCGCGCCCTCCCCCTTCCGCTCCTATTTGTGAAGGGAGGAGGCCGGCGGAGGCGGGCCGGTGTCTCTGGCCGGGGACTGGAATTTCATCTGAATGACTGCCCCGCCGCGCACGCAGCGCCCCGGAGTCGGCCCGCCCGCGCCCCGCCGCCCGCACCCGCGGACGCTCCGCCAGCCGCGCGGCGCCCGCGCCACCGCCCCGCGACCGCCGGCCCGGATCGCGTAGCCCTCGGCGCGGCCGCACTTGCTTCCCCGGCCCTCGGACCCCGGACGAGGCGAGGGGCGCGCGGCGCAGGGGAGCCGGAGGGAGCCACCATTGCCGCTGCCGCCGCCGCGGGAGGAAGAGTGCGGTTCCCGGGCTCCGTCCGCCGCGGGGCGCGCCCCAATGTCAGCCGCGGGGCCCAGCGCAGGCCGCGGGTCGGGGCTGCCCTAGCCGCGCCGACGGGGAGGCGGCCTCTTATATGGAATTTGGACTCCTGCGCTCCCCTGCAGGGCTGGTGCCCCGGCCGCGGCCCTGGCGCCGTCCGCCGCCTCCTGCTAGGCGCTCGGGAGGAGGAGACGCCACCGGCTGCGCGCGCGGCGTGAGGACCTAGGCTCCCTCCGGGGGGCGGGCGGGCGCGCGGAAGGCGCTGGTGACTGAGCGACTGCCGGGGCCTCCCGGGGCCGGAGCTCCGGGCTCGGTGGGCCTGCAGCGGTCCCGGCCGGACCGCCAGGTTGGGGAGTTGCGAAGGCCTGCCCGGGCCCCCCTGCCCGCAACCGCCATGGCGGAGAATTGGAAGAACTGCTTCGAGGAGGAACTCATCTGTCCCATCTGCCTGCATGTCTTCGTGGAGCCGGTGCAATTGCCGTGCAAACACAACTTCTGCCGGGGATGCATCGGCGAGGCGTGGGCCAAGGACAGCGGCCTGGTGCGCTGCCCGGAGTGCAACCAGGCCTACAACCAGAAGCCGGGCCTGGAGAAGAACCTGAAGCTCACCAACATCGTGGAGAAGTTCAACGCCCTGCACGTGGAGAAGCCGCCCACGGCGCTGCACTGCGTGTTCTGCCGCCGCGGCCCCCCGCTGCCCGCACAGAAGGTCTGCCTGCGCTGCGAGGCGCCCTGCTGCCAGTCCCACGTGCAGACGCACCTGCAGCAGCCCTCCACCGCCCGCGGGCACCTCCTGGTGGAGGCGGACGACGTGCGGGCCTGGAGCTGCCCGCAGCACAACGCCTACCGCCTCTACCACTGCGAGGCCGAGCAGGTGGCCGTGTGCCAATATTGCTGCTACTACAGCGGTGCGCATCAGGGACACTCGGTGTGCGACGTGGAGATCCGGAGGAATGAGATCCGGGCAAGTATCCTACACACACACACACACACACACACACACACACACACACACACTCCCTACCGCCCGGGACCACCCATCCAGGCAGGCTGACTTCCGTGACCTCAGGCCAGAGGCTCCCTTCCAGACTCGAATACTCTGAAAGTTTGGGGTCAGGTTCTGGGAAGAAGGATCCCCCCGTGGCTACTTAATCCATTTCTGCACCTGTGCTCAGAGAGCCCATCTTGTGAGTCATTTGTGGAGCTGAGGTGTGGGGCTGTTCGAGTTTGGGTGCTGCTTTTCCGTTTTCCCGCACAGCCCCCTCCCCCAGCCTGGTTTCTGTAAGGCCCTGCAGGAAGTCACCAAGGCAGTGACCCAGGTTCTGCATCTCCAGCTGCTGTTTATGTAATGAGTGTCCTGGTGCCGCTGCTGTGGCTGACATGATCCATGATGTTGGCATACCAATGAGGAAGTAAACAAAAGCAGCCATGTTAGTTTCAAGCCCTACTGGAAACGCGCTGGGGGGTGGAAGGGAGCTTCCGGAGGGAGAGCAGCGCTCCCCTATCTGTGAGGACGAGGCCCGGGCAGCCAGCAGCATCGGGACAGGGTCTCAGCTGTTGGGATTATTCCGGAGAGCCCGCTCTCCGTGTGTGGGGATCGCAGCCCTGTGTGTGCCTGTGTGTCGAACGCTCCTGCGTGAACAAACCTGAAAGTATGTGTCTTCATCGCCCTGAGCCCTTTGCTCCCAGCCCAGCCCTATATCACAGCCCTCCCACATTTGGGGAGGGGAAGTGGAAGACGGAAAAAGAATCCTGTGGGTTTAAGGTTGAGCCGCCTTACAATCTGGTTTCAGGCAGCTGGCTCCCCTGGGCTGCCGGCTGAGTGATTACGGAACCACATCCCCTCCCATTGTATACACCCTGCAGCAGCGGCCAATGTCAAAACCGCCTTCCCCCTCAGGCCTGTGGGCCAGGCTTTGGAGCTGGACTGAGGCAATACTTCCGTCCGCTCCGGTGGAGGGGGGCTCCTCCTAAGTCCCTCCCTGGTCCCCTGGCTTTCAGAGTTGAGTCATACCAGAGGAAGGGGGTTGGCCTGAGACTGTATGAGCCATTTCAGAAGCCCAAGCTTGGGGCCTGGGGGTGAGGTTGGGCTTTGGTAGGACTGGGAGTGTTTCTGGGTGGAGGCCCCTGGAGGCTGGTGGAGGCCAGTGGGGAGTTTGGGTATGAGGAAGCAGTGATCAGGGGACGGTTGTACATGGGGGCTGTTTCCTTTGGAGGGACAGTCAGAATGAGTCAGTGTTTAGCCATTAAAAAACACACACAGACAACTAACAAAAGGCAAGAGAGCTGCCACAAGCTGAGGGCAGGGACAACAAATAAAATTTGCTGTATAATTAGTTTCCAATCCGATGGGCGAGCGCTGGGTTTCTGTGCCAGTACAGGGCCTCTGGTTTCTTAAAGGAAGTGTGGGGGGTGGCGAGAGGAGCCATTTCCACTCCCTCCCCACTAGGGTTAGAAAAGGCAGAAGCCTGGGGCAAGCAGATGAGCCCCAGGGCAAACAGCCAGGCTTCTCCTCAGTTTTGGGAAACTGCTGCTGTTCATAAAGATGGGAGGGCTTGGGAGAGGAGGCTGGGAAAGGGCAGAGGCAGGAGAAAGGGGCTGTCCAGCTCTCAGTCCTGGGATTGGCAGGGGAAAGTGAGGGGCTGGAAGGAACAGGGGAGGGGACAGCAACCAGGGTGGTGAGTGTATGTGTGCCCCCTCCCAAGGTTTTGCTCTTAGCTGTGTCGGTGCTAGGGGTTCTTTCATTTGGGTGGGGGAGAAAACATAATTGTACCTAACTTGCTAGTAAGAGGGTATCTCTAGATGTGTGTGTTTGCAAGTGTCTTTGCCCTCAAATGCACCTGTCTCCTGGTTGTGTAGTTGGGGTGTGGGAGGGATGGCACATGCATGCAGAGTGCGTCCTGAGGTTCCCACCGGCAGGTCCCTGATCCCCAGCTCATGGGAGGAACTGGATGGGAGCAGGCCCTGAACTTTGTCAGCAGCTGGGTGCATGCGTGAGCGCATGCCTCTGGGTGTGTGTGTGTGTGTGTGTGTGTGTGTGTGTGTGTGTTAGTTCCTGTCCTAGCGTGAGCAGGGACTCAGAAGTAGTGGGTTGCATCAGGGCCAGATGTGCAATCTATTTGCTCAGCATCTGCCCCCAGCCTGAGTCTCATCCCCCTCCTATTCATCCCTCCAACTCCCCCACTCTAGGCCCTCAGGGTTCTCTCCGGTGCCCCAGGTACTGGAGTTGGAAGCCCTTCAGTAGCCCAACACCACTCAGTATGAGTTGGATTTATTGAATGTGGAGGAAGGGGATGGGGGGGTGCCACCAAGGGGGAGGGAGGGAGCTTTGGAGAACCTGAATGGAAGAACCCATTTCATTCTCCACCCTCTCTGGGACACAGGGGGGAGGGGCCTTTTCCTGGGCCTCTTTTCCCTTGGGAATCAGTCCTAAAGGACCTCTGCTGGTACCGTGGATGAGGGCAACAGAATTCTCCCGGATATAGGAACAGAAGCGTGGGGACCTAGCACATGCCTTCTTGTTCTTCGTTTTCTGTCCTCCTGGGAGAGGGGAGGGGGTGGCTACTGAAATGCCCTTTTGGCTAGAGATAGAAAACCCTGATCAACCTCTCCCTGGTGGCCCCACTTGCTTACTCAAAAGCACTCACCTGTGCATGGGCCAGTGGCCTGGAGCAGGGGCCCAGCGGGAAGGCAAACAGGGCCTCCATTCAGGGGGGGGGGGGGCTAGCAGGGGATCTCAGAGGTAGGCCTGTGAAGTCCATGGCCCCGTTCTACACTGGGGAAGCCGTGTGTAGGCCTCATTGCCCTGAGGCCTGGATGCTCACTGCATGGGCCTCAGAGACCACTCTCTGGGACATATCCAGACCCTAAATATGTCCTAAGGGCCTAAGATTAGGACATTTAGGTGGGTTCAGGCCTGGCAGCCTTGGTGTTCAAATCCTCTTTCGTCCCCTAGGTTTAGGGGTTCTTCTGAGCAACATGGTACTGGTATGAGCACCTCTATCTCATAACCCCCCTCAACATGGAAAGATGACTCAAGATAAGCCCTAGTTATCTTGTGTGAGGGGCTCTGCAAGGTGTGTGTGTGTGTGTGTGTGTGTGTGTTCAGGTCATAGTTATGTCTGTGTGATTCCTAGGATCCCAGATCAAGGCTGGAAATGTTCCTTGCTTTCTTGGAGGTTTAGGGTTGAGATGTTCTTTACGGAGTGGGCCAGTTTGGAGAGGCTCTCACATTGCCTTTGGCTGGAGGGGTTGGATGGGATGCTGGGTCTCCACTCCATGTGTCTGTGTCAGGTAGGCTGGAGTGAGGGTTGTCCTGGTCTAGCGCACTCAGGCAGTGCACAGCCCACTGCTGCCTCCTCCCCCACCATACTCCTGTGGCAGGGTGGGAGCTGGGGTGGGGAGGCTGTGTGTATTCAAGGCACGAGGGTCCTAAGTGCCCCTTCCTTGACCATCCTGAGTTTTACACAGAAGGGGGCCTGGTTTGGCCTTGCTCCATGGGCCACAGGCAGAAGCCCCCGCACCCCAGCCCCACACACACATACCTCCTCCCCAGGATACTGCTGACACAGCCGTGCGCCTATCGTGCACATCCTATTGATTCCTCTGCCTCCTGCACTCTGGGTAGCTGTGCATCCATGTCAGTCTGCAGGTGTGTTTAGCCAGCATGCTGGCTGTGTCTCTCACATGTGACGAATTTTTTGTATCTCATGTGTGTATCTCAGAAGGTATGAGATGAGTGACTGACTTAATTATGTAGCTATGTATGTGTGATGTGGGGTCAGAAAGAGTGTGTGTGTTTGTGTGTGTGTGAGAGTGAGAGAACAAGCATGCTGCACACCTGCGAGGTGAAGTTGAGTGTGTGTGCATGACTGTCAGCATGACTGCTAGCGTGACTGCCTGCTCAGACTGTGGTTGGTGCTTGTGAGTCTTGTGCGACTTTTCTCACCTGCTGGGGTGGGAATTGGGGAGGGAAGGGGAAGATGGGATTCACCTTAGGGTGAGCTTACTGCTTGTGGCAGTATCAGAGGTAGCAGCCTGGATGGATCCTGCGATGCTCTATTGGGGGCAGTCAGGGTGGGCACAGGAAGAAGGTGAGCCTGGTTGGGGCCCCTAGCCTGGATCGAGCAGGCAGCCTCATCCCTGGCTCTGGAAAAGCCTTCCTTCCCGGCTGGCCTGGCATTCAAACCCAGACAAAGGGGGGCTTTCTCTCTCGCCTCTTTGTTCTGCTGCCCCAGAGCGCTGCTCTCTGCATGGCAAAAGCTAATTTGACTCTGCAGCTGGGAAGCCCTCTCTGGGGTCTGCCGGGGCCTGCCTCCCAGGTGCTGCCTTTCTCCTTGCCCTGGCTTCTGCCCTGTAACCTCTTCTCTCTGGGTCTGTGGTTGCCCCAGCCTGGGGATGCACAAGGTAGCCCAAGGCAGGAGCTGAGGCAGGAAAGGGGCCATCTATGGCAGGCAGAAGCTGCTCTGAGACAAGGGGAGAGTGCTGTGGCCCAGGGAGAGCGGAGGCTGACATATTCCTGGGATGAGGTCTTAAGTGGGAGAGTGGGGAGTAGGTTTGGCAGCTGGGGAGGTCAGGATAGGGTAGCTCTGGAGCAGGGGTTGCAGCCAGAGCTGGAGCCAGCATGAGAGTCATCTGGGCAGGGGTCTGAGTGGCTTAGCTCCCTCTTTCTGCCCCCACCCTCCTACCACCGGGGCTGTTGGACCCAGCCCTGGCTTTGTCTGAAAACCTCAGGCCTGCTTCTGGCCCGGCCCCTGGGGCCCTGTTCCCTCCTGACCTTGCTTCTCTTCAAGGTTGACTTGTGGGTTTTATTATTATTTATTAACTTTTATACAGCCTAGAGTCCCCATGGCCTCACCCGTCTGCCCAGTCCAGTCTGACACCAAAAATGCCAGTTGGGCCTGGCCAGTCAGGCTCTACAGGGACATGAGGCTTTCCCAGGGCAGGGATGTAAGGGGCTTGTGATTGCCCCCCCTCCAGAGTCTAGAACACTAGGTGACAGGTATGAGAAACAGAATGTTCTGGGGCCTTGGAGAAATGGGAATGAAGTGCTCTCAAGCCTTCTTGATGCTTTTGCCCTCACAGATTCAGGAGCAGATCATGGAAGGTCTGAGGCCCTCAGGGACAGGGACAGGGACAGGGACAGGAGTGAGCAGGTCCCATCTGGACCAGAGCCTGTGGAGCGGGGCTGGGGCTTATATTGTCCCTCCTGCTGGAGGAGGCCTGGTCCCTCAAGTGCCTCTAGTCTAGACCATGGTTTCCCACTTTGCTCCTTTCCACTCCCCTCCTGCACACTTGAGTTGTGCCACAGTCCAGGTGACTTACTGTGGGCTGGGAGCAGCTTATAAAGCGCCCTCCACCCCACGTGGAGAGCCCTTGCTCTGAATCAAGGTGGGATGATCTCAGCTGTGGCTATTTCCCTGGTGGGCGATGGGGCCTCAGGTCTCAGCAATTCCCTGGAGGTTGAGATGGAAAGGAGGCTGGTGGTAGTGGAAAGGGGTCCAGGCCTTGCTTCCTCAGTTCTCCATCCTCCAGCTTCTCAGCAACCTGATTCAGGCATTTGGTGTCACGGAGATGAGAGGTAATGAAGGGGCAGCAAGTCTCCCCAGTTTCCCAGTGCCTGAGGTGGCAGTAGTCCCCCAACCCTCTGCATCCCCCCAGTTGTTACCTGTGGCAGGATTAAGATCACCTGGCCCCAAGGAGGGCACCCCCTGCAAAGGTAAGCTGGCCAGCATGGACCCCCTCCCCTACCCCTGCAGCCAAGACAGGAGCCCAAGGGCCTCTGAGCTGGGGGAGGGGAAATGAAAAACCCAGCCACCTACTAGGGAGTGTGGCACTGCCTTTACTGGGCCTGGCCTGGGCTCCCACCTCAGAGGGCTGTGGGCAGGCAGGAACCAGGACCTGGGACAGGTGAAGCTAAGAGAAGATGCTGCAGGGTCCCAGGGTAGAAGTGCTGCCAGGAAAGGCTCTGAGAAAAGCCTATGAGAAGAGAGAAAGGACTGAGTCCCCCCAGGACTGGACAGGAGGTACCTCCCTTGGCTCTGCCCTGAGGGGTCAGCCATGAACTCCCAAAAGGGTCTCAGGGGGGCAAGGGAGGGGCCTCCCACTGGTTTGGAGGGTGGGAGCAGAGCAGCTCCATTCCTATCCTCTGAGGGAAACTGGGCTGGGAACCCACCTGGGGCCCTCCTTTTCCACCCTTCATTTGGGACTCAGCCCTAGGTGCACCCCTAATCAGATGATGGTGAGTTTGAGCAGGGAGTCCTTAGTGATGGGGGTGTGGGGCATGGGACCTGGGCTTTCAGTTATGCAGGGCATTGGGAAGGCAAGAGTGGCCTGAAGTCTGAGGTGCATGGGGGGTTGGGGGGGCTGTCATCCTGAGTGTGGGTACAAGGTATCCAGCAGGCAAAAATCAGAGGACCAGTTGCTACAGGGAGGTAAAAAGGCATTATGTTCCTAAGAGGGTGTCCTGGCCACCTTGCCTTTATGGCAAGCCTCCCTCAATTGTCGGGGGCCTTCAGGAAGTCCAGCCTTCACCCGAAGGGGGTTGGATGCAAGTACCTGTGCACCTGGTACAACACTCTGCATGAGGTATTCGCAGGGCCCCAGAGCAGTATGTGTGCTTGTGTGTGTGCAGTTGTTTGCATGTATCTGGGCCATACTGTGAGGTGCTGCCTGCCCTCTTCGCACAACTGTGGGCCGTTTCACAGGTGGGGGGATCCATGACTACCTACCTCTATTCCTGCCCCCCACCCAGCCGGGTTTCTGAACAGGTGCTGAATCCCAGATTGGTAACAGATACCTGTGCATGTTGGGCTGGTGTGGGGAGCTTGCTGGAAGGGCAAGTGCTGGGGGCAGGGCAAGGTCTCCTAGGGCTGGTTCTTAGAGGTCCTGTCCTGGGTCATTGAAGGGTTAAGTTTTTCAGGGAGATTGTCCCAGGCTTCCCAGCTTAGCTAAGAGCCTCACCCCCACCTCCTCCTCCTCTCAGGGTCCTGGTGTTTTGTTTAGCCACCAACACAAAAGGGGGTCCCTGAACTCCTTACTGGCCTTGCTTTCCTCCCATGTAAAATGGGTTGGGGAGTGAGAAGGGGATTGGTGGCAGGTTGGGAAGCCAGCTGGGTGTGGATGGGAGTGGGAGTCATGGCATCAAACTTGAGGGTCACTCTGAGGCCCACAGAGAGGAAGAAAAAGAACCATTCCTTGTTGAGTATATACTCACTGTGAGCAAGGCTCTGTGCAATTGGCTTTGCAAACCTTATGTGTAAAACCCATGGGTTTATTCAGTAAACATATTATGCATCCATAGGGTGCTGGGGCCTTTGTGTGGCCTGGCTCAGAAGGGAGGTGAAAAAAGATAGCAGCAAAGCCCTATTTTCAAGAGGCCTTGAGTTTTGTAGGGAGATCAAACCACAGTTTATGAAACAAATTACAGAATAATGTATCCTATAGATCTTTCTGGGATGATGGCTGTTTTGTCTCTTTAATACTCAGTACATTAGCCAGTAGCTACATGCAGCTATTGAGCACTTAAACTGAAGCTGGTGCAACTGAAGAACTGATGTTTAATTTCATTTATTTTTAATTAAACTTAAATAGTCACATGTGATTAGTGGCCACCATATTACACAGCAGAGCTATAGAGGGCAGGCAGAATGTGACAACCCCTTTGCATGGCCAGGACTGGGAGAGACCTGCATAAACGCTGAGCAGAGGCCATGAGAAGTTTCCTAGAGGAGTGGGGTCTTGAAGGATAGAGAAGGAGAGGGAAGAGGCACTGTGGACTGCAGAAAACCATCAACAGGGTGCAGGGAGTTCAAATGTGCACAGAGTGTTGGGGGCAGGATACTATCAGGTCTTCATTACCGTGCTAAAATGTTTGGAAGATCGCTTCTCGGCCTTTTGGCTAAGATCAACTGTAAAATGTTTGGAAGGAGGGAGTCATTGAGGGTTCTTGAGCAGGAGTAAGACCCTATTTGAAGAGGTATGCTGGTGAGGGGGATGACAGGATGGATGGAGCAGCTGGGATGGGCAAGGCTGGGAGGATAGGGGTTGTAGAGATAGGATGTGAAGGGCTGAAATAGTAGCTTGGTCCAGCACCTTCCAGCAGACTGGCCTCAGGTTTTAGGAGAGCCAGTGTCTCCTTTCCACCTGGGTCCAACTGAGGGGCTGAGGCAGTTAGCAAGGACTTCAAAGGCCTGGCTCTCAGGGTCAAGAACAAGGGTGGGGGTGGCCGGCTTGCTGCTCCCAAGTGTAAGGTTGTTTGACCCTCTGCACCTTAGGGAGCTCATCTCTAAGCTAGGGCTCCCCGAGAGAGGCAGCACGCCTTGGATAAGAACAGACCTTACTGCCTGTCGGAGTAGCTCAGTTGGTTGAGTGTCGTCTAGTGCACCAAAGGATTTGCTGTTTCGATTCCTGGTCAGGGCACATACCTGGGATATGGGTTTGATCCCCAGTTCCTCTCTCTCCTTCCCTCCTTCCCTGAGTTAGGCAGCATGGCCTCCCTCCCTTCTTCCCTTCTCCTTTCTTCTCTCTAAGCATGTACTTGAATGAGCATTAAAAAAGTAGCCCTGGCTGGTGTGGCTCAGTTGGTTGGGCATCAGCTGGGCACTGGATTCCTGGTTCTATTCCTGGTCAGGGCACATGCTTGGGTGGTGGGCTGGATCCCCTGTGGGGACATACAGGAGGCAGCCCATCAATGTTACTCTTTCACAGCAATGTTTCTTCTCCCTTCCTCTCTCTCTCAAAATCAATAAACTATTCTTTTAAAAATTAATTAATTAATTAGATTTTATAAAAAGAACAGACCTTACTGCCAGATCCTAAGTTTGTATCTCAGCTCTGCCACTTACTGTGTACTTTGGATAAATTACTTAACCTCTCTGGTTTCCTCTTCCCTGAAATGAGGATAATAATAGTACTTATCTCATAGCCTTACTGGAATGATAAGGTTCATCTGAGGTGGGGGAGGGGTGCTTAGAACCAAGACTGGCCTGCCCCTGCCCTCAGAAAGCTCATGGTGCAGATATGTGTGAGAAGCTACCCCAGGCTTTCTTTTCCTGGGGAACAGACTGGCCAGACAGAGGTCACCAACCAGGCCCCTGGGATTGCACGAGGGCCAGAGAGGTTGGATGGCAGAAATTTCAGGTCACCTGGGTCAAAGGATCTACAGGATGAGTCTGTTCTATAGAGGGGAGGTTGGTGCTCACCCATCCTTGGTCAGGGGTGGAGCTGCAGCCCCTTCTGATGCCCCTGCCTCCACTGTCCCTGCAGAAGATGCTGATGAAGCAGCAGGACCGACTGGAGGAGCGCGAGCAGGACATTGAGGACCAGCTGTACAAACTCGAGTCAGACAAGCGCCTGGTGGAGGTAGCTAAGCCCAAGTTCATGGTTGGGGTGGGGGCTGCTTGGGTGCAGGGCCTTGGGCTCGTCCTTATGGGGGTGAGGATCTGTGTGTGGTCGGCTCTGTGCCAGAACCCTTTGGTCAGCCATTCCCTGAACTGTCAGTTGCTGAGCCCCTCCAGGGGTAGCTGGCACAGAGCCCTGTGCTACCAGCAGGTCAAACCTTGCCCTGAGGAACCCTGGGCAGTCTGGGGGTTTGGGGTCCCAGACTCTACCATCCAGGATGTCAGACAGGCAGAAGCGGCAGCCAGTGGTCCCCAGTGCTCACCTGCCTGCCCACCCTTGCCCCCTGTGCCTGCAGGAGAAGGTGAGCCAACTGAAGGAAGAAGTGCGGCTGCAGTATGAGAAACTGCACCAGCTGCTGGATGAGGACCTGGGGCAGACGGTGGAGGTTCTGGACAAGGCCCAGGCCAAGTTCTGCAGCGAGAACGCAGCGCAGGCGCTGCACCTTGGGGAACGCATGCAGGAGGCCAAGAAGCTGCTGGGCTCCCTGCAGCTGCTCTTCGACAAGACAGAGGATGTCAGCTTCATGAAGGTGGGCTGGGCCCAGGACTGGTGGTGGGGCCAGGGGCATTCCTAAAGTGGAGTCTGCAATTCTTTTTTTAAAAACATGTTTGCTTTTTAAAAAAAAAAAAAAAATTGTTTTTTGTTTTGTTTTGTTTTTAATTGATTTTAGAAAGAGAGGAAGGGAGAAGGATAAAGAGAGAGAAACATTGATTATTTGCCCCCTGAAAACTCCCCACTGGGGATCAAGCCTGCAACCCAGGCATGTGCCCTGACCAGGAATCGAACAAGCGACTTCTTAATTCATGGGTTGACACTCAACCACTGAGCCACACCGGCCGGGCAAGTCTGCAATTCTTATTCCCCAATCAATTTCCCCCACCAGTGTGCCCACGGGGCTTTGGAGCCACCCTGTCCTTCCAGCTTTGTGACCTTGGGCAAGTGCTATATGTTCCTTATGCCTCAGTTCCCTCACCTATCAAATGAGGTTGATATTACAGATCTGATCTCCTTTATACTCAATTCCAAATTTTAGTAATCTCTGCATACTCAAAGAAAAAACTTCTGGCAACTCATTTAACTGCAAAAATTGACCTGAACTGATGTTGGCAATGTATGGTCCTTATTTATCTCACCTAGTACACATAGTCAAACATTTTGCTATAGGAACATTGATGTATTGAATTGTGGTGCCTACTGGAGGGTGATATATAATATATGGTACAGGCACTATATTTCCCTTCTGAAATCCAAATAATTCCACATCTGGCCCCAAAGATTTCAAATAAGAGGTTTGAGTGCCTGCAAACCTTCCTTCTAGGGTAGTAGTGTGGATAAAATGATGGATGTATAAGAAACACGTGCAATATTGTCTGTTACATAGTAAGTGCTTAATAAACGTTAGCTATTTTTATTTTCTAAAAAAGCAGACGCCACCACTATCCCACCACCACCCGGCCACACCATAGCCAAGGTTTGCCCAGCCTGGGGAGGGTGAGGATGGGCCGTTCTTGTCTTTCCCTCTCCCATGCTGCCTTTTCCACTGACTAAACCTTTTCTCTCTCCCTAGAACACCAAATCTGTGAAAATCCTCATGGACAGGTGAGCAGGAGGCGCCTAGCTCTCAGGGGAACACATCTTGGGAGGGTCAGGCCCACGGGGGGAGGTAGGGCGGGCTCACCGGTGGTACCTCCTCACAGCAGATGCCCCGTCCACTGCCCCCAGGACCCAGACCTGCACGGGCAACAGCCTTTCTCCCCCTAAGATCGGCCACCTGAACTCCAAGCTCTTCCTGAACGAGGTGGCCAAGAAGGAGAAGCAGCTGCGGAAGATGCTAGAAGGTGAGGGTGGGGCCTTCAATGGGAGGGAGAGAGCCCTTTGGGCAGGGTGTATGCCAGAGCCTTTCCTCTGAGAGGCAGCATGGCCTAGTTAGGTGGACCTTCCTTCATGGCCTGGCTTTGCCACTTCCAGCTGTGGAACTTTGGGCAAGCCATTTTACCTCCCTGAGCCTTAGTTTCTCCAACTGTAAAATGGGAATAATAATAATAGTATCTACTTGCTAATGGAGTAGTGAACACCAACCAAGATGATGCTGACATAGTGTGCTTGGTCCTATAGATGAGAAAGGTCCCCAGGGGTGAGGACGATGTGAACTTCATTGTCTTTTGTCCCAAACTCTCCACAGGCCCCTTCAGCACACCGGTGCCCTTCCTGCAAAGCGTCCCCCTGTACCCTTGTGGCGTGAGCAGCTCTGGGGCGGAAAAGCGCAAGCACTCAATGGCCTTCCCTGAGGCCAGCTTCCTAGAGACATCGTCGGGCCCTGTGGGCAGCCAGTATGGGGCAGCGGGCACAGCCAGCGGCGAGGGCCAGTCAGGGCAGCCCCTGGGGCCCTGCAGCTCCACGCAGCACTTGGTGGCCCTGCCAGGCGGCGCCCAACCAGTGCACTCAAGTCCTGTGTTCCCCCCATCGCAGTATCCCAATGGCTCCGCCGCCCAGCAGCCCATGCTCCCCCAGTATGGCGGCCGCAAGATTCTCGTCTGTTCCGTGGACAACTGTTACTGTTCTTCCGTGGCCAACCATGGCGGCCACCAGCCCTACCCCCGCTCCGGCCATTTTCCCTGGACAGTGCCCTCGCAGGAGTACTCACACCCGCTCCCACCTGCACCCTCCGTCCCCCAGTCCCTTCCTGGCCTGGCCGTCAGAGACTGGCTCGACGCCTCCCAGCAGCCTGGCCACCAGGATTTCTACAGGGTGTATGGGCAGCCATCCACCAAACACTACGTGACGAGCTAACGCCACGCGGGCGGTGGGGCGCTGGGGAATCTTCCCCCCTAGCCCCCAGTGGCTCGGGAATTATGCATCCAGAGACCTGTCCTTCTACCTTCCTGTCCTCCCTCCCTTCCTTCTTTCCCCTGAGTCTTGTCCTTTTGGGTTTTGTTTTGGGCTTTGTTTTTGATTTTTTTTATTATGAATCTCTGGACCTGGAGTGACAGTGGGAGCTGGGCTGCACTGGGGCCGCAGGTGGCCCTGGAGTTGGGAAAGCGTCTACCTCAAGGCGCTGAGCTCTCTCTCTGTCTCTCCTTTTTTCTTCCACACCTTCTCCTCCTCACCCCTATGGCTGGAAGGAGCCTCAGCTTTCCCTAAAGCCTTGAGGGGTGGGGCCACCCTCCTCACCCAGCCCTGGGAGGAAGGACCAGTGCCCACTGGCCTGCTTCTCTTCTTGTTTTTCTTTTGGGCAGTTTGATCACTGACTGAGTAAGAAATGACCTGTAGATTGTGGGGCTTTTGTTTTTTAATTTTTTTTAAACCAAGAATGATTTCTCCTGCTTCTTCTCACCATCCTCCCAGACGGAGTTCAAAGGCCACTTCTCAAGCAGCTTTTGGCACCTTCAGCCTCAGAGTGGAATCTTACAGACAGGAACCCCATGTCCAGGAAAGAAAAGAAGGAACTTTGCCAATAATAGTGACCACAGCAAAAGCAAATAATAATAATATTAATAATAATAAAGAGAAATAAAAAATAATTAAATAAAAAACCATAGCACAGCCCTTGTTGAGGTCAGCGGGGGAAGAGGGGCTGCCCTGAGTTGGGTCCTTGCCTGGATTTTGACACAGCAACTTCCTGTAGTGAGCACTTTGTATGAATCGTGGACTTCCTGTTCTCAAGGCGCAGGTATTCTGTAATCTGTCTAGAGCACACACCGAATCCGACTTCTAATAAACAATGGCGCAGTCCCACTCCCTGCCTCGCCTCTTACCCAGCTCCTCAGGCCTGGGGTCTTCAGGCCTTGGGTGGGGAGGGGCCCTCTAGGAATGGGTGCCCCTGCCCTCCTTGCCTTGATTCTCTGATGGCTCTAGCTTGTTCCAGCCTGTGAATGTCAACCCGAAAGGCACTGATTGCATCTACTCAGCCCTGAGTTCATTTGGGAAATACTGGCTGAGGGTCTCCAATGCCCAGTTCTCTGCTGCATAGGCCCTGGCATCTTTGAGGTCCTGCTAACATGCTCTTAGCTAGGACAGACAAAGGAAGAAACCTTCTTATGAGTCTTGCAAAGTTTACCTCCTTCAGTCCACAGATACTTATTGAGCACATGCTAAGTGCTGGGCACTGCATAAGCAGAGCCTGACCCTGTCATGGAATTTAGTCTAACTGGGCCTTGCCCCCACTGGGAGGTGCAGTCACTCAGCCCCATGCCTCCTTTGGTGACTTGGGCTCTGCCCCTGAGCATGGGAGAAGAGCGGGCAGGAAAATCTTTGGCTCTGGGAGGCATGGAAGTAGGGTACATCCTGCCTCTATCCCCTTTGGCAGGGCTTCTCCAAGCCTCTAGCACAGTGGTTCTCAACCTTCCCAATGCCGTGACCCTTTAATACAGTTGCTCATGTTGTGGTGACCCCCAACCATAAAATTATTTTCGTTGCTACTTCATCACTAATTTTGCTACTGTTATGAATCGTCATGTAAATATCTGATATGCAGGATGTATTTAGGCGACCCCTGTGAAAGGGTCGTTCAACCCCCACAGGTTGAGAATGTCTAGCATGTCTTGGGAACTTATTGAAGGGCTGAATCTTAAATCCCCACTTAGACTCGGTTGGAATGACTGAGATCCCAGGAATCTGCACTTTTAACACCCCAGGAATTCTGACATCCTGGGGTTTCAGGAGTGCAGCCATGAGGGACTGTCCAGGCTCCTGTGTGCCACAGGGACCCCTGGGGTGGAAGGAGGGAATGGGGCACACCAAAGGCCCTTCTCCTTTGCAGGGGAGCTGACCTCTAAAAAGGATCTCTGGTTTGTTGGCTAATACTGCACGGATCTACTTATGTTGTAAAGCAGCCTGTACCCTTCCATATAGAAGCTTCTGGGGTAGAATCAGGGCCTGAGCACTGCCTGCCCCAGAAGCTTAGAGCAAGCCATGTAGAAGTCCTGCGCCAGGGGTCCAAGCCTCACAGACGCCTAGTCACCCCCTTCTCAGAAAAAAAGAGACCCAGATTGGAGGACATGGGCTGGCCAGGCCAAACCAGTTTTGGTCCTGCTAAGTACCTCTGTCCTGTGATGTGGGAGTAGAAAATGACTCTGGGGTGGGTCGACCCTTGTTTCATTGCTCCCCCTTTCTACTTGGGCAGAGAGCCAGGAGCAGGATGACAACAGCTGGCCTGCCCTTCTCTTCCCCTGCACCTGCTTAGGGCTAAAGAGAGGGGGCAGATGGCTGGAGCCCAGCACCCTCCCGCCCAGGGTGGAAGGAGGCCTGGGGGCAGGTGGTGGTGGACAGATAGAGGTCTAGCTCCACTCACATCTGTTCCTGTCTCACTGTCCCTTTCTCTAGTCAGGAACCCTGGGACATCTTCTGGGCCAAGAGTTGGAAGCCAAGAGCAGAAAGCTGCCCAATTTCTTTCCCACGTGGCCCTCGTTTGTTTTAGCAGATGGGAGGGATCCTGTCTCCAGGTACATCCATCAGATTGGGATATAGGAGACTCAGGTGGCAGTGGGATGGGCTTGAGCCCCCACACCTGTCCCAGCGCTGAAAGCCTAGCCCGGACAATTATCCACTCAGGCTGCAGGCCGAACAGCCAGCTGCCTGGAGTACGGCCTGGGCAGCCAGGGAAGCAGGGAGACGCTAACCCCATCCAGCTGTCCCCAACCACCCAGCTGTCCTTGGCTTTGTAGGAGCAGCTGTCACCCACTTCCCCAAAACGGTCAGGGGCAGAGGAGGCCCTGGAAGAGCTGGAAGCGCCCCAGGACGCCGGCCTGCTGGAGAAGGTGTGTGTGTGGGGGGGGGGGGGGGCGGGGGGGGCTTCCGCGGCCAGCACCAGTGTGCACGCTCAGGCACCTCTTGCACCCACAGGCGCACCCTGTGCCTCACTCTGCTAACGACTTTCACACCCCGACGGTGCCCTCCCGCCTCCCCCAGAGAGGAGCCTTTCCGGGAAGGGCTGGGTGTTGGGAGCGTGTCTACCCCCCCACCCCCACCCCACCGACGAGGGGGGGGGGGAAGGGAGGGGGCCGCAGCTCCTGTGGCCCAGATGTACGAGGGCGGGGGGGACGGGGAGGCGACCACCGGGGGTTTCCCGAGCCAGCCACCCCCGCCGGCCCCAGCTCTTTCATGTCGCTGCCCTCCCGCGTCCCAGCCCCGAGCCGAGCAGCTGCACCCCGCTCCCCGCCCAGCCTCTCTCCCAGCTGTCTTTGGGGTGGGGCTGGGCAGCTGGGAAACAGCTGCAAGGTGGCGGGGGGGGGGGGCACTCGGGTGCCCCCTGCAACAGCCGGAAGCAGTCTCCGTGCCCAGGGCGCGGTGCAGGGGGCCGGGGAGGGCGAGGCCTGGGGCGGGTCTCCTCCGCCCCTCCCCCAGCGCATCTGGCCCGGCCAGCTGAGCGCCGGGCCGGCCCGGATCAAAGCCCCTCCCGGCTTCAAAGCCCCCCTGGGGGTGGGGGGGGGGGCAGCGGCGGGCGGGGAAGCCGCTGAGTCAGGGCTCCGGGCCCCTCTCTTTCAGCCGAGCCCCCGCGCTCTAACCTCACTTCTGAGTTCCTCATCGCCCGGTTCGCACCCACCCACTCAGCTCCTACGGCGGTCACCGTGCCCTTTCCTCAGACACCTTCATGTTCTCCCCTCTGAGGGTGGGGAAGATCCGATGAACACTTTCAGGATCAGACCTGGCTGCCTGGGGATTCCCTGCCCCACCTTCTCAGCGGGCAAATTCCAGGGGTGGGGGTGGGGGTGGGGGTGGGGGGGGGTCATGTTCTTACTCACCCCAGCTCTAGGCCTACGGAGAAAGGGGGCCTGTTACGCTGACTGGGGCTGCGGGGTGCAGGGAAGTGGCAAATGATTCCTGAGTGTCCCTGGGCAGACCTCACCACGTTGTAGCCCCTCTTCTAAAGCGAGGGTCTCCCTGTATGACTTCGGAAAACCCTTACTTGGAGGTGCTTAGGAACAGTGGTCTCTAGAAACTGGGATCCTGGTACTGGTTCTAGAACCCTCTGAGTCCTCTTTCTGTGAGTCAAAGGGGCAAGGAATGACCTTGAGGGCACCCTTGGATGGGACCCAGACTGAGGCTGAGGGGATGGGAAGCGGATCCGAGTGAGGAGCAGAAGGCTCATGGCCAGAGGTTGGAGACCTGGGCCAGCAGGAGGCTGGCCTTAGGCACATCAGCGTCTTCCTTCAGCTTCTCTCTTTCTTTCCCCAGCACCCCCCTCTTTCCACCTGCACCCCAAAGGCTTTCTTCCCTTCCAGGGGAGGTTGTCTTCACCCTGTGTTTTAACTCCTCCAGGGACAGAGAACTTACAACCTCAGGACGCTCTTTCTCCAGTGAAAGCTTTGACAGATAACAAATAGAAATCTCGTGGGCAGAGCTGTGGCCTCCACCCTGTCCCCCGCGGTGTATGGGAATCATGCCCTGAGTGAGGGAAGCCTTCAGGAGCCCAGGGCTTTTTCCCTAAAATCCCCTGTCCCTGCATCACAGATGCCAGGGCTGTACCCGGAGTTCTGCCCTGAGAGTCTGAATGTGCCCTCCACAGGCGACCAGTGTTTAAAAAATGCTTTGTGGCTTAGTCCTCTGAGCTGAGACATTTATTTATCCTTGCACTAGATCTTTAATAATTGGCTATTTCTTGAGGGAGAACTCATCTGCTCAATGCCATAAGTTATTTTTTTTTCTTATTTACATTCAGGCAAGAAGAGGGTGATGTGTGGTGGTTTTTAACAGCTTGTAGGATGGGGCGGGGGCGGGTTAGAGATGGCACAGGCAACATCTCAAAACTGCAGGTAAGAAGCGAAATGAAGGAGCAGGCTTCCAAGAATTGTGCGTGAAGGGTGGCATGGACTTCTGGTCTACCTGGGAAAATGGTAGACCAGTGGGTCACCTGACATGGATGCACTGGCTGCCTGGTTGTTATCTGGGTGTTGTCATCAGGCACTCTCCACGTTGCATGGCCCTGAGGAGGGAGGGAGCATAGATGCAAACGGGCAGCTCAAGGCCTCACCAACAGGGACTCTCCAGCCACACCAGCTGCCATCTCTACCCACTGCAGCTCCCTGGGCTCCACCCATCAAAAGTGTATGCTTAGTCAGTCCTCCAGCAGCCCATGTGGTTTCAGGCCCCTGTGGCTCTTCTGATTCCTCTGCTGATTGTCTAGACTTAGAGTCCTGCCTCCCCGTGTACCTCTCTCCACCCTCTCCAGAGTGAGGAGTAATGAAATGACCCATGTGGAGTGCCAGACCTAGTGCTGGCACGGCCCATTTTCAGGCTTCGATAGCTATCACAGTGTTTATGTTCCTTTGAGCTGGTCCCACTCCCATGCACTTAACGTTCTTACTTGGTATTTTAACTAACTGGTTACAAGCTGCATAGCTTACATGTCCGACTAGCCTGTGTGTCCCTGGAGGACATGAAATATTAGTCATCTGTGATTTTCCGGAGCCTAGCACAGTACCTGCTTCATTCATTCACTCAGTCATTCACTCAGTAGGTATTTATTGAGGTTCTTCTAATGCTGGGCACTGTTCCAAAATTGGGGATATTTTGGTGAACAAAACAAACTCTGCCTTCTTGGAGCTGATAATTTAGTGAGGAAGAGACAGATGACAACAATAAATGTGAGCTGGCGATAAGTACTGTGAAGGAAAGTAAAGCAAGGGGTGGGGGTAGGGGGCAGGTGCAGGGGGTGGGGATAGGGCGTGTCAGCAGAAGAGAGAGGGCATGGCAGTTTTTATATAGGGAAGTGGTCAGGGCAGTTGACATTGAGCAGAGACTCCAGAATGGAGGAGGCAAAGTCTGGGGCTCTTTGGAGCAGGAGTGTTCCAGGAAGAGGGAACAAGTGTTGCCTGGGGCAGATGATGCTTGTTTCAGGAACAGCAAGAGGGTGAGTGTGGATGGAAAGGGTGAGTAAGGGGCAGAGCAGTGAGTGATGAGGTCAGAAAGGCGTGAGCAAACAGGGCCACGACATAGACATTGTAAGTGCTTTGTCTCTGCCCAAGAGATATTTGCTGAGTAAATGAGTGAATGAACAATGAATGAATGAATGCCAAATGCCTCGGCTGCCAGGGCTCTGGAAAGTTTCATAGGGAGCCCTGTGGGCTAGAAGGTACCAGGCCATCTTCCTGGGGGACAGAATTTGAATCATGACCTGAAAAGGGGGTAAGGAAAGCACAAACGAGGAGGGAGACACCCCAGGGAGAAGGTAGGGAAAGAAAATTTTGGGGTGAGGTTGAGGGACAGGCAGGATAGCTCATCTGAAGCTCAGGGTAAGTGTGAGAGTCCATGATTGACAGGTCCATAAGAAGGTTTGGGGTCAGATCAGAGGGGCCTTGAATGACAGGATAAACAGTTGGGCCCTGAGTGCCCCATGGCAGCAGGGCCTCTGAAGGCATCTGAGTGGGAGAACTGCGTTTCAGAACAAAGTGGGTGAGTGGCCAGGCAGGAGGGGACAAGGTGGCGAGCGAGGAGGCAGCAGCAGGTCCAAGTCAGGGAGGAGGTAGGGGGCAGGGGCAGGCTGGCTCCAGCCTGGGGACCAGGAAGGACTGGCAGGTCCTGCAGCTCAGGCCAAGGGCTGGAAGCCCAGACCAGGCCTTCTCCTTCCCGGCCAGCCAGCCATGGGCCCCAGAGTCAGCAGAAAACGCCAGCCCCGGGGAGGCGGCGGCTCGGAGCCAGAAGCTGCTGAGGGAGCACTGGCAGCGAGATGCCATTGTACGTCCGCAATCAAGATACTTCAGAGGAAATCAAAAGCACCAACCGGGGAAATGAAGTGTGCCCTCTCTCTTTCTCTCTCAAACACACACACAAACTTCTGCCTCCAAAATGGGTCAAGTGAAGGCTGTGGGCGTGGGCTGTGGGGGGAGGGTGGAAGGGGAGGAGGCCCAGAGCTGGGAGCCGCCTGGGTGCTGTGCCCACTCACCCTTCTGGCATAGGGGATGGTGGCAGCTGCAGGGTGGGGTGGGACGTGAGGATAAATATACACCTCCCCACGCATATGGGGAATGCACACAGCTGCCCTGCCTGCTTTGCGTTCATTAGGACCAACTGTTTCAGGAGCGGTGGCAGGCGGGCGGGAGGGGTAATGTGCCCATTCACAGACTGGGGGTAGGGGGCTGCCTGCAGCTGTGCGGACACCTCCCCCCTGCCTGGATCAGCATCCCAGCCCCTTCCTCCCTCTTTTTCTTCCTTCCGACTCACCCCTCTGGCAGATCTGGGGGTCTCAGGGTGGGAAAGGGGGCTAGGGAGTTGGCTGACTCCTCACAGGAGCTGGGGGAATTGAAGGGAGAGTTGGGCTAGATTGCATCCCCTGGCCCCAGGATGGGCTGTGGCTTACAAACCAAAGCTCCTTATCCCCTTCTTTCCAAACGCCATCTGCAGCATCCAGGCAGGAAAACGTCGTGGTCCTGTCATCTGGAGGCTCCAGGGAGGCCCCATCCATGTTCACAAGCCTTAGATCAGATCTGTGCCCCCAGACAGATTCCAAGGGCGAGGGGTGGTGTGCCAGCATGATTGTATGTGATTCTGACGTCTTGGCAGCGACTCCTAGGCTCCAACTCCCCAGAGCAGGTCATCCAGGTGGGAGTGAGGACTGGGTAATTGGGGGGGCGCGGAGGGGGGGAGATATTGAGAGCCAGACTGGTTGGTGTACTGGTTAGGGCCACCAAGTATGGCCGTGCGCATCCTCTCCCATATGGGCCAGCGGTGGCCCAGGTGACAGGCCTGTCTAGTCTCAGGAACATGAATTAACAAGGCCAAGGAAGACCGTGGGTGGGCAGTGGCCTTGTGCGTGTGTCTGCAGTGGGCCCGCCTCTTTCCCCTGCGGTAAGTGGGCGTCGGGCTGGATGGGGGCTGCTGAGCCCTGGGCGAGCATGGAGGCAGCGGAGCCAGGTCAGGGCCCAAAGAGCAACAGCTATCCAGCCTCTTTGTTGTCAGGTTGGGGCTGGGACGCCCTGCCCCCTCTGCTGGTGGCCTCCAGAGCAGCAGTCACCGCTGGGACTCTGGGGAAGGGTCTTGTGGGTCCTGAAGAGGGGGTGGCACGGAGAGAGGTAGGCCTCTGGCCCACCCACCTCCCTGTTTCCTGGAGCCCCTCCCCCAGCAGGTCGTGGCCCTTCGTTTAGTCAAGAGGGCGTCCTGGAGAAAAATGGGCTTTCGAGTGGGCAGGAATCCCAGCCAAGCCATTGCCTAGCTGTGTGGTTCCAGGCAAGGGACTTAACCTTTGAAGGCCTTGGTTTCCTCAACTGGGGAACAGCAATAGGAATGGCTGCCTTGTAGGGCCAAGGGATCAAACCAGCCAATGAATAACAGGAGGAGCAGTTTGCTCAGCTTAGTGGCAGTCCTGCCCCCAACGCTTCTAGCTTTCAGCTTCAGGTAGGCAAGCAAGCTCTCCTTAAACCTTGCCCCTCCTTGACTCAGCTGCTGCAGTTCTGCCGTTAATATTTCATTTCTGTAGCGAAGGCTTTTTGTCCTTGGGACGCTGCTATTCACTCTGGGAACAGAAACCTCTCCATGTCCCTTTGTGCAGGAGGATTCCTTAGCCCCTTTTCTGGGCTTAGAAGCCTAAAGGGAAAAGGGAACCATGCTATGAACTTGGAGCCCCGTAGTCAAACAGGCTTGGGTTCAAATCCTGGCTCTGACTTGTTCTTCCTGTGTGATCTTGGGCACGTGAGTCAAATTCGGTGAGCCCTAGCTCCAAACGGTGGGTGATACTACCTGCAGTTAATAGTGTTGCAAGGATTAAATGCTAACTGTGAAGTAGCTGCCACAAGTGGGTGCCCCCTGAACAACCTGCCCTGGTCTGACTGACCCTGGGGGGTTGGTCAGATCTCCACATGCTCATGTGTGTGGCTGGTTGTGGACACACACACACACACACACACACACACACACACACACACACAGACACACACACCCCTACCCCTGACAGCGCTGGACCAGCAGATTCACTGCAGGGAGTGGGAGCTCTCTTCCCTCCTCCCTGCCCAGCTCCTGCAGTGTTGGAAAAGGAAATTACTGAACAGATTGCAATTAAGGGGGGAAAAGAGGGAGAGGGAGACAGAGGCCCTAAAATGCAGCTTGACTGAGCGCTAAACTGTGTTTTTGCCCGGAGCCAATCAGAAGCCTCTGACAAGAGCATGTTCCCACTTACAAATCTAATTGCAGGAGGTGTGGCTGGGGTGGCCCTGGGAGCCGGTGAGGAGGGGGCTGCCAGCATCTCCAGGAAGGCTGCCGGCTGCTTGCTTGTTGCCTGGAAAGTTCGCCAAGTGGAGGGGCCAGGTGGCAGGGCAGAGGTCTTGGGGGTCTGGGAAGGCCTGGATTCAGAATTTCCCCCAGTTATAATAGTTACCAATGACTTGGCATCGACTACACACTGGACATCCAAACTTCCACTAATCCTCTCGACTCTAGAGAATGCCATGCGGCAGATGACTATCACCTCACTTTACAGATAAGAAACAGAGGCACGGAGTGTCCCTACTGCAGGCTGACGATTGCCCAAGGTCTAGGTATTTTATTGACATTTTATCTCCTTTCAATCTCCCTATAACTTTAATCTCCTTCCACAGGGGAAGAGGCAAGACTCCGAGAGAGTAGCCAACTTGTCCAAGATCACAGAGCTGATTTATAGATGACTCCAGAGAACACACTTAGATTGTCCCAGAGCCAGGCATTCTGGATAGAGTTACTAGATTTAGCAAAATAACAAAAACCAAAAACCGCGATGGCCGGTGAAAATTTGAATTTCAGATAAACAATTACTTTTTTTTTAGTATTATAAGTATGTCCTAAATATTGCATGGGATATACTTACACTAAAAAATGATTCCTTGTCTATTTGAAATTTAACCGAATGTCCTGACGTTTATCTGGCAACACTAGACCTCTCTCCTTCTGCCTCAAGCTCCCCTCAATTTTGCCAGCAGTTTGCCTTTAAAGGGGGCCCTTCGAGAGCCATGCTGGTGTCTCCAGACCGAGGAAGCGAGGCTGCCAAAGGGGAAGGTAAGCTCCTCTGCTCTAGAGGGCAGAGCCCTGGGCCAGTGCCCACTCTGCCACCTCCTGTGTGACTTTGGGCAAGTCTATCCCCCTCTCAGAACTCTCCCGAAAAGGAAGACCCAGGATCAGATAGTTGCAAACATCTTTGTCAGCCCTAACTTTCCTAATGTCTTCACCCTTTTTTCTGTCTGTGCAAAGGATGGTACGAAATACACAGTTGTGGCCTGGCTGGTGTGGCTCGGTGGTTGAGTGTCGACCTATGAGCCAGGAGGTCATGGATTTGATTCCCGGTAAGGGCGTGTGCGTTGCGGGCTCGATCCCCACTTTGGGGCATGCATGAGGCAGCCCATCAATGATCCTCTCTCATCACTGATGTTTCTATCTCTCTCCCTCTCACTTTCTCTCTGAAATAAATAAAAATATATTTTAAAATAAATAAACAAACAAACAGTTGTGCTGTGAGGACAGAAATTACCCAACACCTGGGAGAAATGCCCAGGGAGCAGTGCTGGTCAGAGGAGACCCATGGTGTGGGCTTGGAAGGCTAGGGGTTCAGGCTACTGGGGAAATGGGCTGTTACTGTCTTTAGCTCCCAGAGGTGGCAGCTTGCTGTAGCCTTCAGACCTGGGTTCCAGGCCCCTCCTGCACTAACAGCTCTGTGATCTTGGGTAAAACCCTTCACGCAGGCAAGGGCCTCAGTTTCCGCCACTGTCAAGTAGGCCTAATGCTGCCTGCGATGTATGCAGAGTGCCTGGTAGGTGGGAGGAGCTTACTAGTGGTTATTTTTATTTTTGTTATTGGTGGTGTTAATATTACATCCTTCTGGGGAAAAAAAGCACCTTGAGGAATGCTAACCTCTGAAATAACAAACAGATTTCAGGCCCTCTCTGAGCTTCAGCAAAGAACACAACACATTCCAGGCGGCCTTCATTTCAGCTAAATTTTATTTGTTGGATTTTTGACAGACATCTAAATTATACAGTGAGTTTCCCACATGACCAAATACCACGTCCATTTCTTTATCATTTTCAAAAGGGACTATATAAAAAGAAACTTTCGATGGATCAGACTGAACCCTGAAACCACATGGAGTGCAGAGCTAAAAATAAAAGGAAGTAAGAACTTGCCCCTGAGAAGGAAAGAGAAATCAAAGCAAACTCTGACGGGAATCAAGGGACGAGTCCTGGAGAGGCTGACATGGTGTCACCCTCCAGGGCAGGTCCGGATAAGGAGCGGCCCACAGTGAGGGTGAGGCACAGAGTGACACAAAAATAGCCACCGCTTTAGCCCAGAGGGGAATAAAGAAATTTGTCAAAAGCCGGGATAGAGAGGAGAGGAGGAAGGGAGGGGGCAGGACTGTGTCCTTCCAGCAGTCTCGGGACCTGTGGACTTCTTTCTCCCCACACATTTGTACCCACCGGCATAATCGCTGACTTTCAGCTTTGCGCCCGCCCGACATGTTCCCCGGCTCAGCCCACATCAATGACACCCTTGTTTCCATAGTAACCAGGGGAGAGTGAAGGGGAAAGGGTGTGTTGCATTGGGCTCGGGGATCCAGCCAGGAGGAGCTGCACAGGGAAGGTCAGTAGGAGGGGAAGGGAGTTTTTCTCACAACTGGTCTGATCACACATCCTGGGGCCCCGGACCCGGGCCTTGGTGCCCCCCAGCCCTCTCCCTTGCACATTCAGATGCAGAGGTGCACAGAGCAAGTCTCACCCAGACACACTGGGGGCGGGAGGATGGGAGACTGGGTATCCCCTTTCTAGCTTCAAATTCTATCTTCTGGTCATGGCCCCGGGGGTGGGAGTGGGGCTGCGGAGAGGAAAGGGGACTTTAGGAGTATTTTGTTTTTACAAATGGGAGCTTTTAAAGTCTGCATTTTTCAGGCATCTCTCATCTACCCCATGAGCCCCCAGGAGGGTCCAGCAGGGTTCAAAGGGAAGATGAAAGCTTGTGACATCTACCATGTCACTCTATCTTTAGCTGAAAAGCAAATGTGAAGGTTCAGAGAGGCTGTTATCAGAGGAGGGGAGTGGCTTCTGCCTGCTGGCCCAGGCCTGGGGAGGACTCTTGCAAAGAGTTCCCTAAGTTGGTGGCAAAAAAACCAAAGTATTTTACAGACTATCCACTGCCAAAGTTCCTATCACATTGTTCCAAAATCACAGACCTCAAAGCAGGCCGCTGCCCTTCAGCTCGCATCCCTGGTGCCCTATTTGGAGGGAAAACCCATTTTCAAGCCCTAGAGCCACATTTCCAGCTGGATGGCAGGGGGATTTTGGTTTCCTGCGATTCTGTTTTCCTTTGTTCAAAGTGGGAGAGGCCCTGGGGGAGACAAGGAAGCCAGAGGAGGAGGTAGCAGGAAGCAGGTAGCTCAGTGGTTTGGAAAACCCTCACCTCCTTTTGTTTTACAAGCCCTTACAGGTCTGCCCACAGCACCCCCGGCGCAGCTTTTCATGTTGGCAGGAATGACTTCCAGCCCAGCACGCCGTTGAGGCTGCACATGCTTCAGCTTCACCTGCACAACTTTGTCCAGAAAAGCTGGGCAGAGACGGCCGGGGCTGGAGTGGCCCCCCCTCTGCTCACAGGCCTGAGTGGGTTTGGGAAGGGCCACCTCCTGGGATGAGAAGGCAGCTGGCCTCCTGAGGCCCACCAGCCAGCCACTGGACAGTCTCTTATTCATTCTCTGAAAACCCCTCGGCTCAGGCACCAGAACAGAGTTCAATTCAGGAGCTGGGTGATGCTCTGGCCAGCTTTCATGCTTGAAGCTAGGGATTTCTTAAGACTCAGGAAAACAAGCTCTTTTTGCAACACGGGGCGGGAGAAGTCTCCTTCCAGTCCTCTCCAATCAATCAACAGAGGACACATTTTGCTGGAGAGAGGCAGGGGAGATGGGCAGCTGGGGTGACTCTGGCTTCCCTGGGAGTGGCCCCTGCAATCACACACCTTCTTCCCAGCAGCAAACCCTCTCCGCCTATGAGCTTCCCACACCCCCAAGTTGCCAGCGTTGTAAAAATTGATCTTGAAAAAATCGATCTGCCTGCCTTTTCTCAGTGGAGCAGGTTCATGGGTAAGCTGCATTTATTTTAAAAATCTGATAGCAACGGCCTATTGTGATCATTTAAACACAGAATTCTTTGAGCTTTAGAAATCCCTTCTATAGGACTGCCGCGCAGAAGCCAGCTAATCTCAGAGTCGGCTGCTCCCTGCTCCACTGAACTGGAGAAAGCCTGTTTACGCTGGCCCGAGCCCTCCATGTGAGGGCTTTCTAAGGACCTTGTAATTTTTCTGGAATTAAACCTCCCACCTCTCCTTACATTCCAGATGTCATTATAGTCAAAAGTCATAAGAATTTGCTTCCCGGTATAGCTGGCTGGGGGGTTGGGATGGGCCATGTTTATGTGGTGACTTGTTTGCAAGAAAGGATTTTTTTTTCCTCTCTAAAGGGTGAGGATTACACACACAGTCTCCTACCTGCATGACAAGATGGTTTAATCATCTGCTCTTCCTCCCTTCCCCCCAGCAGCTTCCCTCTGGACGGAATGCAGCCCTGGCTCAGTTGTTGATGGTAAAAATCACTGACCAGCACCAGCAAACACTGTCCGTGCTTCCAAAACCATGGGGAGAGCAAGGGACAGGTCAGTAAATAAATGAACGCAGCATAAGCTGCTTCTTTCTCTTTTCCTTTTCTTTTTTTTTTTGAAAGAAGAAAAAAAAGCCCACTGGAATTGTCTGAACTGCAATGCAATCTCTTGCTCATTTAAAAGATCTCATTTTCTAATCATGTGCTTTGAGACATTTAATACTATTTCAATTATGCAGAGGAAATAATATAATTCCTTTATTTGAAAAATGATACTGAACCTCAGAGATCAGTTAAATCTACTGCTGGAATAGGGATTCTTTTTAAACTGTGTTGTACCCTCTCTTCAAACAGCTGTAGCTGTACACAGATGGAAAAACATTTGGTCAGAAAGCAGCAAATTAGTGTTTTTCAGGACAGAATTCAGCTCCCGAAGCTCCTGCATCTCCATTCGTCTAGATTTTATTTCTTCTTTGCAATGACATTTTTGCAGACCCAGTTCATGCCGTCCTTTGAGGGAAATGGGCAGAGAAAGGCAGTGTTAGTTATAAGACAGACACTATACACGCAAGCCCAGGAGGGGGGTAGGGGGTGTGGGGGGGTGTGGGCCTCCCCTCCCCTACCACCAGCTCCAGCGAGTCTGTCCCAGGGGCCCACCTGGGTGACCACGGATAGTGACCTCGTGGGGAGGCCTCTGAGAGCACAGGAGGGAGAGAGGAGTGGGAGTGCCCGGTGTCTGAACTTGAGATGGGTTCTCAGGAACTCCCTCTGAAAAAATAAACACATCTGCTTGGATCCAAGGCCTGATTGAGGCGCTATCAGGAAAGATTCCAGCCCTTTTTGGCTTTTTCTAAAAGCTGACCTTTGCTCGGGCATTCCATTCAATAAGCCATCCTTCTGGTGCCCGGTGTGTTTACAGTGTGGCAGTGTGCACGGGTTACATTAAATTTCTTTTTGGAAAAACAAACCAAATGCAGTGTGTGTTACTCGACACACACTAGGGCAATGTGCATTTATTTCTCTTCGTGCAGCTCTCCAGATCGGTTCAGAAAGTCCGGGCCTGATTCTTGTAGCTTTAAGCACCACCAAGCTGAGGGACTGGGGAGAAGGTTCCCTTAAAGGCACAGTGACCTTGAAAGCGTCCTCTCTTAGAAGGCTGGAGAGGGACAGAGTTAAAACCACACGATGCCTACAGCCACCTGGCAGGTGGCATGATTTCTCCTGGATGCCAGACCTGCCAGAGATGACCTCCTTTTCAACCCACTTTGGAGCCACCCCTGAATACTCTCCCTTCCCCTAGAGCAGTGGTTCTCAACCTTGGCTGCACATTAGAATCACCTGGGAATCTTTTTAAAATCCTGATTTCTGGGCCTCATCCTCCGGAAATTCTGTTTCTTTGTTACTAATGTTGTGGCCCCACCCCATAACAAAGAAACAGAATTTCCGGAGGATGAGGCCCAGAAATCAGGATTTTAAAAAGATTCCTAGGTGATTCTAATGTGCAGCCAAGGTTGAGAACCATTGCCCTAGAGTCTCTCCGACCTTCAGGGGTGTGCAGAGTTCCTTTGGAAGCTCAGAACAAAATCAAAGCAGGATCCTGCACAAATCCCCTCTCCCCACTCCCCCCCGAGTCTGCAATACATGCTTGCTGAGGTCCCAGTCACATGTGCACATCTCAGGGCATACATGACACGCAGAGCCCTGTATTTCCTGTGACCACGGCGCTAGTGGTTGAACCTGAACAGCTGAGCCAGCTTAAAGTAATAAATATCAGCTGACACCTTTGGGCATTCGGAGCATTAATCCCATAAACAATACATCACTGCAAAACAACCAGCAGGCACCCTATCTCCTGGCTAATCTGACCATCACCTGAATTTACAGTGATTAAAACTCTGCCAGTTGCCATCAGAACGCCTGGGCAGGAGAACCAGATAATCTGATGACTGTTCCAGAGCAGGCCTTAGGGCATCTGCCAAGAGGAGGCTGGCCGCGACCGAAAGCCTGAAGGTGGACAGCACCTGGCATCAGTGGGGACAAGGGAGGCGGGCTGCCGAGGTGGGAGAAAGGGGGCCTCCAAATACATCTCCAATTACAACTGGGTCAGCTACCGACTTCAAAAGCTGAGGCCAATTTTAAGACCATTTTATGAAAAGGATTAATTTAAAGAGAAGCATGTTTAATTTTAGTAGCTAATTGGTTTCCAGGAAAAAAATGATCACCTGCCAGGAGACAGAAAAGATTTTACAAAATAAAGAGGGATGAATAAGATAACCATCTTCTCTTTGCTTCCCAAGCTGAATAGCTCAGCACTTATGTAGCACTTTCCATCTTCAGAAACCTGCACAAACACTATCAAAGGTACGCACCTCAATATTTTCTCCTCTATGGAGACTTGTGGTATTTTATCAAATCATCTCAGAGAAATCAAGTGCTCCCACACTATATGAATACTGATCCCCCCCCCCCCTTGTTTTATGGCTGATTTCAGGGGGGTTGTTCTTTTTATTATATGTAACTAACTAAACATGAATACAGTCAAAGAGATAGAAAAAATATTTACTCAGCTGCAGGAACCCGAAGCAGAATGTGGAGGGTGAGGGGCAGCTTTCTTTTTGGTATCTGTTATGGAGGCAGAGGGGATTTAAATGCGGAGCCCTGCTGGGGAGCCATGTGCTCCAGATGTCTGTGAGGCCAGCGGTGGCAAAGCCCTTTCAGCCACAGTCCTGCCAACAGAGGGCGCTCAGAGGTCAGTACCCACCAGCTATCCTGCTGGTCCCTGAGCCTCTGCAGCTGCCCCCAGCAGTCTGGAGTGTGGGAAGCACAGGGAGATTTAAAAGGGGCCAAGCCCTGTGGCTGCTCTGCCCTGATCGGCAGTGTTTGGGGTTTGGGGAATTCTACCTTTCCTGTTATTACCTGAGGAGAAAGAGAGCTGGAGGTGAGGGGCTGTTGGGGAGGCACTAGTCAATGGGGATAATACCTCTCCACTCAAATCAGGACAAGCTGTGCCAAGTTGCCCACGGAAAAGGAAAGATAATATGTTGTCCAAGATCCTTGAGGGGAGGGTCCAAGTCAGACTGGCCTGAGGTTGTGTTTACAGAACCTAGCATGGTGTCTGGCCTACAGTACTTAATTTATATCTTTTTAATTAACCCTTGTAACACCCTGTGAAGTAGGGACTATAATGTCCACATTACAAAGGAAGAAATGGGAGCACAAAACAGTGTGTGGCAGAGGCGGGCTGGGAGCCCGGGCTCTCTAGCTCCAGCACCCATACTCTAACCATTTACCGGTTCTCAAGGAGTGCGGACAAGTGCTGGAGGGAGGAGCTCTGCCTCAAGCTTATGGAGAAGCTGGGAATCACCCTAAAGTTGGGAAAGAGCAATGCTAGTTATTTCTTCCTTAGGACCTCCGACTAAAAGGGCATGAGACTGGGGTAGCCCCAGGCCACGTTCCTGCAGAGCTTGGCTGCAGCTCTGAAGATGCCAGAGGCTGTTTTTGGCCACTCAACTCTCAGGATTCCTGGGCTGCCTGGTATCTGTGTGGAAGCTGCATGTTTACCTTGCTGCACATCCTAGCATAGTGACTCTCCACCAAGACCACCACCTTCAATAGAAATATTAACATTTAAAGACAACATCATAGCAAGAAGCAGAATCTTCTGCTTCTCAAGTTTAAATTAGTGCTCCACATCACTCTTGCCTTAATTTGGTAAAGCTTTGTTTTTTTCAAAACAGACGACTGAGAAAAAGTGATCAGTTACTTGAAGTAGGTTACTGCTCTGCTTCCAAAGAAGGAAATGAACTCATAAGTTTGTTTAATGGTTGAACCTTTATTGTTAAAAACTGGTTTGACCAAATTTCTGCACATATGATCTTCGTCACGGGGATGACAATATTATGGCATGAGTAGTCCTCCCCTTCCTTCCTCCACCACACCTCCTTCTGGCCAATCTTGCTGAAACTGAATTTAAATTGATTAGCTTTAATTCAATAATAGAGACTAAAGTGAGGCATTGAACCTCAAATACTGAGCTTTGTTTGGCCTTGTGGAGAGGAAATAAATTTTGCTATGTCATGAGATTATCCTCTAATATGACCATTGGGGAAAATATAAGGCTGCCCTAACCACAGGGGTGGAAACCTACTAATCACAGATCTCAGTGGTCCAGCATTAAAGGCATGATGCCTCTTTCTATGGAAGGGTGGACTCTGGCTGCAATGCTCCCTTTAATTTGATCACCCTACAATGCATCCATCACTGCTCAATGGTTGGAAGGGAGCAGTGGCCGCCATGGTTGGGTGGGCCTGGTTTTTTATGCCACGAGGACTACATGCCACATCAGTAATTGCTTTAAGAGGAGGAGGAGCTCAGGCCCTCGCTGAGCAATGCAGCCTATCCCATTGTGTCACCAGGCCCCCAGGACCAAGGAGCAGCTGGGTGCTGCATACATAAAATATTGCTTGCTATTAATATTTTTTCTGGAGACAAAGGGCACTGCACCAGAGAGGTAGCAAAATTGGATGTCCTGAGCTTGCTTTCTTGGTCTAAAGAGAGGTTTGAAATTTTAAAAATAAACCTGAGGTCTGACTTGCAGATAAGCAGTTCCATGTACACTTGGAGTAAAAAATAACTGATGCCAGGCCTTGAAAGAAGTGGTAAATGTCATATTTAAAAATACCAAATTCCATTGGTATATTAAGGGAAAAGCCCCCTAGACCAAGGAAAAAGGAAAAAAAAACAAACCCAAGGAGCTGGGCTAGGAAATGTGTAATGTTCATGTGGGAGGTGCACTCTGGTGTACAGCTCACACACCAGGACTCCGACTGCTAGTGGTCCTTTCTAGGTGAGACTAGAAGCCGGACCATTACTCCTGTTTAGAGAAGGAAGGAAGACGGGGAATGTGGGAGAGATGTGAAAAGAAAATGTGAGCATGAGGTAGGGGCATGGAGAGGAATACCCAAGAGAACTTTCTGCTCAGCTATGGTGGAGGCAGGTCTCTGTTATGACGAAGGCTAGAGACGAGCTTGAAACTGCTGATCTCTGCACTGAAAGGAAATTCTCTTCCAGTACAGTTTTAATCACACACACACACACACACACACACACACACGCACACACACATGATGTTTTAGAGAGAAAATGTCTTCAAACACCTGACACTGCAACAGTAAAGGACAGCGTGGTGGTCTGGGTTAAATTCAGATGTGTAGGTGGAAGAGGTTGCTTTCTCTCTACCTTTCTCTGGCTCTAAGCCAAGTCCTTGGTTCACTGTTTCTAGACACCCAGGGAAAAGGAGTCCCAGGGCTGGATGTCCTACACGAGGAGAGGCCCTAGCAACATGGCCCAGCCCAGGGCGCAGAGGGAGACTGCCTCCAGGTCTGTGAGGCAGCCTGGCTCAGGGGCCGCAGGCTTCCCTGCCCAGACATTGTTCAGTTTCTCCCCTTTCTGCCTTCATCTACGTGACATAACTGGGTCTCTTCTGATCGCTCCTCTGGACTCTGGGCCCCTCAGCAGGCAGGGCTTCCAGGATTGATGTTCTCCTTCAGCTGCTAGTGCCCTTTCCCTATGCTCTCCTCTGGACGTTTCTCATGAAAACCTGCTTTAATTACACAATGGGCTGGCCTCCTGGTCACCATCCATCAGGCTATGAAAGACCTGTTCTGAACTCTCCTGAAGCCTCAGGGGTCCATCTCCACACCTAGGACAGGGGCGGCTGAACAACATGCGGGATTGCCTGTCCTTGTCAAGACTGCACATATCTGTCATCAGAACATCAGGTAGAACAAGAATCTGAAATCCATCCCATAACCTTAAATCATGTGTTCAAGCTGCTCGGCTAAAAAGTGATACACCTGCCCGATGAGTCCAGAAGGTGTAGCTTACCAACTAGTGCAGCCGTGGGCAAACTACGGCCCGCAGCCGGATCCGGCCCATTTGAAATGAATAAAACTAAAAAAAAAAAAGAGACCGTACCCTTTTATGTAATGATGTTTACTTTGAATTTATATTAGTTCACACAAACACTCCATCCATGCTTTTGTTCCGGCCCTCCGGTCCAGCTTAAGAACCCATTGTGGCCCTCGAGTCAAAAAGTTTGCCCACCCCTGATCTAGTGGATCTGTGGTGGTTCCCCTGGCTCACTCACTTGAGGGTGTTATTTTATCAGTAAAAATCCAGAGGTTTTTTGTTTGGTTATTTAACCTTTGTACATTTTTCCTTTTAGGGTCTTTAGAGCTATGGTGCCAGATGTTATTTGAATGTCTGATCACTTTAGTAGCTCTGCCCATTATTGACCGGCTCTCATGGGGCAGCAGGAGGGGAGGAAGGAGGGGAGGAAGGAGAGAAGATGAAATAAGAATTTAGGGAATTTTAGTAATTACTACACAGTATCCATGTCTGAAAGTGATCTTATGGACATTTTTCTAGCGAGGTCTTCCCTTTTTTAGGAATACTGAAGCCTTAGTAAATAAGAATCATTAAAGGCCTGCACTTGCATTAGGCAACGCAGGAAAGCAATTCCTCCTGAGTGACTCTTTAAAGTAAAAGCCATGACACTGGCTGAATGGACAAGAGCTTAGGTCACAGGCGTTACCTGGGGGAGGGACATGGCCAGTGGGTGCCTCACAATGAAATGCTTCCACAGAAAACTCCACAACCTTTCTGCAGTCCCCAAAGGTTACCATTAAAGGACAATAGACAGCAGATTCCCTTCTTAATTAACATTTTTATTAAATAACTCATTTCAAATAATGGTTAAACTCTCTAAATTTATATCATTCTATTAACCATAATCTAATCTCATTAACCTTGAAATCCCAGTCTTAACTACCCAATTCTATACACCATGGTACTATCTACTAAACTAATTAAGTGACCTTCAAACTATTTCTCCTCCATATAAAATCATTATATATATATGCTCACAGTTCTTTGTTAGATTTTTCTTGACATAATTTCCTGTGAATCTGGTTGCTGAAGGTCTTTGATGTAAGAAGAACTTTAACAAAAACAAACCATACATGGTTGTCTCACTTGATTTAAACTGACTGATTTTAAAGCCTTCCCCGACTCTGTCTGATAGTTCACTGCTGCTTTTTTGGTCTAAAGATCCTGTGACTTAAAGGGAATGCCACTTCTATGGTGGTTACACAGCTGAGAACAAGAGCTCTATCCCTGTAACCTCCCCTGACAGGTTGGGGTGTGGTGGGTGGGGGCTGGGAGGACAATGACTAGAGCTCCCTCCCAATCTCCAGGCTCTGAGGAAGCACCCTTGACTTGAATGCCACTACTCAAAATGCTGATTTTAGATAACTCTAGTCCCTGCTTAAGGCTGGCTGAAGAAACAAGGACCTTACTGTTAATGCCGGCTTTGCTTTTTCTTCCTTTCAACACTCTGACCAAGTGAAAAAAGATTACGGACTGCCACTTTCTTAGCAGTAGGCACACAAAATGTGTTTATTTTCTCTAGTCCCACCTTTAGAGCCCCTGACTTTGAGATGTTCTGTCTATATTTGTGTTTGAGGCCATTTAGACAGGCAGAGTTCTCTTGCTGAAGTGGTTTGTATAAACACAAGGAGGCTTCACCCAAATCACTCTAGGCCTCATGAAGGCCATCTTATGCACAATCAAGGGAAATACCTTAGGCTAAACTTGATTTTTTTTTTTTTTAAGTGAGAAGCTAAATAAAAGGGTTTGAGTTTACCTATTAAAAAACATCCTGGGGCCCTAGCCAGTTTGGCTTAGTGGATAGAGCATCGGCCTGCAGACTGAAGGGTCCCGGATTTGATTCCGATCAAGGGCACATGCCCAGGTTGCAGGCTCAATTTCCTGGTAGGGGGCATGCAGGAGGCAGCCAATCAATGATTCTCTCTCATCATTGATGTTTTTTTCTCTCTCTCCCTCTCTCAAATAAAATAAATAAATAAATAAATAAATAAATAAATAAATAAATAACATCTTGGGTTGTAGTATACTTGTTGGACCAGCCTAAATTAAGCTGGAAAAATGCAGTTAATTCAAAACTGAATAGATCTATAATCACATATGTGATTATAATTTTGAAGAGGAGACTTAAGAATAAAACTATTAATGATAGTTCCTTTGTCAAGTGGGATTAGGGGAGAGGAAAAAACTTTACAGTTTTAAATTTTATATACTTTTATATGATTAATAATGAGAATATATTACTTTTATAACCAGAGTCTAGGAAGGAAGGAAGGAAATAAGACTTAATATCCCCCCTCCCTAAACTAAAACCTCACAGAGAGACTCACAGAGCTCCAGCATCCATTTTGGGGAGGTAGCTGAGCTCATCTCTGGCTATTTTAGCGCCCCCACTACACACACACACACACAGAGGGTGTGGGTATTAAGGACTGTAGAGGAGAGGGTGCTTGTCTTGTGTTGACTGGTCTGTTCTCAGATCTAAAGGCCAAGCACAGAAACAGGCCCTGGTTGTTTTTATAACAAAAAGAGAAAAACCAAGGAACAAAAAGATGGAACAAGTGAGATAACTCTAGGACGTGACTATTTTCTTGAAATAAAAGCAGTCAGGCAGTTTTAAGACAAATCAATGTCAAATGTCTTTGGAGAGAGAGAAGGAGAGTATTAGAAAGGAAATGGAAAGAGGCTGCAGGACGATTGAGAAGTTGCAGGCTCATACCCCAGCACACAAGTTCAGAGAAAAGCAAACTGGTCATGCCATTAGACACACACGCCATATGGCAACGAGGGAAGATACCACTGCTTTAGATGTTGCTAATCCCCCACAGCATCCTGGAGCAGTACTGCCCGATTCTCACCTCATGGTGTCACTTCCCTGGCGGGTCCACCAGATGTCTAGAATGAGGCATATGGGCATGCTGGGGCTTTGGAATAAAGAAGTCCTAGAGCACTGATTCCAAGTGTCACCTGGTTTGCGTCTGCTTGGTAGGAAGCATCAGAGCTGAACCTGTTCATCATTCTTTGAGGGTATAGCCTCTCAGTTAATATCAAGTGAGGGGAGCCTGCTCTTCTGGTATGTAGTGCCTCAGTATAAAGCACGAGGCCCTCTGTGAGCAGAAGCCTACCAGTGGGAAACCAAACTGAAGTAGCAGGAAATAGACACCAACCCTGAAGGCAGTGAAGACAGCCAACAGAAAACAAAACAACACTTCTACAGGATAACCAGTGTGCGTAATTGTTGATGGCTCTGTTACCTTGGCCACAACATGAGACACAACACAAAAACCCCAACCAAATCATCAAAGAGTCCTAGAGTTAGAAAGCATCTTCTACATCAGTGGTCGACAACCTTCCGGTCCTCACGGACCACCAGTGGGTGACTGCTGCTCTAAGTCTTCTGTTCTGATCTCCTACCTAATAGGGTAGTTTGTTGCTTGTGTGGGGTGGGTTTATCTTTCCTAGAAAAGTTATTGATGTCACATTGGCTGCTAAGTAGAAAAGAACTAATCTCTTCATGCCCTTCACATCCTGGATTGTTCATCTACCAATTAAAGGCTATTTGTTTCATACCTTTCCTATCTAGATCAGCCCAGGCAATGAGACAGACTACCTTGGTTGGTTGTCATGTTGCCAGGTGACCAAGCCTCCAGGTAATCTCACCTGAATGCCCTCTCCTGTGAGAGCTGAGCAAGACTGGATCTGCCAGACTCGGTCACGGATGGTGTGCAGGTTCAGTCCTTCTGCAATTTCAGAGGCAGGGGCTGCCGTGAGCAAATCCTGCTTATTAGCAAAGATGAGCACTGGAACACAACTTAGCTTTTCTTCCTCCAGTAATTCAGCTAGTTCCTGGATCATTTTGAGAATGGATAGGGAGGGAAGGATGAAAGCTATAATATTTAACCATTAACTTCTAGCTAGAAAAAAATAAAACAGTTAAGCTGATCAACCAGCAACTTTCAAGGGCAGTGGTTCTCAAACTTGAGCCTGTGAAAGACTCCCCTGACAGACTGCTGGGCCTACCAGAGAGGCTGACTTTGGGAAGTCTGAGCGAGAGCCCAGGAATCTACATTTTATCTTATTTATTTACTTATTTAGGAATCCGCATTTTAACTAGCTCCCCTCTAGTAGTTCTGCTATAGGGATTCATAGATCATACTTTGAGAAACACAGTTCAAGGGAGAACACAAGTTGTGATTAGAAATTTAAAATTTAGCCAAGGCTGTTATCTGCAAATAACTTTCAGTGTATGTGTGTGTGTGTGTGTGTATGTGTGTGTGTGTGTATTTATTTAAATACTAGAGGCCTGGTGCACAAAATTTGTGCATGGGTAGGGTCCCTAGGCCAGGCCAGTGATTAGGGCCAATCGAGGCCTTCTGGCTGCCGGCCAGGGCCTTCCTTCACTCTACGCTGCCCCCTGGTGGTCAGTGCACGTCATAGTGAGTGGATGAACTCTTGAGGGGACAATTTGCATATTAGCCTTTTATTATATAGGATAAATTGAAAATGACAATTGCTTTAAAGACTGTAATTCTGTTTCATCAATCTTTACCTCCAAAACATATCCTAAAATAACTGTATTAGTCCATCTGGCAAGGTCTCTGATTTTTAGGCCATCAGTTGGGGTCTTCCCTGTTCTGTTGATTCTGTCTGCAACAAGTATAGTAGAGGGTGTGTACGTACCTAAATATGACGACCCACCTCTCCCATTAAATGCACATTTTAACCCTATGTAAGACACTTGTGCTGCCAAAGAGAACTGGAGGGTTCAAGAGGTGTCATCGTTATATGACACCCTTCACCTTCAAGCTCATGTGAAGTGATGATCCAGAAATCATCAAGGTATAGAAGGGTTATCTCCAAGAGTCTGGAGAGTTCTCGAACTAATTTCCAGGAAAAAGGAATATAAACATGGGGACAGCTACCTTTGGAAGGCCACCAGTGGTAGTTTAGGACACAAGCCAAGGATTCTGCAATAAAATATAATCATGCTTCTCCAAAGAGGTCCACTCTACCCCTTGCTTCTTATCAGTGTACTCAATAAAATGGTCTGTGCCCACCGCTTCTCTGTTTAAAACTGTGTATACAAATTGCACTGTGTAATCATGTTGACATGTAGTCTGCATTTGAAGCCATTTTGGGGTTCAAAGATACCTATCTTTTGGCTTGGAAACAAGAGCAGCTTCATCTTGGCTTACACATTTCTTCCATCCCTTTGAATTTGTTAGTTGCCCTTGGATCAATTAAGTTGATATTGAAAAATGTACACAGACATAATAAGTGAATTGTTCTTCTGGGTTCATTTCTATGTGGAATGAGAAGAAACCTGAAGAGCTTTTGGGAATCCTGGTAAATTCCATTTTCTTATAACTTGTTTATTCAATTTGATTTAAACTAATAGGCTTTAATAAAAAAAAATTGTTTAAAGGATTCTGAACTAATTTCTTTTTAGCCAACTGGTATTTTTGCCTGCTTGCCAGAGTGACTGTCTTGTTTAAACTGCAAAGGTTAAACAAAAAAAATCTCTCTCACTGTCATACATTTACAAGGCAGATTAATGAATACCCAGTTATTTGGGAAATAGATCAACAGAAGAATTATTTACCTGGCCCGTCTCTTCAAATCTTTTTCTGTCTGCACTGTCAATTACATATATCTGTAAAGTAAAAGAAGAGGTTATCTCAATAGTAGATATGTAAAATACAGGGCACCTTTATGGAAAGAACAGGTGTTCCTGTCAGCCAATTTCACATTAGTATAGCATATAGAAATTGAGCTGGTAACTATTACCTTATCTATGGATGCAAAACAAAGAAACAAGTAAACTAACTAATTAATTAATTAAATGGAGGGTGCCCCCAAAATACCTCCAGCAAAGCTCCAAAGTAAAAAGTCAGTAGAGCTATGCAGGATGAAAATAGCTACATTTACTGTGCATTTACTAAACATTCTTGCTAGATTTACCATATTAATCCTTGTTACAACTCTATGAGATAGATTGCACTACTTCTCATTTTATACATAAACTAGAGGCCTGGTGCACGAAATTCGTGCACTGGGGGGGGGGGGCTCAGCCTGGCCTGCGCCCTCTCGCAGTCCGGGACCCCTTGGGGGATGTCCAACTTCCAGTTTAGGCCCAATCCCGGGGATTCGGCCTAAGCCGGCAGTCGGACATTCCTCTCATAATCTGGGATGCCTCACTCCTTACTACCTGCCTGCTTGCTCCTTACTGCTCAGCTCTCTGCTCCTTAGCGCTGCTGCGGAGGCAGGAGAGGCTCCTGCCAACGCCGCTATGCTCACCAGCTGTGAGCCTGGCTTCTGGCTGAGCTGCGCTCCCCCAGTGGGAGCGCACTGACCACCAGGGGAAGCTCCTGCGTTGAGCGTCTGCCCCCGGTGGTCAGTGTGCATCATAGTGACCGGTCGTTCTGGTTGTTCCGCCGTAACGGTCGCTTAGGCTTTTATTAGATAGATAAACATAATCCCAAAGAAGTTAAATAACTTGCTCAAGTTACATCAAGTACTTGACAAAATTGGGATTCAAACTCAAGCATACCTTAACACATTTCGTACCACTCAGTAGTTTTCTCGTGTTTCGCGTGCCATCTGTTAAGGACCACTCACGAGTGTTCTCGTTTTTCATGCCCATGGAAAAAGGAGCGAATCTAGATACTTATGTAAATTTTGTTTGGTCCCTCTTCATAGAGGAAAATGTTTTACGCAGTACCATACGTTAAAAAAGTACTAGGAACTTTAATTGTTTAATTGTTTTTGTAAATAAAAATGTTATAATTATTGAAAACAACACCTAAAGTGCATTATGATGATTTAAATAACGTGCAGTTTGCCCAAAAACGTGCGGTCCCTGGCGTATGTCTTAGAGATTTCTATGCGGTACGCAATGTGTTAAGCACTCTGCTAACACTGTATCTCACGTTGTCTGGGAGGGATGGTGTTTTGAGACATCTACAAATCCTAGTCCTCGAACATCATTACGCTGAAAGTATCATTTGCAGTGTTAACTATATGCTGACTTCATGTACTGAAGCAGGAAACCCGGTGATCTCCATCCCACTCCTACCTTGCTTATAACCTCCAAGGCTGCTAGGAGGCAATAAGCAAATAGCAAGGGCATAGCCTTTTCCAGAGTAAGATAAGTCTTGAGATTCACCATAAATTAAAAACCTCAAGCTTTCTCTCACATCACTGAATTTTATTTATTGCATAAATAACACCCTATAACAATAAAGAAAATAAGGGAAGACCAAAAAAGAAAACTGCCTATAGTTACAGAACCCAAATATGTTATTTTAATTTCATATGAATGTTTTCTTAATACTTCTTCATATGAAAGTTTAAAAATAAAATTAGATATAATTTTATAGTCCTTTAAAACAATTAAATGATATATTAAATGTTTTCCCAGTTGCTAATCTTAAAAATTATCAGATTTTCTAACTTCTTTTAAAGAATTTAGAACTGTTATTAAACTAATGGTACAATGAAAGCAGCCTTTTAAAAGAGCATACAGTAAATCCTCAATGTCATCAATAGGTTTTGCAACTTTAAGCAAAACTACATATAACGAAAACAACTTTACCACAGACTAATTGACATAAACAAGAGTTAAGTTCCTACAGCTTCTCATCCATGTTATAATGAAACAATGTTGAACAAAATGACTTTATTTGAGGGCCTGCTGTATTTATTCAGAAATAACAATACAAAACAACTCTCACCTTTACATGCCTTAAATTACATAAACTAATATACTACAATATACGTAGGCATTTCTGTATGTAGGTTAAATTTTGTGCTACATGCCAAAACCGGTTTGGCTCAGTGGATAGAGCGTCGGCCTGCGGACTGAGGGGTCTCAGGTTCAATTCCGGTCAAGGGCATGTACCTGGGTTGCGGGCACAACCCCAGTGGGAGATGTGCAGGAGGCGGCTGATCGATGTTTCTCTCCCATCGATGTTTCTAACTCTCTATCTCTCTCCCTTCCTCTCTGTAAAAAATCAATAAAATATATTAAAAAAAGAAAAAAAAAAAAAAAAAAGAAGGACCGGATAACTTTAAAAAAATAAATAAATAAATTTTGTGCTACTTGAAAATTTGCTCTTTTGAAAGAAAAAAATTAAAATTCCATAAGTTTAGCCAAAACCGGTTTGGCTCAGTGGATAGAGCGTCGGCCTGCGGACTGAAAGGTCCCGGGTTCGATTCCGGTCAAGGGCATGTACCTTGGTTGCGGGCATATCCCCAGTAGGAGATGTGCAGGAGGCAGCTGATGGATGTTTCTCTCTCATCGATGTTTCTGACTATCTATCTCTCTCCCTTCCTCTCTGTAAAAAATCAATAAAATATATTTAAAAAAATAAATAAATAAAATAAAATTCCATAAGTTTAATGCACTCTCATTTAGAATCACTAATGCTAAATATACCAGGAACAAAGTTTGGGCTTTCCTCTGAAGAATACCCTGTGTTTCCACCTGTGTTTCTTTCAGGGGAATCATAAAAGGAGGAAGGATGTTGTCTCAGTATTTTCTTTTCAGCCTTATTATTGTTGTTGTAGTTAATATTACTCTTGACTCAGTGTGAATACATGCATTAATGGGCTCTGCACACCACAAATACCCAAAGTTCCATACTGTTTTCCACCAGTAAGGCTCTCATTTTTAAGGTAGCAGGTGTAATGTAAATGTAGATACAGAACGAAGGATTGTAATGGGAGGGTGAACCTCAATATAAAAGACCTAATTAGAATTATTTGGGAGTCAACAGTGGATTAGGATTATCTTCACTCAGGCAATAGTTCAAGATGTGAGGGAGGGGAGAGGGTCAAGTGATCACAGGGAGGGTGTTTTGGACTTAGAGGGCTTTCTGAAGGCTGTGTGCAGGCCACTGGGCAAGAAAGGAATTTCAAAGTAAGAAAAAATGGGCCTGGGAGCAAAGGCGTGAGTAACAAGGGAAGAAAAGAGGAGGCTGAGACAAAGCTAAAAACACAAATATAAAGTTAGGAAATTGATGTTTCATATTATGAAAAATAGTCGGGAGAGGATAAGGAATGGGAAGAGTTTTAATGACAAGAGAGATGATACCAGAGAATCCAGAGGCTGAAGATCAATGAGAAGAAAGTTTTAACTTTTACTTATAATTACTTGCCAAATTACTTGCTATTTATTGCCTCCATTAAAAGATTCAGTATAATTAAAGGAGGGTTTTCCTAAACTATACATTTAGCCTAATTCTCCTTATCATTTAGCATAATTTTTATAAAATTTGACAACTACTACACAATAATTCCAGGAAGAAGTCTATAAAACAACTAATTTAGTAATACACCAATTTGTTTTTCTGCAGTGGTATATGCTTCTCATGGTTGCTTGTCACCCCATTGCTGCCCAGTATCTATTTTCTTCTGGTTAATAGAGATAAAGGTAAGGAGAGCCTCTTGCCTTAAAAAATAAAAATAAAAATAAAAATAAGCCAAAACCGGTTTGGCTCAGTGGATAGAGCGTCGGCCTGCGGACTGAAGGGTCCCAGGTTCGATTCCGGTCAAGGGCATGTACCTGGGTTGCGGGCACATCCCCAGTAGGAGATGTGCAGGAGGCAGCTGATTGATGTTTCTCTCTCTCATCGATGTTTCTGACTCTATATCTCTCTCCCTTCCTCTCTGTAAAAAATCAATAAAATATTAAAAAAAATAAAAAAATATATATCTGTTAATCTAGTTGTAAAAATTTTTAATCCAAAAATTAATTAATAATCAATAAAAATACTCAGCAAGTATCGGATAAAGTTACAACATTTATAATGCTTCTGACCTTAAAACATTATGGAACCTCAAAAATCAAGTTTCACAAATCTATTCTAAAATATAGTTATGCACGGCACTCAGAATGATGCTTTAAGCAAAGCCAATTCACATCTTCCTTGGCAACTGCTTTGAAATGACTATTTGGTTGTGGAAGGAAGACTAAAGAGGTTTTTGTTTGTTTTTCTGATGGAAGTACAGCCTACTCTGGACTATCCAGACTGACTATCCAGCATGTGAATGGAGGGTTCTTTGTTTCTCCTTTTGCTTCTGGTCCTGCTGCCACCTTTTGGTCATTTTATTGCTCCTAAGTATTTCTCCACTAGAGGGGTAGGGAGCCAAGAAGAGATGATACTAAAATGTGTGGCTTTTTATTGACGGCTTGAGCAAAAGTCTAAAAGGAGGTTTTGAAAACAACAAATAAGGTTTCTGGGTAACTTGTGGTTTTCAATTATGTGTGCTGCAGCAGTATCGATACCCAGGTGACTCGGGTGTGAGTGGCATTACGGAAACAATACATGAGGCAGTTGTTTGAGATCTCACTTAAGTCCTACACATTGGTTATGGAAATGATGACACAGTTGCTTTATTTAAATTATGTTGCATTTAAACACAAAACTGTTAACGATAAGTAAATAGAGTTTAGTAATAATATGAACACACCTTGAAAAAAAAGATGCATTTTTATCTATCAAAAGGCTGCTATTTCCTGGCCTAAAAGAAATGGAAGGCAGCCTCTCCCCTCCTTTCTATCATACTTTAGGTTTTATTGACTAGTCACCTCCCCACAATTAATAAAGCTGAAGTAAAATGCTCTCAGTGTCATCTTCCCTGAGAATATCTTTGGCACTTTTAGGAGTTGCCCTGACCCTTTCAAACCCCTAGAGAACCACTTAATGATCTAAAGAAATCTTTTTCTGTAAGGGGTCAGGTAGTAAATAATTTTGGTTTTGTGGCCCACACAGTCTTTTTCACAACTGTTGGATTTTGCTGTTATAGTGTGAAAGCTATCATAGAAATTACAGGGTGTGCAGAAGTAGGTTTACAGTTGTAATCAAATAAATACAATAATTTGTAAATAATAATAAAGGAATAAACTGTGTTTCACATATTCACAATTATAAACCTACTTTTGCCTACCCTGTATGCGCAAACAAGTGGACGTGGCTGCGTCACAACAGAACTTTCTGGACACGGAAAATGGAATTTCACTTCGTTTTCATGTGAGGAAATCTTATTCTTCTTTTGAAAAATTTTCAACGAATTAAAAATACTGTATAAAAACTATTCTTAGCTCATAGGCTATAGTAGAGCAGGAGGCAGACTGGATCAGTTTGTCGACACCCACTCTAAAGCAAAAATTTATTATGGCACTCTAGAGATAATTGAAAAGTGTTAACCAGGCAACTAAATGTGTCAAGCCTCAATACTGTTGTGGAGTCTAGTGTAATAGGTCTTTTTAACCAACAATGGAAAACTATTAAATACAAATATAATCCATCAACCACTGCCACGGCAAGCTGCTACAAAACTATCAGACAGAACTAAGAGCCTTAGAATTTAACCCTGGGGACCCACCTGCTCCCCAAAAGTTGTTTAATCCCAAATGGCACTGGGAAATAATGGAATGTTGACACTGAATCCAAAATAGTGTCTGGTGCTGGCAATGTAATGTAGCTGGTGAAAGCAACTGCAGGGTTGCTGCAAGCTGATTTTGCTGGCTAGTTCTATACTTCCCAGGCACTCTAAGCACTGGGAAGTGTGGGATCCAGAGTCAGATTATCACTACCTTGCAGTCGACCCTCAAAGTGTTAGAGCTTATGATTTAAAATTCCCTGACCTGAGGGCCGGAAAGTTTCTTTTTTTTTTTTTTAAATATATTTTATTGATTTTTTACAGAGAGGAAAGGACAAGGATAGAGAGTTAGAAACATCGATGAGAGAGATACATCGATCAGCTGCCTCCTGCACACCCCCCACTGGGGATGTGCCCACAACCAAGGTACATGTCCTTGACTGGAATCGAACCTGGGACCCTTCAGTCCCCAGGCCAACGCTCTATCCAGTGAGCCAAACCAGTTAGGGCAGGGCCGGAAAGTTTCTGAGACCTCCGTACGGAACCTTAGAGCCATTCATGTCCTTATGAACTGCTCTAACTTGAGTATTTCTCTCCAAGTACCTTAATCCAGGAGACACACAGTAGTCCTAGAGAATGTGACCAAGAGCTGGGAACTAACATCCCAGCCTCTGCCTGAACAAAGGCACCTGAGCCAGGGAATTCCCAATGCCTGAGGCAGCTTCTTTAATTCTGGGCAGTTACAACTATAGGAAACGTCTTCCTTATTCTTTTTTTTTTAAAATATATTTTATTGATTTTTTACAGAGAGGAAGGGAGAGGGATAGAGAGTTAGGAACATCAATGAGAGAGAAACATCGATCAGCTGCCTCCTGCACACTCCCCACTGGGGATGTGCCCGCAACCAAGGTACATGCCCCTGACCGGAATCGAACCTGGGACCTTTGAGTCCACAGGCCGACGTTCTATCCGCTGAGCCAAACTGGTTAGGGCAACGTCTTCCTTATTCTGAGTTAAACTCTACCATCGAATACTCGCCAAACTGCTCCTTGTCCGGTCCTTTAGAAATATTCACAATGAGGCTAATGTTTGATTTAAGGTAGTTTTTAAAGTAACTGAAGACAGTGCCAAGTGTTTTCTTTTCCAGGAAGGACATTGTCAGGCCTTTCAACCATTCCTGACACATCACTGTTTCCAGGGCTCTCACTATCTTGATTGCTCAGTTTGGGACACACTTGATTTGTTGGTATCCTTGGATGATAGAGTTAGCGGCACAATCTTCTGACTTCCCTACTGCTGTTCGAATCACTATGGTAATAAATAAACACTTTATTTGCCAAGGTGGATGTGAGTATAACATTGTTACTGAGCGACAGCAAAACATCTTATACAAGTTATACAAAGATGTTTCTCTCTTACAGTTTGGAGCCTTCTGCTAGCCCTAAATTTAGTGATTAATGTTATGGCAATGGAATTATTGGCAAGACAGAACCTTATAATGTTCCTAACCCAGCAGAAAAGACTATGAATTAACACATCAGAAAGAGTACTTACAAGAATATCAGTGTTTTCAAAATAATTCCTCCAGTATGGTCTGATTTTCCTTTGTCCACCAATGTCCCATACGTTCAGTTTAAAACCTTGTGATTGTACACTTTTGATGTTAAAGCCCTGCAACAAAGAAAGGTAAAAACAAGTTTTTTTAAGCTTTGAAATCATAATTCTGACAAAGTTACATTGGACAGCTATGTTATTTGCTAATTCTGAGGTACTCTGCCAGATGTGACACTGATAATACTGAAAACAGTTTGCTACGGTAGGGAACGAAGAAATGTATTTATACATGCTTACTTCATTCAGGTTGTGGAGTCAGTGTTATTAATGTCATGGCTAACATATGTGCTTCCTATCATGAGTACACACACACAACCACTGAGGAGAACTTGGTATGACAGTAGCTCTGATAACACAGGCCACACCCCTGAGGAGTCCTCAGGATGGTAACATTTAACAGGACATTACTTTTAACTAACTAAAACCCCCTGAAGCTGAATCTGACAACTCAACAGAACAGAAAAAATGCTACATTTAAAAAGACAAAAGCTAAAATCTGGAAGATTGCATTCTGTAGGAGTGGTTCAAAATTAAAGAAATTTTTTCATATGGATTACTCAGGAAAAGGAAGGAGCTGAACTCGGAAACTATGGGGAAGGCTGGTTAATAACTGGATTATGAGAAAGGTAGGGCCTGCTGGAACAGCATGTTTAAACTAAGTAGAGCTCTCAATTTTAGGTAGTGATGAAAACAAACAAACAAACAAGCAGGTATTTAAAACTGTTCTTATCGCTTCTCGGCCTTTTGGCTAAGATCAAGTGTAGTAAAACTGTTCTTGCCAGAACCAGTTTGGCTCAGTGGATAGAGCATTGGCCTGCGGACTCAAGGGTCCTGGGTTTGATTCCGGTCAGGGGTATGTACCTTGGTTGCGGGCACATCCCCGTTGGGGGGCGTGCAGGAGGCAGCTGATTGATGTTTCTGGCTCTCTATCCCTCTCCCTTCCTCTCTGTAAAAAATCAATAAAATATATTTTAAAACCCCCCAAAAAACCCTGTTCTTTATTAGGCATCTCTAATGAACCTGAAAAGAGAGCATTCATTTTCAGGACAGGTACTCAAGGTACAACTTTGGGGAAGGTGAGCAAATCAGAGGCAGGCAGAATTGTGAGCTGGGAGGTAGTGTGCAGAGAAACAAATTAACAAGGACTTTGGGGTTTGGAGAGAAGGCATTTCATGAGCAAGAATAAAAAAAAATATCTTCTTGCAAAAATGATTTAGTGAAATCAGGCTCTGAAAAATCCAATCAACAGTGTGCTACCCCAGAAATGATATTTCATCCAGAATAACTGGAGTTAAGTGCATCTGGGGATGCCTCCATAAACATTTGCCTCATCTGGCAGCTTACCAACACTACTGCCTAGCCCAGAAAGACAGGCACAGTGCAATGGTACAGGAACACTGCCACCCAATTTCTCCTGAGGACAAACAATCACTAGAGAATAACTGGGGGTGATGCTGATTGCAGCTCCTCTAAAATGCCAATGACTGAATAAGTATGAAGTTTAAGAACTCTAAAGGGATGTGACTTAAGATTATTGTAAAAGGCTGCTTCATTCTGACTCATTGACAAAACCACTTTTGTGAGCTTAGAAACTGTATACATAACTACAATATTACATGTCAAATCCAGTAACATAAAATCCTTTTAAAATGAAGCAGGAAATAAATAAGAGTAAATCCTGGAATTCAACCATAAGTATCAACTGTCTTAAAATTCTATTGTCATCAGACCTAATAAATCTACTAAGAAATTATTCTAAGGAAATAATGAGATGTATATTATGTTCATATTTATAACAACATAGAAAGATGTTACATACAGTATTGAGTGAAAAAGATGATACAAAACAGCCTATTCTCTGTAAGCCTTTTTTATTTATTTTAAATATACCCATCATATATATGCATAGAAAAAAACTGAATGCATATATCACTAAGAGTTAACAGTGGTTATGTATGAATGGACATTATAGGTGATTTTTAGTTTCTACATTTTACTTATGTATACTTTCTAAATTTACTATAATGAGCATCTATTACTTTTTTAAATATAAAAACAAAAATACAATAAAAGTTTGTTTTTAAAGAATATGAAAACTTGACTAATACATGATGTGGCAAAAGTAGGTTTACAGTTGTTAGTACACGAAATAGTGTTTATTCTTGTTATTAATTATTGTATTATTTTCCATACAAACAACTGTAAACCTACTTTTGCCCTACCCTGTAGAATAAGAGTCATCTACAACACATCAAACAAAGCCTGAAAGTTAGAATTGGAACTTTGGGTGCATACTTTGAGTTCACTTCCATGGTCGCAGCATGTTCTTGAGAAATACATCCTATCACAAATCAAACAAACAAGCCCCCCCCCCAAAAAAAAACACCCCAAAATCTAGCACTTCTTTTTCTGGCTGAAATCCTCACACACTAATGTTTTCAGCCTTTCTAGGCTATACTACTGTAATATGCTCCTTCTTTGACTACACATTAAATTTGTCAGAAGCTATAAAATTGCTCATTTGGTAAGAGTTGAAATGACTTTTCTGCACAGTGTTTTGAATCAGTAATATTCATAGGCTGTGAAATACACACAACAAGCACAGCTATTCAAACCTGACACCAAGCTCTTAGTATATAGTATGGCGACAGAAAATGCTAAATAAACCCGGTTTTGCTGAATGTTAATGCTCAAGCACTTTAAAGTGGCTGAGACTAATAGGGCTGTTCCTAGTTAGGAAACCCAAAGGCTTGGCCAAAGGTCGAGCCCTCTCGGAATTTCCAACAGGAAAGGAGGTCTAAAGACGCGAACTGGAGTTCCTCCAGCCAGGACTTGTCTTTCAGCTGCCTCACAGTGAGCACCACCACGGTCTTATCCTTCGTGCTTTACTTGCTAAGCCGTAGGAAAGAGGAGGGCTGATGAGACTGGATTAAAAATATAGGTAATTTTAAAAAATTGATATATATTTGTGTGCATTAAGTCTGAAAAATACACACTAAAATATTAACAGTGGGTTTTCTCACAGTACTCTCTTCTTTATACTTCCTCTGTATTTTCTATATGAATTAATTTCATAATCAGAGAAGATAAAGCTATTTTTTAAAGGAATCACTTAGATCTGAGGGACTTGATTGTGTCCTGACATATGTATACATATATATTTATATTATTTATTTACAAACTAGAGGCCTGATGCACGAAATTCGTGCAAGAGTAGGCCTTCCTTCCCCCGGCTGCCGGCACTGGCTTCTCTCTGGTACCCGGACCCGGGCTTCCCTCTGGCCGCCGGCAGGCACTCAGGACCTGGGCTTCCCTCGCAGCTCCGGCTTTGTCAAGAAGGACGTCTGGAAGAATGTCTGGTCTAATTAGCATATTATGCTTTTATTATTATAGACTAGAGGCCCGGTACACAAAAATTTGTGCACTCGGGGAGGGAGGGGGGGGTCCCTCAGCCCGGCCTGTGCCCTCTCCCAGTCTGGGAACCCTCGGGAGATAACGACCTGCTGGCTTAGGCCTGCTCCCGGGTGGCAGAAGGCAGGCCCAATCCCTAGGTGCAGCCCCTGGTCGGGCTCAGAGCAGGGCCATTTGGGGAGTTGGGGCACCGCCCCATGTCATGCACAGAGCAGGGAGGATCAGGAGGTTGCGATGCCACCCTCAGTCACGCTCAGGGTAGGGCCGATTGGGGGATTGGGGCACCGCCCCCTGTCACACTCAAGGCAGGGTCGATGGGGAGGTTGCAGTGCAACCCCCTGTCACGCACAGAGCAGGGCCAATCAGGGGGTTGGGGCGCTGGCCCCTGTCACTCACAGAGCAGAGCCCATCAGAGGGGTTGGGGCGCCGCCACTCTCACACTCAGGGCAGGGCCGAAGGGGAGGTTATGGCTCTACCCCGTCACACACAGAGCAGGACCCGTTAGGGGGGAGGGGGCGGGGGGGGAGGGGGTTGGGGCACCACACCCTGTCACACACAGAGCAGGGCCAATCAGGGGGTTGGGGCACTGCACCCTGTCACACACAGAGCCGCAGAGCGATCAGGGGGTTGGGCAGCTCCCCCCTATCAGGCACAGAGCAGGGCTGATCAGGGGGTTGGGGCGCCTTCCCCTGTCCCGAACAGAGCAGGGCGGATAGGGAGGTTGTGGCCCCGCCCCCTGTCGCACACAGAGCCGCAGGGCGATCAGGGGGTTCAGGGGGTTTGGGCACTGCCCCCTGTCACACTGATGCCGGTGCAGGGAGGCCTCACGGCTCCGCTGATCCCCGTGCACTGGGTGTGTGTGTGTGGGGGGGGAGTGTCCCTCAGCCCAGCCTGCCCCCTCTCACATACTGGGAGCCCTCAGGCGTTGACCCCCATCACCCTCCAATCGCAGGATCGGCCCCTTGCCCAGGCCTGATGCCTCTGGCCTAGGCGTCCGGCCCGGGCAGCGGGGACCCGCAGCTGCAGCGGCCCCACGATCGTGGGCTTCGCTTTAGGCCCAGGCAAGGGACCCCTAGCTCCTGGGACTGCCAGCTTCGACCGTGCCCAGCTCCCATCGCTGGCTCCACCCTTACTTCCTGCTATCACTGGCCAGGGCGGAAAAGGCACCTGATTCTCTGATCATGGCTGGGGGGCAGGGCAAAGGCGGCCCCAGGGCCACCTTTGCCCTGCCCCCCAGCTCTTAGCTCCCCCCTGGGTTTCCCATCACTGTCAGTGGCAGGGGGCTTCTTCCTGCTTTCCCTTTGGCCTCCCTGCATTGTGCCTACATATGCAAATTAGCCGCCATCTTGTTGGCAGTTAACTGCCATCTCAGTTGGCAGTTAATTTGCATATAGCCCTGATTAGCCAATGAAAAGGGTAGCTCGTACGCCAATTACCATTTTTCTCTTTTATTAGTGTTGATTATAAAATATTCATAAAAGAAAATGTACCATTCCATTTTTAAGTGTACAGTTGAATGGCATTAAGTACATTTGCATTGTTGTGCGACCATCACCACCATCCGTCCACAGAACTTTCTTCATCTTGCAACACTGACTCTCTGTGCCCATTAAACAATAATTCCCAATTTCCTCCTCCCTTTCCAGCCTCTGGTAACCATTATTCTACTTTCTGTCTCTATGTATTTGACTAAGTATCTCATATGAATGGAATCTCGATATATTTTCGAAACCTTAAGATTACTTTATACAGTATGTACTTCTCTCAGTAACAAAACTTAGAAATGGACACAACGATATTTCCCATTTTGTCTTTCATACTGCTATTATCATATCATCATCTTCCGTGTGTCCCACAAATATCTGGGGCCAACGCAGTGCTCACCTGTGTAGGTGTGATGTGGCTGATGTCCTCAGATGCAAGCTGCTTCAGAAGCGTAGTCTTGCCAGCATTATCCAAACCCAGGAGAAGGAGTCTCACCTCCTGGTCTGGTGCACTTTTCAATTTACGCAAAATTGAGAGTAAGCCCTTGAACAACCATAAAAAAGATTACTTTTGGGGCACTAACTCTGATATTATTGCACATCAGAGTACCTTCTCCTTGAAAAAAGCTCTTGGTTGTGGAGAGCTTAATTATTATTCTTTCCCACTTTGATGACATTTGTTTCATTTGCTTTCCCCTTCTAAGTTTTGGCAGAAGTCGGTTAGTAAATTCAACAACTTAATAAATAGCATGGTTTATTCCTGCTCCTTCTATTAATCCAGCTTAGTAGTCATCCCAAATCTCCGAAAGCCCTTTATATAAATTTAGAGGATAGCACTCAGCATATCAGACTATAGGTAACTGACTTTTGTATTTTTCTCCTTTAGTAGAGTGAAGTTTCTTGCGGGTAAGGACTATAGTTTCTGTTTCCCACATGCCTGGCACTTACTAGAGAGATACTAGATAACAGTTGTGTAAGTAAACAGAATTATACACCCAAGTTAATGTAAGTTAAAGGTGCTATACAAAGAAATGCAAAAAAGTTATATAAAATTTTATTTGGGCTCTCTGTTTAAGACTTTCAGTTCACGTTTAAGACTTCATCATTTAGCTCTGTCCCAGTAGCTCAGATGGTTAGAGCATTGTCCTGATATGTCAAGGTTGTGGGTTCAATCCCGGTCAAGGCATATACAAGAATCAATGCATAAATCAGTGGAACAACAATTTGGTCAGGGCACATACAAAAATCTCTAAAAAAAATCAATAAATAAAATTTGAAGAAAAATAATTCATCATTCAAGACAATTTATCATCATCTAACTTTCATAAGACCCTTACAGGACAGGTGCACAGTGTGGATTATCTGTTTTTTTCAGATGAAGAATTAAAAAGAGAGAGAGAAACATGGATTGGCTGCCTCCTGGGCATGTGCCCTGACCAGGAATTGAACCAGCGACTTCTCAGTGCACGGGACAATACTCAATCAACTGAGCCACACCAGCCAGGGCTCAGATGAAGAATCCTCCTATATAATAAAAGCATAGTATGCAAATTGTCCTCTTGACCGGGGGTTGTCTGGGAGTTCAACCAGGGGGCAGGGCCGACTGGGGGAATGGAGGGAGTACCGGGCAGGCAGCCAGCAGCTGCTAGGGACCCTACCAGTGCACAAATTTCATGCACTGGGCCTCTAGTTTGATATAACAGGGAAGTAAGGAAATTTTAAAGTCATTCATAAAAAAAAAAAATCAAAATTTAACCATGATATTTTTGACTAGTAACCTAATATTTCTGTTTCTTGTTTTATTATTGACTAGAGGCCCGGTTCACAACATTCGTTCACTGGGACAGGGGGGTCCCTCAGACCAGCCCACGCCCTCTTGAAGTCCAGGACCCCTTGGGGGATGTCTACCTGCTGGCTTACACTTTTTAATTTATGCAAAATTGAGAGTAAGTGCTTGAACAACCCTCTGGGGATCGGGCCTAAACTGGCAGTCAGACATCTCTCTTGCAGTCCAGGACCCCTCGCTCCTTACTGCCTGCCTGCAGCAGAGGTGGGAGAGGCTCCCGTTACTGCCGCCGCTGCGCTCACCATCCGTGAGCCCAGCTTCTGGCTGAGCAGCACTCTCCCTGTGCGAGCACACTGACCACCAGGGGGCAGCTCCTGTGTTGAGCATCTGCCCCCTGGTGGTCAGTGTGCATCATAGCAACCGGTCATTCTGCTGTTCAGTCAATTTGCATATTACGCTTTTATTATACTAGAGGCCTGGTGCACGAAATTCATGCACGGGTAGGGCCCTTAGGCCTGGCCTGCGATCAGGGTCTATCTGTGGGGCAACTGGCAGGGCGATCAGGGTCCCCGCTTGCACCCACCTTGGCCTGGCGCCACTTACTCACTGCCCCCTTCCCCCCACCGCCCTGCAGGCTGGGGGCAGCTCCTATATTGAGCATCTGCCCCCTGGTGGTCAGTGCGCATCATAGTGACCGATCGTTCCACCATTTGGTCGATTTGCATTTTAGGGTTTTATATAGAAAGATAGGATTTTTATGGGTGGAAGTAAATCATGTTGCTTTTTATCCAAGAACATAAGAAAAATCTTGTAAGATAGTTACTTGCTTTGTCCTGCAGATGACAATCTTGTTCCAATAAGGCATGGTTACAACAAGAATCAAAGAATACCAGATTTTAAAGGGCATTTAATTTAATCTCCCAGCTCAAGCAGAAATCCCTTCAAACTCAATCTTAGAATTATATAGAATGGTTATATTTTTTTTATCTGCATTGTACCAGGCAATTATTCAAACCAGTCTGTTCACTAAGATCAAATAATAATTCTGTGAAATAATTCTCAACAACTGAGTCTTTGGACAATGATATGCAAATATACATAATTATTAAGAATTCCTTTCTCTTGAGAGACTATTTGTTTACTACCTCTAGTACTATATTTGCACTGACTTGCTAAGGACCATCTCTATGCCTCAAATTTTTCCAGCAGTAAAATGGAAGGTTTGGTTAAAGACAGAAAGACAAATTCTATACCAAAAGATCTGGGAAAGAGAAGCTGAATAGATTTGAAACTAACAAACAAAAGATAGGCAAGACACTTCTTTAGTTTTCAACTCTTTTGGCCTTGAATACTTTGACACCATTCCTTTTTGAAATTATATTTATGAGAATTCTCCCTGGCTTCTGTTAGCCACATGGCACTCACTCATTTATAATACCCTCTTTCAGAACAGTTAAAATTAGAATTCTGGGATCCTCAGGGGACTGGTGGTATAACAAAGCTAAGAACAGGGGAAACACATTGTACTACTCCTGAGTTCCTGGTTAGATGTCCTCATTACCTTTCCAATAAAATTATAAAACAACTGGAATTTATCCCATTAGAACATTAAACAGTACAGGTACAGTTCTTCTCACGTATTATCTACTAGTGTAGAAATCATGAAAGAAGGTCCGTTTTCTATAAAATATTTTGAAGGTTCAAAATGATTGTTTTAGGTGTTTCCTCGTGTGTCTCTTTTGAAAAATGAGTAAATAAAAATACTGCATTCTGCAGGCTGAGATTTTTTATGCACTCATTCTATTTGAAATTGATTAAAAGAAAAATATAATTTCTATTCATCTTAAAAGAAGCAAAGCACAGATGAAAAAGAAAGCATTCTAACTATAGCTAAACTTTATTAACCTAATGGTATAAAAAACAAGGCATCTACATTTCTAATGGGCAATTTTCCTCAGCAGGAAACAATGGCTTTGCATGTTTCACCTTTAAGTGAAATGACAGAGAAATGGAAAGTTCAGCTAATATTTTCTTCCAGCAAAATAATAAATGGCATTTCAAGCATGGTCTTAGGCGATACAAATGCAAATACAATACAGCATCATATTAACCCAACTACTGAGGACAGGGGATCACAGGATTACCAGGGTTTGCTAAATAGGGAAGAGGATATTTATAGATATCAGGATTCTGCCTGAAAGGTACAAAGTAAGCTGGAGGAAAGAGAACAGAATAAGTCTATTCTATGTTTCTATCTATATATGTCCATACTTTATTTTAAATGTCAAATGAAAGAAGGCAGATATTAGAAGTTAATTTTATTATGGAGCTAAGTTTTGCAGCGTAAATCCAAGGGAATGAATTTTGAAGGTGTATTTTTGTCAAAATATTCATTCATTCATTCATCATTAAATTTTCATAATGTGCCCAAGTACAGTAGTGAATAAAATAGACATGATCTCTATACAGGACTTGTGTTTCTATGCCATTAAACAAAGGCAATTTAAGAAACAAGAACTTTAGTTAACTGTGAATTGTGTTATCACCATGCATATACTAGTATACAAGTTATATGCACCCTAGTGGACAAAAGTGGTCTGACTCACCCATAAAATGTTTAAACAAACTGTTTTATAGGCAAATCATGAATAGATGTGCTACATTTTACCTGCCTCAAAATCAACTTAAACTCAACTACTGGCAGAGGCATGGCAGCACTGACCTAAAATGATACAAACTAGGTCATTTAAAGAAACTGGTGTAGTGGAGAGGGGAAAGGAAGGTGGTAATGGTATATGGAAAATATATGTGGCTCTGAGGAGCAGCTAACATTTAAATACTCAAAGTCGTAAGGCAACTGTCACATGCATGCACTCCCCATAACTAGCTTAAATAGAACTGACTTCAATTTATTTTTACCTCTTTAATCTAACAAAAAAAATGGTGCTGCCTAGTAAGACCTTATTAATTTTTAGGAATTCCTATAGCTTTAATAGGGAGAACTTCACCCAAATTGTGTCTTCTTTCTCCTCATCTCTCTACTAAACACACACCATGTTTCTTGAGGAACAAAATATGGCCATCTTCTCCAAAAGATTGTGGGTTCCCACCTCATCAGAATACTAATGACAAGAACATTATGGGTTTTAGAGTTTCATAGATTTGTATTCAACTTCCCTATATATGTAACTCCAGGCACTGTTAGATCTAGAAAATGGGGACAATACTTATATCTTAAGAAAAACGTTAGAGCCCTAGCCAGTGTGGCTCAGTAGGTTGAGCATCATCCTGTGCACCAAAAGTTTGCCTGTTTGATTCCCAGTCAGGGCACATACCCAGGTTGCAGGTTCGATCCTGGGGCGGGTACTTGTGGGAGGCAACGGATAGATGTTTCTCTCTCACACAGATGGTTTTTTCTCTCCCTCAAATCAACAGAAACATTTTTTTTTTTAAAAAGAAAAATGTTAGGAAGATGAATCAGGTAATGCGTGTAAAGCACCGGTGCATATTAGGCTCTCAAAACTATTGTTGTGTTTATTATCATTCTTTTTACTTTTCAATGATCACGTCTGACCAGAAAACAATCTTGGCAACCATCTTCAAATGTTTAATACCCTGATAACTATCACGAGGTTCATACATGTAGAAAGTAGTCCATAAGTAATTCCTGAATGAAGGAGTCATTATTAAACAACAATAATTAGTTATGCCCTAAAATTACTGCCATCTTAGTATTTCTCCAAGGACGTAGCGAAGCATCCATCTTATATAAAAACTGCTGTTTGAAATTTTAACCCTGCATTTTGGCTTCTGTAAATGCTTGCTTAAATAATAAGGAAAATAAGACTACTCCCATTTCAGAGAGGCTATTAAACCTTCCCCAGACGAAGTTATCAGTGCTGGCACCAGGCCAAGCCTTTGGTTGAGGTCTCAGAGCCTCAGCACATAGGGGCTCTTTAAGAACTTACAAAGGGAATTGGAAAACCCCATATTTGGAAGACAAAGAGGGTAAAATGGTATAAATACAGGAAACTTCCTGTGTGACTTTGCCTAGAATTCTAGAGACATTTTTCTCTGGGCCCGTGTGTCATAATAATAATAAATGTAACTCCATCTCTCTAAGTGTTGCTTGGTTCTTTTCCGGTTTTCTGTAACAGTAGAATCATAAGACTGGGGTAAAATAGCTGACCCTAAATGTTCAGAGAAAGCCCAATGGGTTTTTGTTGTAGTACTGTCCAAATTAAAAGTATGTATTAGTCATAGCTGAAGATATATTAAAAAAAACACAACCCTAAACCCAACAACCTGGGACTTACTGTTCAGTTGTACAGTTACCATGGGGGCCCATGGGATACAAGATGTGACACACTTAGTCACACCACTGACCGTTTAAATTCCATGTTCCACTTTCAGTTCTAAGAATAACTTGCACTTTGGGAGATAGGGAAAAAAATGTATTTTGGAAACCAGGTAAAGAATCCAGAATAATTTGTCCTAATTTCCTATTGCTCATTTTAAGAAAAAAGAAAAAGAAAAACAAATCTGTCTTGATCACTGAACAGAACAGTTGTATATAACAATGTTGTATACACTGTCGATTTGTTGTATGCAGTGTCACTTTGCACCTGGAAACATGAGCAGTGGTTAATTTATTGTGGCCCGTAATTATAAGTTAAACGATCATGAAACTACAGTTCATTTAATTGATAAACAAACTGGGGAAAAGTTAGGCTACTCTCATACATTTCTCATTTATGGTGACATCTCATTCTCTATTAGGTTGGCATGCCTTTTTCATTTCAATTCTAGTTATTTTCTGTAAATATTTATGCTTATATTCATTTGTTGAGGAAAACTTAGCCTTTAAATGGACAACTCATGTATAAGTGATTAATAAAAAGAAAATGTAAAAATCTGTTTAGCCCGAGGTTAATAAAACTGCAATGTAGCAAGCGTGAAATGTGATTGGCAACAAATAATTGGCAATTATTTGTGACTGGCAAATAATTCTACTTCTTTAACAGTCTGACAATGTAAAATCAATTGAGTTTTTTTTTTTTCTTATCAACATTTACTCATTAGATAATCTGACGAAAGGTACATATTTTTTCCTTGTGGACAACTAGTAGCTTTATTTCTTACTTCTAAATCATTAGAAATGGTTCACCCTAGCCAGTGTGGAACATTGAGAGGTTGCTGGCTCTATTCTGGTCAGGGATATGCCCAGGTTTCGTATCTCTCTCCCTCTCCTTTTCTCTCTCTCTCTCTCTCTCTCTCTCAAATCAATAAAGACATTATATATGTGTCTATATATATGTATATATATATGTAGTTCAACATTTCTAAAAGTCAAAAAGAGATTGGGGTTGGGGTAGGGAACTGACTCTAAGTTTGAGTGCTGGCTCTTTACAGTTGGAAAGCCAACCAACCTGTTCTAAATGCTTCAAAATCAATTCTTCTTTGCTTGCTCCTAAAACTACTTAATTTCATTTTAACACCCTCCAGTTAACATCAAAGAAATCAACAAGGAGCAGAATGTCAACGGTCAATTAAATGTCACACGTCATAATTTACAGTTTTGGCAAGATTTCATTAGGTCTGACGGAGAAAAGGATGGCCCCAAATTGATGCCCACTCTCTAGTTTTAATTTCCCATTCATTTTCGTTTGGAGACCCCACGCTGAAATTGCCCCTTTGGTTCTGGTGTGGTCATACGCAAAAGAAGGTTGCAACAGGTTTTGAAGGAAATGCCAGGGACTGGGCAGCAAATTTGCTTCCATCTGCATGGATTAAGTATTGATCATCACGTATAACCAGACCTTGCAGAACCCTCAGCAAATAACTCAGGACTGCAGAAGCACGCCACACACACACACACACACACACACACACACACACACACACGACTGCAGAAGCATCACACACACACACACACACACACCCGAGGCGGCGTAAAATCCACCAGGCACATCTCCCAAGCGGGACCTCTTTTGTGTCCCGGGATTTACACCCTTCCCCCCAGACGTCCGCACCGCTGGGGAAAGGGAGCGCTAGGCTACCAACTCCCACGGTTCCGCTAGGGCGACCTGAGCCGCAGTAGCGCTGGCCCTGCTCCCCGCTTCTGGCCCGGCCCCGGCGGACCCCACTTGCTTGCGGCGTGAGGAGCCAGTTCCCTGGGAAGATCTAAGCCTGAGTGCGGAGACTGCTCCTCGCAGCTCCGAGGCTCCGCCCTCCTCCCAGTCCCCAGAGTCGTGATGGAGCCCAGGCTCCGAACGGGGACATCCACGCACCCTTCCAGCCCCTTCCCCTAGCTTCAGACCGCTGCAAGTCCCGCCTTCCTCCACAGGCCCGGTCTCCCTCCAGGGCCCACACCCTCGGGGCTCCCAGCCGCCCCACGAAACCGATCCAAGACTCAGTCCGCAAGCTGAGCACCATCCCATTCCCAACTTTGCTTTAAGCGCAGTGCCCCGCCCTGGGCCTGGGGCCGAGACGGGGGGTGGGGGCGGCTGACCGACGGGCTTAGGAGGGGCCCAGGCCCCCCACACTCACCATCCTCCTGCCGAGTCCCTCCTCCTCCTCCTCCTCCCTCTGCCACCCCCGTTACCAGGGGCAACTATTGTGGCGCCGCCCCCGACGTCCCTCGCACGCACCACGGCGGAGCAAAGCAATAGAACGCGCGGGTTCCAACTCCACTTTCCCCGAAGTGCGCAAGCGCGCCACGGTTCCCGCCCACTGCGCAGGCGGGCCGCCAGGCGGCGGGAGGCAGCAGCTGGCTGGTGGAGACTCAGGAATAGTGAACACTCGCCCACGTGGCCGGCGGGCAGCCTGGCCTGTGATTGGTCGGAAAGGAGAGGCGTGGGGCGGGGCGAGGGGAGGTTCCCGGGAGGAGTCTCACGGGGCTTCCAGGCCAGGCCTGCATTCTTCCCGGGACCAGGTAAGTGGTCTTGGGAGCAAGCCGCCTGCCGAGTCTACCTTTAGTCCTGAAGTCCTGGGAGGGAGCTTGCATTTCTGTCCCGACTCTGACCAAGCTGGTCTGCAGCGCGGACTGGGCTTCTACCTGCTGCAGCCACGTGGCGAGAGGAGTGGCCAGGGTCTGCCCCTGGACCTCTCCCTTATGGCCCCCAGCAAACTTCATCTGTCAGCCTGAGGGGTGGGGGCGTAGAGGGTTGTGCACCCTTCTCCACACACCAGTGTTAAAGCCTGGGATGGAGGAATCCAGGTGGTGGGAGGCCGCCTGTCGGAGGAGGTAACAGCTGCCGAGGAACTGGCCCTGAGCCCTGAAGTGAGCTGACAGCGCGGGTCAAAGACATTTTGGTTTCGCCGGGTTTTGCTAAGTTGCATTAGACCGGGAGGTACGACTTTTGCAGTCCCCAAGGAGGCAACAAATGGGCCTGTACTTCTAGGCAAGTAAGATCGAGAGGGAGTCTGGGTGAGTTGGGGGGTACTACCTCCCACCTCCTCCCCATGCGGAGGACAGGAAAAGCGTCATCACAGGGAGCTGGACTCTGGAGACACAGCAGCGCGCAAAATGTACCCTCTTGGATATTACATCCTCATTTCGCACAATATTTCATTTCTTTCACACAACCCTGGAAAGTGGTTATTTTAAGCAATATAGAGGGGATTTGAACCCATTTCTGTCTGACTCTTATGTAAGTTCTTTTAAACGTTTTTGTATTGTCCAGAACAGAGTGGTCTATATTTGTGATGTAAACCTAGAACTTTTTAAGAGCTGATACAGTGTGGGCCGGGGCGGGGGTGGGGGGGAAGAGGGAGTGGTACACCTTGACTGCACATGCCTGAGTGCCTCTTACTAACCTCGCTGGGTAGGTAAGGATTATATGAATTATTTTTTTTTAAAATATATTTTATTGATTGTTTACAGAGAGGAAGGGAGAGAGATAGAGAGTCAGAAACATCGATGAGAGAGAAACATCGACCAGCCGCCTCCTGCACATCCTCCACTGGGGATGTGCCCGCAACCCAGGTACATGCCCTTGACTGGAATCGAACCTGGGACCTTTCAGTCCGCAGGCCGACGCTCTATCCACTGAGCCAAACCGGTTTCGGCAGTATATGAATTATTATATGTCGAGTTTATAGAACATTGCCTGGCACATAGGAAGTGCTATATAGGGCTTAGCTATTACAGTCATGCACCACATAACTTAGCTATTACAGTCATGCACCACATAACACACCACATAAGTATCAATCAACAATGATATGTGTTCATATATGTTGGTGGCCCCATAAGACTATGATGAAGCTGAAAAACTCCTACTGCCTAGTGACCTTATAGCTGTTTCAACATAGCACATTACTCATGTGTTTGTGGTAATGATGGTTAAATAAACCTACTGTGCTGGCAGTCATATGAAAGTATAGCACATACAATTATGTACAGTACATAATACTAGAAAATAAGCGGCTATGTTAATGGTTTCTGTACTATACTATATACAGTATTTACTGTACTATACTTTTTATTGTTATTTTAGAGTATACTCTTTATACTTATAAAAAAGTTTGCTGCAAAACTATTCTGAGTTACACTGGCAGCAGCCTCCTACATATCGTGTTTACTGTGTCTCTTGTTTTCATCATTTTCTCCTGTCCTTGATTTAAATTTGTATTGATTTGTATGGTAACATGCTGTACAGGTTTGTGGCCTTGGAGCAATAGGCTGTACCATATGGCCTAGGTGTGTAGTAGGCTATACTGTCTAGGTTTGTGTAAGGCACTCTGGTGTTCACACAACTGCAACATCACCTAATGAGGCATCTCTCAGAATGTGTTCCTGCCGTTAAGTGGAGCATGACTGTATTAATAGTTTCATCTAGGTTTTTGGACTTTGCCCCTCTTCCTATCAGCAGGTTTTCTAGTCTGGTGAAGATCATTGGAACGAAGGCAGATTTCCCCTGAATGGTCCTTATCTATTTAAGAATTCAACTAAAGTATTTTTTTAAACATCTGCTACCTGTATACCTGCTTCAGATCATTGGAGAGAAAACTCAGTTAGTAACCTTGACTAAGGAGGTGCAAGATGAGTGGTTAATTCAGAGCATCATTCCTACAGTTTACCCATCTCTATTCTGGTTCTTTTGTGAAAAAGCCAAGGCAGACTTCTCTAAGTTGTTGCCCTGGAGTCACATAAGTGTACATAAGCATATACCTTGGCCTGCTTGTTTAATTTTTAGTATCATTCTCCAATTTGCCCTATGCAGACTTGACACCAACCCTTGCCATTTCAGTGGTCTTTGTGTGTGACCTTCTTGAGTCCTTGGTCGCTTTGATCTTCCTCTGATGTGAGTACCCGCCATAATGTCTTGTTTTTATTCCCACCTGGGATAAAAACAAGGACATCTTGGGTACTTCCCTTCCCTTGTAAGAGGATATCCCAGAGGGGTGGGTCGAAAGTCTGTTCTCTGAGCTCTGATACTAGTTGCTAGAGAAAATTAACTCTCTCTGGCAGGATGAGCGTTACTTCTGGAGATTTAGTAGATTATTTCATTTCCTTCCTATCATCTATCTATCTATCTATCTATCTATCTATCTATCTATCTACCTATCTACCTACCTACCTACCTACCTATCTATCTATCTCCTTAGCAAGTAACCTATAGTGGATAGAACACCTACCTAGATGACCCTAGGCCTGTGACCAAGGGAAAGTAAGGCCCTAGCTATTGTCAGATCTTCGGATGGATATACAGGACTGGATCTGTTTGTTGTCAGTAGAGGGCTGTGTAGTGCCACAAATGCTGGCTCAGTCATGTGAGCCTTTCTAGGCATTAGTTTCCAGTTCTATAAACTGAGGTCTTGGATTCATCCCTAACCCTAGAAGGAAAGGGAGTTATCTGTCAATAACTGTTTGACCTCCATCTCCCCCCTTGTTCTCAGTAGTGGAACCATATTTCTCCGTTAGTGGGGCCACGCTGGACACGATAGTGACCTCGTTAGGGAGTACTAGATGTGGCTCTGTGGGAAGAGGGAGGGTAACTGGAAGGAAACTTAGAGACTAGATAGGATGAAGTATAAGCAGGGTAGACAATTTGCATCTTCGGTAAAGAAAAACCTGCTGTTTGGTAACTAAGGCAAGTTCTGAGTTTAGATTTAAAAGAGGTAACATCACTGATGCCAGGAGAACCCACGGATAAGTTGGAATGCATTTCAAGTAGGCAGTTAGTGTCTTTAGGAGGTAGATGAGAGATACAGCATGAACCTTACAGTCTATCAGGGAAGTCAGAGTTCACACAATAACTGTAAATAAGAAAGTGACAATTCCAAAAGCCCAACATGCTGCCAGTGAAAACAGGATGCTAGGGGAGCGTGGAACAGAAGGGCCGAGTTTGCCGGGAAGGAGTCATGGAACTGTGCCCTACGGGGCATCGATGTGGGGAAGATGTTCCAGACATGGAATTTAGATTTTATTTTGCCAATTTTTACATCAGACGAGGACTGGACAGTTACTGTCCTGACCTCAGTAATGAAGGCAAAGTTTCTTGCATAATTTAGCAAATGATTACCCCTTCATGGTAGAAGAGCTTCTGTTGTAAAAGGCAGAGGACTTTCCAATGTTGGGTTGAGGCTGGTGAGAGATGTCCGAGGAGTGTGTGTGTGTGTGTGTGTGTGTGTGTGTGTGTGTGTGTGTGTGTTGAGGGAGAGGCATAGCAGTTGGCTCTGCTGGGCTATTTCAGGGGTACGAGTGTGGGGCTCTGTAAGCCAATCAGTGTGTGATTTGCTGTCCAGGCCAACTTCTTGTAGGTTCGTTTGGAGTCAGGTGAACTCTTCCCCCAACTCCTGGTTCAGTTGGGACTGAGTTAAATGCCTTTGGTCTTTGAACCAGCCTGCAGGAGGCCAAGTTAGCCTGTTCCTGGAGGGCAAAGCCCAGAGCTCCATGGGCACAAGCTGTGCATGTGAACTTGTAATTTTCTATGTATGGAAAATTCTGAGTTAAGGTGCTATATTAAAGAAAAAAAGACAAATGACCTCATAGTGGAAGATGTAAGTTAAATCTGAAAATTATTCGTTAAAAAAAATGAGTAGGGGTTATTTAGTGAAGAGGGAAAGGAATAGCACTCTGGACAGGGAATGGTATTTGCAAAGAAACAGGTGGCAGTCAGTCAGAAAGTCCTATGGCACTTGAAACTCAGTATTTGGGAAATCAAACTTACTATTTTTTTTCCTGAAAGCCTATTTTTCTATATTCTTGGACTCAGCACATTATTGCCCAAATCAGAAACCCAGGTATCACTCTAAATATATGTGATGTGTTAGCTTGACTAGGCCAAACAAAATTCCTTAGCATTCCCCCCCCCCCCCCTGCTCATATGTTTGTAGTGGGCTATGAGGGAGAAGCAGCTGTTCCTAGCCAATCCCTTCCCACACACCGTCTCCCAGTTATTCCGTGGAACACTAATGTAGGGACTGTGGTGAAAGGATTTTGCAAATATAACTAAAATCCATAATGGGTTGGTTTTGAGTTAACCTAAAGGGAGAGTATCCTGGGTGGTCTGACTTAATCAGATGGAATCCCTTTAAAAGAGGGCTAGGCCCCCCTGGAGTCAGAGACAGCTGGGCCTGCATTACTTCCCTTTCCCCCAGGATCAGCCCTTCCTGTCTGCCTCTTCTGTTGACCTCCAGCTTACTTAACCAACTCCCACAATTACATAAGCCAATTAGCTAATTCCTTGTACTAAATCAATTTGTGTGTGTGTGTGTGTGTGTGTGTGTGTGTGTGTGTGTGTGATTTTTGTTGTTGTTGGCAGAAACAAAGTTTATTAGTGGATAGACAGACATCCTGCCGCAAGAGGGCAGCAGGAAGGGGGTCCAAAGTAGATTGCCTGTGTATGAGATTTTATATGTATACTAGAGGCCCAGTGCACGAATTCGTGCACTGGTGGGGTCCCTCGGGCTGGCCAGGGGGAGGGACCATGGGAGGTTGGCTGGCCAGGGGGAGGGACCATGGGAGGTTGGCTGGCCAGGGGGGAGGGACTGCAGGAGGTTGGCTGACCACAGGAGGTTGACTGTGGTAGTGCACTGACCACCAGGGGGCATCTCCTGCATTGAGCGTCTGCCCCCTGGTGATCAGTGCGCATCATAGCAACCGGTCAACCAGTTGTTTGGTTGCTTAGGCTTTTATATATATAGATATATTTTCTATTGATTCTACTTCTCTGCTTGAACCCTGACTCATAATATACCTCCTATACTCGATCACTTAGGTTCTCTCCTTTTGGGCCCTCCTCTCTGTTTGGTGCATTTGGGTTCATTTGAGCCCCACTTCTTGCCTGGTTATTGGGGTCCCCTTCCAGCTCCTCTCTCTGAGTCTTTATCTCATACTAGAGGCCCAGCGCATGAAATTTGTGCACAGGTAGGGTTCCTAGGCCTGGCTGGCGATCAGGGCCAATCAGAGCCTTCCGGCTGCTGGCCAGGGCCTTCCTTCGTTCCATGCCACCATCTGGTGGTCAGTGTATGTCATAGAGAGCGGTCAATCAAACCCCTGAGGGGACAATTTGCATAGTAGCCTTTTATTATATAGGATGATTGCCCAGGGTGTTCTTTATAAGCTACACATCTGATCTTGTCACTCTTCCTAAAATCTTTTAATGGCTTCCTGAAATGTTTAAATTTTATTTATTTATTTTTAATATATTTTTATTGATTTCAGAGAGGAAGGGAGAGGTAGAGAAAGATAGAAACATCAGTGATGATAGAGAATCATTGATTGGCTGTCTCCTGCATGCCCAATATTGGGGATCGAGTCCACAACCTGGGCTTGTGCCCTGACCTGGAATCGAATCATGACCTCCTAGCTCAGTGATGGCGAACCTATGACACACGTGTCAGAGGTGACACATGAACTCATTTTTTTGATTGATTTTTCTTTGTTAAATGGCATTAAATATATAAAATAAATATCAAAAATATAAGTCTTTTTTTTCTATGGTTGCAAATATCAAAAAATTTCTATATGTGACACGGCATCAGAGTTGAGTTAGGGTTTTTCAAAATGCTGACACGCTGAGCTCAAAAGGTTCGCCATCACTGTCCTAGTTCATAGGTTGACACTCAACCACTGAGCCATGCTGGCTGGGCTTCTTCCTGAAATTTTTAGGCAAAAGTTCCGAAGTCTTAGCTTTCTGTTTGACTCCAGTTTCTCTCTTCTCTTAGCATATCTATTATTAATTTTTCTTTTGGGAAAATTTTTTACTGGTTTCCCTAGAGTTTGCAATATACATTTACAACTAATCCAAGTCCACTTTAAAATAATACTATGCCACTTCATTGGTAGTACAAGTACCTTACAGTAGAGTATTCTCAGTTCCTCCCTCCCATCCACTATATCATTCACTTATTTACAGCTATAATCACTGGATACATGGTTGCTATTATTATTTTGAACACACTGTTATCTGTTTGTTAACTGTTAACAATTAGAAGAAGAAAAGTAAAGATTTTATTTTTAACCTTCATTTATTCCTTCTCTAACACTCTTTATGTAGGCCAGAGTTTATGACCTATATAATTTTCTTTCCTTCTCAAGAACTTCTTTTAACATCTTGCATGTCAGGTCTCTTGTTGACAAACTCCTTCAATTTTGTTTGTCTGAGAAATTCTTTTTCTTCTTTATTTTTAAAGGATCATTTTGTTTGATGTAGAATTCTAGGTTCATGGGTTGTTGTTTTGTACTTTCAACACTTACTGGTAAATATTTCACTCTTTTCTTGCTTACATGGTTTCTAAAGAGATGTCTGATGTAATTCTTTGCTCTAAGTAAGGTTTTTTATCCCCTCTTTCTTGCTTCTTTCTTGATATTCTTTATCTTGATTTTCTGCGGCTTGAATATAATATGCCTAAATGTAGATTTTGGAGCATTTATCTCGCTTGGTGTTCTCTGAGACTCCTGAATCTGTGGTTTGGTGTCTGTCATTAATTTTGGAAAATTTTCAGTCATTACTTCTTCAAATATTTCTTCTTTTCCTTTCTTCTCCTTCTGGTATTCCCATTATGTGTTTGACACATCTTTTGTAATTGTCCCAAGGTTCTTGGCTATTCTATTCTTTTTAAATTATTCTCTCTCTCTCTCTCTCTCTCTTTAAAAAAAATTATTGATTTCAGAGAGGAAGGGAGAGAGAGATAGAAATATCAATGATGAGAGAGAATCCTTGATTGGCTGCCAGAAGCACTAGGAGATATTTTTCTGATCTTCACCTTGAGAACCTAGTGGGCTTCTGGAGGTAAAACTCACAAAAGTAGTGTCCTCCAAGATTGAGTCCCCACTTGTCCACATTGAGCTCCAGAAATTTGTTGATTGCAGTTTAAGTTTTCCAGTGATACTTGCCCTAGCAGTGGGCTTCTGCTCTCAATGGCTGTGTGTCTCTTTACCTGCCTGTCTCCAGGTTTTGGGGCAGTGGTTTGCCCTGTGATCTCAAATCTCTGATGGGGCTAAGAAGAGTTGTTGATTTTTAGTTTGTTAAGCTTTTTTTCTTGTTTTGACGATAGGAGTGACATTGTGCACACCATGAGCTTTCAGTGCTGGCTCTTCTTGTTGCTTGAAATACTGCTCTTCTATCTATTTAGCTTCTATATATATTTCCAAAATATTGCTTATTTCTCGTCCTAACAAAGTGTGTTCAGAATCCCTCATCTAGCCTGGAACCTCCTGCAGTAGGCTTGTGGGGGTGGAGGGGTGGCCCTGGAGTGGGGGCTGTGGTGGTGCGCGGGGACCTGGCACGGTGGCTGCGGGGCTGACGAGTGGAGAAGAGAAAGCCTATGGTGGCTGTGAAGGCCCTGATGCCATGTATGTCAAGTTGATATCTTCAGATGGTCATGAATTTATTGTAAAAAGAGAATATGCATTAACATCAGGAACGATACAAGCCATGTTGAGTGGCCCAGGTCAGTTTGCTGAGAATGAAACTAATGAAGTCAGTTTTAGAGAGATCCCTTCACATGTGCTATCAAAAGTATGCATGTATTTTACTTACAAGGTTCGCTATGCTAACAGCTCCACAGAGATTCCTGAATTCACAATTGCACCTGAAATTGGAACTGCTGATGGCTGCAAACTTCCTAGATTGTTAAATAAAATAAATTATAACAAACTGTTAACTATTTTCAGTATTTAATACCTGTAGCTCAGTTAGTAATTTTTTCATATATAGCATGTTGCCTGTGTGCGATTGAACTTTGAAGTTCATTGCAAAGCAGACTATCATCTCTTCTTTTGCATGACACAGTTGAAATTTGTTTGCTACATCAACAGATTAAGGACATATTCACAAATTGAGAAATAATCAAATAGGCCAGTTGCTAGGTAGTTTTGCCTTTCCCTTTGGATGTGATTTTTAAAATTAGAGCAGTGGCGATATAGTAAATGCTGATATTTAGTCATAAATGAACATACTCTACAGGTAAATAATGGGGCTATGTATTTTTATGTTTTTAGTGTTGTTGTTGTTTTTAAACCTATCCTGATCTTATAGCTGTCATTACTATTATTAGAATTATGCAAACAATTGCATTATAAACATGTTTATAACTTAGCCAAACATTGATTTTTATAACTGTCAAAGACATGAGTTGAAATTTCTTATGTGTCTTTTGATAAACTGCAGTATTGTTTTAAGTGTATCTTGTCTTTTTGTTCATTGCTACAATTGAAGAACTTTATTTAAAAGCAGTTTGGAAGATTACTTGGTAAGGCTGTTGGAGTAGTGACCTTTTGAACTGTAGCCACGTGGTCAATAAGTAAAGTACATGACCTTGATTTCATGTGTACTGTGCATATTGGTCAATCCAAAGTACTGTATTTTCATTGACTATAAAGCTCCCTTTGCAATATTCATTCTTCTTACATAATCCCTTCTTGTTATTATACTTCTGGTTACTTAAATGTTTTAAAAGACTCACTGTAAACTTTACCCACATCTTAAAAGCTAGACTTTTCTGAACAATTCCAGTCTTCCTGCATCCAACTGAAATATTATAAAATATGACAAGCATGTGGACAGATACAGTGTAAATCTTATAATGCACTTTGATATGGTATATGAATTATCTTCTATTAATTAAAATATGTCCCAATAAATATGCCCATCATCTGTGGGTCTCCTGATATCTAACTTATAAAGAGGTCATTCAACTTTTATACTAAGCAGACAAAAAATGTTTCAAAAGCTATGACAGAGCATCTCTGCTTGGGCCTGGGAAAAGAGAACTGTAGTTTGGTTTATTATTGTTTCTATCTTAGTAAATCAAGGCTGTCATTAGGATTTTTAAGTTTCCATCTTAGGTCTTCAAGACTGGTTTAATATGGACCAGTTTTTATGGGAACTGCAAAAACCATAAACAACCAAGATCTATAAATGATTTTCCTCTTAGAAAACTTAACATTGTACTTTCCAGCTTATTGAAAGTAGTTAAATATCTATGTTAATTCCATATATTTAGTAACTTCTTAAGATATACTGGCACATATTTTAGTATAGAAGATTATCAAGTACAAGAATTATATTCTGTTACTTGAGACAAATGATGTCAATTATGAATCTAAATAATAAAAGGTTAAGGTGATAGATAGAATCAGATTTTACTTTGACTGATTTTAGCAGGTTACTTTTTATGTTAGACCCACAAGTAACCTTAAGTTAAAATATTGAAAAAGAACTGAAAGATTAGAACATGTATATCTTGTGGCAAATGGTACTTTGTGTTAATAAAGGCTCTGTTGACTGAAAAAAAAAAAAAAAAGAATCCCTCATCTATTTCAGATAAGGTGACCATTTAATTTATCATCCAAATTGGGACACATACAAATTGAGAGTGAAAGGGGTGCTATTAGTAATGACCCCAGGCCAACACTCCTAGGCAAACTGGGAGATATGGCTGTCTCAGTCTTAGATGCCTCTTTTCTGGCTTTCCACTGCTCCCAGTGTCTGGCAGCAGCATTGTTTACTCTGCTCTCCTTATTGAATTACTTACCTGTTTAACCTCTATCCTGAAATTCCTTGAGGGCAGACATGGCGCTTCGCTCACAGCCATGGCCCTGCATCTCTCACAGGGCCGACATGCACCACACACAGACACTGAAATGATGAAAGTGGTCATGCCATGTTCATTTCCTCTTTATCTGTGATTGTTTCTACCTTTACTGTGATCCCATGCCTTCTACCTCCTTCAGATAAATCTATCTCCTAGGGCCTCTCTCACATTCCACTCCTTCTGGGAAGCCCCCTCTGATTACTCTGTTCCCCTGCCCCTCCGTCTCTGCTTCTGCTTATCTCCTGTATTATTGTTGCTGCACATACTACATACGGTTCCACTGTGGGCTCTTGTTCCTCAGTCAGACTCAGCTCCCCAAGTACAGGCACCGTGTTGTCCCCTTTACCAATCTCCCCCGCAGCATGATCAAGCACAGGGCTGGCCACCAGTAGGCACTCAGGAAACACATGGTACCCAGTTGCTCAGTCTTGAGTCCTTCCCAGACTGAGTGAGATGACGGCAGTGGCTGGTGAAAGCGGGCAGTTTACCAGAGTGGGAGATGCCCAGGGCTTCCGGGTCAGGTTTTGATTTAGGGAACAGTCCTCATTTTTCCTGTCTTCCTTAAGTACACAGTTCTGTGTGCGAGCAAGATGGAGCCTGACCTGTCTGGTTTTAACATCGATGCCCCCCGTTGGGACCAGTCCGCTTTCCTGGGGCGGGTGAAGCACTTCTTCAACATTACGGACCCTCGCACTGTTTTGGTACCAGAGCGGGAGCTGGATTGGGCCAAGATGATGGTGGAGAAAAGCAGGTGAATGGTTAGGGGAAGGGGTTGGAGGCACTGGGGCAACTTGGATGGGTTCCCTATAGGAGGTGGAAACTGAAGATGAGGGTACAGGCAGAAATCTCAGGGAGGAGGGAGAAATTAGAGCAGGATGACTTGGAGTGGGGGGACAAGGGGGTGACTCTGTCCTTGGGTGACAGGATGGGGGTCGTGCCCCCAGGGACTCAAGTGGAGCAGCTGCTGTATGCCAAAAAGCTCTATGACTCTGCCTTCCACCCTGACACCGGGGACAAGATGAATGTCATTGGACGGATGTCCTTCCAGGTTCCCGGCGGCATGATCATCACAGGCTTCATGCTCCAGTTCTACAGGTGGGCCTTGGGAGCAAGGCGATGGGAGGTGTAGCCACTTGGGTCTGCTAGCCAGGGAGCTATATTATAATAATAGCCACCTTTATTGCAACTTTCCCGATACTAGGCACTGTGTTAAAGTCTTTGAATGTGTTACCTCATGCAATTTTCTCAACAGTCCTACAGAGAGGTACTATTACCTCTCCATTTTATAGATGAGGAATTGAGGTTCTAGAGAGGTTATATAACTTGTGCAAGCTCATACAGCCAGGAAGCATTGGTACCTGGATTTTAACTAAGTCAGTCCTTTCTAGAACGGTCAGTGAATACACGATACTAATTTCTTCTTTAAAAAGTGCTTATATTAACAATGAATTTAATGCATTTTATAATGCAATAGCCCAGGGAAAAAATAGGAAGGCCCTTTCAGCTCAGTTGGTGAGAGAATAAACGTTGTAGCTGCTGAATGTGTGACTCTTCCCCCTTCCTCTCTTCCTTCTCCCGCCCCCCTATGCATTTATTTGTCTAGTTATTGAGCCAGACTTTGGGTCCCAGCTGTTAGGAATATAAAGACTTTAGTCCTTCCTTCCCTTCAAGGAGCTTCCAGTTTTGTTAGAGACCAAGAAGTAAGTGAACTGTTACAGTCCAGCTTGCTAAGTGGTAGGTTGAGAGAATATGGGATTTTAAGAGTTGGGAGCATGGGATGACTTAGTCTCAGGAAGGGCAGGGGAAGGGTCAAAAAGGTTCCAAGGAGGAAATAATCTCTCAACAGGGCAGGATTTAGCCATGGATGGAACAGAGTGTGAGTGTGAATGTGAGTGAGGGAGTATGTGAGTGTGTGTGTGTGTGTGTGTGTGTGTGTGTGTGTGTGTTCCAGGAAGAGGGGCAAGACTACAAAAGCCCAGGTGTATAGAACATGGGAGCAGTTTGGGGAAGAGCTGTTAACATGGTTTGACCTGTGTATACCAAGCCTTCCCTTCCATTCTCCTCTCCTTTCCGGACCTCGATTACTGGTAGGACGATGCCAGCGATCATCTTCTGGCAGTGGGTGAACCAGTCCTTCAATGCCTTAGTCAACTACACCAACAGGAATGCGGCTTCCCCCACATCAGTCAGGTAGGAGACTCGAACCCCAGGCTGTCCACATGGGTTTGGAGGAGGTGGCTGTCCTTTTGCCTCCAGGGGAACAACCTTTCTAAAGGGTTCTCAGGCTGCCAGTCCTCCCCGCGTAGGGTTCACACCGGACAGGTGATGAAGTTCCTCCCTTTTCAGGGCTTGGAAGTGTTTTCTTAGGCTGACTAGGAAAGCATCTTCTTGGACCAATTCAAAATGTGTTCATTTTAAAAAATATATATTTTTATTGATTTCAGAGAGGAAGGGAGAGGAAGAGAGAGATAGAAACATCAATGATGAGAGGGAATCATTGATTGGCTGCCTCCTGCACGCCCCCCACTGGAGATTGAGCCCGCAACCTGGATATAACTGGAATCGAACCTGGGACCCTTTAGTCCGCAGGCCAACGCTCTATACACTGAGCCAAACTGGCTAGGGCAAAATGTGTTCATTCTAAAAGTTTTTCTTCTACATTCATTCTACACATATGCCAGGAATAGTTCAGGTGCTAGGGATACATTCAAGTAAGGCATTTGTGGTCCTTCTTCTTGTAGAATTGAAGGTTTTCTATGAAAACAAGTACAATAATCTCAGATTGTCGCCATTAGGAAACACACAGGTGACAAGATAGAGAACAGCAGAGAGGTGCCTGTGTAGATAGGCTGGTCAGAGAAGTCTTCCCTATACAGCTGATGTATCAGCTGAGTTCTGAAGGATAAGGATTTAGCTATGAAAGAGCCCAGGGAGTCCAGCCAGTGTGACTCAGTGGTTGAATGTTGACCTATGAATCAGGAGGTGGTGGTTGGATTCGTGGTAAGGGCACATGCCTGGGCTCGATCCCAAGAAGGGAATGTGTAGGAGACAGCCAATCAATGATTCTCTCTCATCATTTTTGTTTCTATCTCTTTCTCCCTCTCCCTTCCTCTCTGAAATCAATAAAAAATATATTAAAAAAGAAAAGAAAGAGCCCAGGGAAGAATACCCTGGGTAGGGACCAGCGGTGTGCAGAGATACTGAGGTAGGGAAAAGCTGGGTATGTTTAAAGGACAGAAAGGAAGTACCTGGAACAATATATAGCACATAATAGACACTCAATAAGTATTTGTTGAATTCAAATATAAATAAAGTACAGAAAGGAGGCCCAGGGGTCTGGATCCTTTGGAGTTAGGGGGAGGCTACAAGATGACACGGGATAAACCACATGAGCTGCTCAGGTATGAAGCCTCATTTCCAGACTTCCTCACTCAAGCCATGGTCTTACTCTCAGCCCGAAGGGCTCCCCATTCCTAAGCACCTCTCTCCTCCACTAGGCAGATGGCCCTTTCCTACCTCACAGCCACAACTACTGCGGTCACCACTGCCGTGAGCATGAACATGTTGACAAAGGTACTCCTGGGGCTGCTGTGGGCATGGTGGCCACCAGGGGGCAGCAAAGTCCTAGGGAGAACTAGGCATTGCCCGAGTCTGGGTGAGTTGGGGTGTAACCAGAGCCTAGCCCAATAGTGGGAAATGCAGCAGGGCTGTCCCCAGGTTGGTCTTTCTCAGGCCTCTGAGGGAGTTTGGGTTCCCAGATGGGTGTCTGGGTGTGTGGCAGTAGCCCTTGTTTTGTAGTCCGTAAGTCCCTCCACTCTCACCTTGCAGCGAGCCTCAGCAACTCCCATTGTTCCCTTTCTCCAACAGAAAGCTCCACCCTTGGTGGCCCGCTGGGTGCCCTTTGCTGCTGTAGCTGCTGCTAACTGTGTCAATATCCCAATGATGCGACAGCAGTGAGTACAGGGGTCCCCTTTCCTCCTTACAAGCCACGAGGTCAGCAGGGAAACCAAGGCAAGAGACCAAGGCAGTGGGTGGCTTCTTGGAGCTGGGGTGGATGTGGGGGGAGGCCACCAGGCTGTGCCTCTGAAGGGTCCCTGAGGATTGGCTGCTCTAATAGTGATGGCCATTCCAATACGAGTGGCGAATAATTTAGGTTTAATCTGTGACGGGTATGTGGGAGCCATTTTTTGGATGGTGTGGGATGGAGACATAAGCTTGTGCATTTTATACTCAATCATGTTCTTTCAACTGCAAATGTATTTAAGTTGTGAGCACTGCCTACTTCCAAAGCTCTGGGGATGGTTTACAGAATGAAATGCAGCAGAGCGAGGTGTCCAAAGATAGAACAGAGCCAAGAAGCTTTGAAAGAAGCCAGAGGAGTAGGTAGATGTTTTCCAGGTACCCGGCTCTAAGAATAGGTAAAAGGAGAAACCTGTTGTGTCTCTCAGTTCGTATTTCTTTTTTTTAAAATTTTTTAAAAAAATATTTTTATTGATTTCAGAGAGGAAGGGAGAGGAAGAGAGGGAAATAGATACATCAGTGATGAGAGAGAATCATTGATTAGCTGCCTCCTGCAAGCCCCCTACTGAGGATCGAGCCCGCAACCCAGGCATGTGCCCTTGAACAGAATCGAACCTGCGATCCTTCAGTCTGCAGGCCAACACTCTATCCACTGAGCCTTGCCAGCTAGGGCAGTTCTTATTTCTTGACTAGAGAAAGCATAGGTGTTCCTCTGTTATAAAATTGAATGATGTAATAGATGTAAAGTCCTCAAAATAGCACCTAGAACATAACAAGTGCTACATAAATGTTAGCTTTTATTGCTACTGTTGTCATCATTGCCTTCATCATCATCACCGATTTCTACAGCCACATTTTCTTAGAACTGCTAGTAGGTGGCAATGTGTCACATTGCCCTTGCTGAGAGCACACTACCGGGATCCTGTGCATACACATTGCTCCTCTACTCTCTCCCTTCCCCACCCAGTTTCTCCTTTCCATCCAATGAGTAAGTCCCAGCCATCTGCCTGGTTTTGGGGCAAATGCTGTCAAGAACTGGCCTGAGAACAATAACCAGAGCTGCTACTGTTTGTGGTGCAGCCACTCCGTGTCAGACACGGGACTAAGCACTTTGCAGGCATTATCCTGTTAAAACACTGAGTCCTATGAAGTGGGTGTCAGGATTGTCTCCATTTTGCAGTTGAGGATAACTGAGTCTTTAGAAGGATTAGGGAACTTGCTCATGATCAGTCACACTCTGCAGTTTCAGGATTCAACCGAGGCAGTCTGGGCTCAGGACTAGCTCTCTCAGCCAGTGCCCTAGATCCCTTCAGATACCACTCGCTGGAGTGCAGGGGAAGGTCACAGGGCAAGGCTACGGAGGTGGCTCCCTAGAGCGTGAGTGCCCTGGCCTTGGTCCCCTGGTGTGTCACATGGCTGGCAGGCTTCCAGCACCCCTTTCCCAAATCCAGCATCTCCTGTCTGTGTCTAGGGAACTCATCCAAGGCATCTCCGTGAAGGACAAAAATCACAATGAGCTTGGTCATTCCCGGGTGAGCAGACGTCTCCCTTTGGGTGGGAGGAGGGAGCTCCCTTTCATACCCTGTCCTGTCCTTAGTGGTCAGAGCAGGATCTCCCCGACTCCAATCTCATTCTCCTCTATTCCCCCCACATTTCTCTGTTTGGGACATTTCTCATGTCCTTTCAGCTTCATTTCTAGTCCTGAAGCTGGCTGGGTAGGTGAAGGTTGGGAGAAACCACTCAGCCCCTGGCAGGTCCGTCCCTTCCCCTTTACCAGCTCAGACTTGGCTGTGACCCTGACTCTGGCCCAGCCATGGATATTGGATAAGGTCATTCCTAACAACTTGCTCTTTTCTGCCCTCAGAGAGCTGCGGCCGTAGGCATCACCCAAGTGGTTATTTCTCGGATCACCATGGCAGCCCCTGGCATGAGTAAGATGGGGGCCCCTGGAGCACATGATAGAGGCCTCAGCCACACTCAGCTTTTGGGAGGAGGCGGGACCCCAGCTTCTATAGCGATGCTTCTCATACTGGTTTGCTTGAGTGCTGAACTACCACACTGTAGTTCTTGGAACATCAATTGATGAGACATTTTACGTTATTTTTATTCAGCACATATTTCTTAAGTACCTTCAATGTACTGGACACAGTGTGGGGTGCCGGGGAGACAGTGGTAGCGCAAATAAATCCCCTGCCCTGGTTGGGCTTCCAGCAGGGGCATGTTACCGGGTAAGATAAAAAGTCTGTTTACATGAGATAGTTTTGAGTTTTGAGGACACTTTGGGCCTGGGCACGTGCTCTATTGTTGCAGGTGTGCTTTGGGAAGCACCCTTCTGCTGGGACTTGGGGGATAAGTCAGAGTGGCCATTCTCCCAAATGAAAAGTATTTCCTGGAGCTTCTGAGGAAGGAGGGAGAATCATTCAGTCCCTGATCTGACTTCGGAAAGGGGTCTTAGGGAAAGTCTTACAGGTCCCCCCGGCTTCTCCCTGGTTTCTTTCAGTCTTATTGCCAATCGTCATGGAAAGGCTGGAGAAACTGCCCTTCATGCAGGTGAGTGGGGTTTCCTTTTGCCTCTTCTCTGCCCAGAGTCCTCCCACCACACCTGTGCCTGGGAGCTCCTGGTCCTCTCCTCCTTCCCTCTAGCTGCCAGTCTTCATCTCACTGAAGTAGGGCTCATCATCCCAGTCCCCCCTGGCTGCCCGCTTCAGACAACATAGCCAGTTGCTTGGCCTTGTCTACAGAGAGCAAGGAGAGCCCTTCTCCTCTCCGTCAGGGCCAGCAGTCTTATACCTGAGGCTGGTTGGTTGGTCGCAGGGCAGGCGTGGGGTTCACCCTAAGGTATATAAGTCCCATGTGAGTTTTCCTTTTGTTTGTTTTTGTGCAGAAAGTCAAGGTCCTGCATGCGCCATTGCAGGTTATGCTGTGTGGGTGCTTGTGAGTAACATGTTTTCTTGGTTTGGGTTCTGTGGTAGCTGGGGCACCAAGATCTGTCGTCTTATGTCACCTGTGTTGAAGAACATGCACTCCTTTGCCTGACTTCCACGGCGCTGGAGCTCAGTACACCTGTGATCCATCTAGAGAGCCCTCACCTCATGTCTTTGGAGGAAACCAGGCTAGCTAGGCTCTGTGCACACATGCGCATGGAAGGCAGAGAGCTTGGGTACCCTCCTGTCCCAGGGTCTTCTCTCTGACCTTAAGTCTGGAGAAGAGACAAAAATGATGAGACAATTGGGAGATATCTGTAATACTATCAGCAATAAAAACTTTATTTCAAAACAATAAAATCTCAATTACGAAAATTGAAAAAAAAACCAACTTTATTTCAAAAGAAAAAAAAAAGAGACAATCCCACCATGAAAAAGAAGTGATAGTTATGCGACATGACAGAGGTGTTAGCTAACACTCAGATCATCATGTTGCGATATGTGAGTGTATCAAATCAATGTCTTACACTTCCACATTGTTACACGAAGAGACAAAAATGTGGGACAGCCTGGGGCTGTCAAGCATCCCAACCTCGCACGGGAGGAAACCACGTCATGGCAGCATTCTTCGGTGCCTGCCATCGACTGGACATGTCCTACCTTTAATCATGCTTCTCAGGACTACAGGGCTAGTGATGGCAACAACAACTAACACATATTGAATGTGCCCCCTGTGCTAGTGCTGCACATCTATAATTTCACTTAATTTCCCCATCCCTGGAGGCATAGATGCCATCATCTTTTACAAAAGGCTTGGAGCGATGAAGACACTTGCCCAATTGCTGGAGCTGAGATTGGTCCTCGGCGACATGCTAAACTTCTGTTCATTGAATTACCATGGGTGGGCAGTTCCCACAGGTTGGGTGCTACACATAGGTTGTTATCTCATTGAATCCTCGCAGCGACACTGCAAAGCAGACACTCTTGTCCTCCCTCTGCTGGCCCAGAGGTAACGTGCCCCAGACTGTACACTTCCTAAGTGTCAAAGCTGTGATAGGAACTCAGGTCTGTTAGACTCCCAAGGCCTGTGAGACATGGTCCTGGACCCGCATCATCTGAAAACTTGTCAGAAGTAAAGACTCTCAAGCCTTTCCCGAGACCTCCTGAATCAGCATCGCATTTTTCTGAGCCCCTGGAGTTATTTGTGTGCACATTGAAGTTTGATCAACCCTGCCCCTCACTGTTCTCCAACAGTCCAGATGTTCAGTGAATAGAGGAGCAGGGCCTTTGGATTCACACCCCTCACTGCTTCCCCTGCATATCAGTGGATGCATGTGGTCTTTAGGGCTGCTGCCTGCACTCCCGAGTGACTTCATGTGCTTGAGCAACAGGGGTGGATCGGGGTAAGGGATGAGGGGTGGAGGCTGGCTGATTTTAATCCGTGCTAGAATTAGTATCCTGGCACCTAGAGACCAGGAGAAGGGTTGAAGGGAGAGGAGTCATGGAGCCCGCTGGGAAGGGAGGCCAAGTGAATGGGCATCTCCCCCATCCTTTAGGGGGCTCAGGCATGGCCTGTGGGAAAACGCCCCCTAATGCTTTGGTTTCTCCTTTTTTCCAGCCTCATCTTCATGGTGCCAGTGGCATGTGGGCTCTTCCCACAGATATGGTATCAGCTATTCCTTCCTTCCTTTGTTTTACCAAATGTCCTGCCCCTACTCTCCCTGCCCTGCTTGCTGTCCGGAAGGAGAGAGGGAGGGGCAAGAAGGGCAGCATTTGTCTAGGGACAAGTGCCTGTCAGCCTAAACTCTGGGCCTCTTAACCCTGCGTGAATGGTAAGCCAGAACACGTCTCCAAAGGGATGAACTGCTTCCAGTGCAGCAAGGGCTGCCTTGGAGAGAAAGTGGGGGAACAACAAGAGACTCTGTCCTGCTGGTTGGGTTATTAGATAAATCTCCCCTGGCTGGAACCAGGTCCTTATTCTGGCTCTTATTTGCCAGAGGGTGGATGAATTAAACCTCTTCATCCACCATGCCATGGAAGGGCAGCATCAGGTGGGTGGGAGGACGGACTCGTTCCAGGAGACCAGGTAGGAATACAGACCTGGAATATATTCCGAGGAGATGCCACTCTCCCCTTCCTTAGTGCTCTTAGCTCAGTGGTCATCTGTTAGATGTCTCCTGTGTTCCGAGCACTGTGCCTGTAATCTTATGGAGAAGGTGGAAGTTGAGCACCAGGGAGAAGGAAGACAGGCCTGAGTAGAGGTAAAAGCAACATATTGTGTTGTACAGTAGCTATTACTAATTCTGAAGGAACAAATGGGGAAGGGGCTTTTGAGAGGTATTTGAGTTGGTATCGAAGGGTAATTTGCTGCTGTCTAGGTGGCATACTCATAACCTTCTTCTCTCTCCTCAGTGAACTGCCAGTTTCCTACCTGGAACAGGAGCTCCAAGACACCATCAAGGCCAAGTATGGAGAACTTGTGCCTTCTGTCTACTTCAATAAGGGTCTCTAAATGTCCTGCCTCAGCAAGGACCAGTCTATACCAGTATTCACCAGCTACTCCTTAGTTGCCTGTGCCCTCATTCCCCTTTGCCAACAGGGCCTAAGGCTCTGGTGTACTTGGGGGTGTATGAGGCAGCAGAATTCCTCATGCTTCTACCCAGGCACTTGGTTTATTGGGCTCCAGGGGATGAAAGTGAACAAGGGGCGGAAGACCAAATCCCCTGTCTGCTTCCCCCTTCCATCCCATGGAAACCAGGAGCTGAGGCCCCCTCAGGGAGAAGTTGTTGGGACCAGAGGGAGACATTCAGCAAACCGATTGGAAAAATTAGGAAAACTTTGGGATTCTGGTAGCAGCCAGGATTGGGAAGAACCCCTGGGACAAAGAGAAGTTCCTACTCTCCTTTTCTCTTCCCTCTGTGTCATCTTCTCTCAAGCCATGAAACCTTTACCCATGTAGTTCTAGCTTACGCAGGAAGTATGGGAGGGCTGGTCTGTGTTGGGGCTCATCTCCACTCTACCCCATTCTCCTCATTGCCCCTGTCAAAAGGTTCTTTGGGAGTGCTGCTAACCTTGAGTTTTATCAGACACCTGGGAGTTCTTAGTGCTGAAAAAGGTCATTGTGTGAGGCAGCAGAGTTCCATGGTGCTCAAGCCCTGTCTATAGATACTTTGTTCTGCTCTAAAATCATGTCTGATTTTATTTCTGTGTTTAAAAGATAATTCTGCTCAGCCTGTATGGCTCAGTGGTTGAGCATCAACCTATGAACCAGGAGGTCACGGTTTGACTCCTGGTCAGGGCACATGTCTGGGTTGTGGGCTCAATCCCCAGGGGGCCTGCAGGAGGCAGCCCATCAATGATTCACTCTAATCATTGATGTTTCTATCTCTCCCTCTCCCTTCCTCTCTGAAATGAATAATACACACACACACATCTAGAATGGCTCTGGTCACCTTGAAAAAAAAAAGATAATTCTACTAACTGTGAGTAAAAAGGATGTATGTAGGCATCAGCCACACATTGTAATGGGTATAATTTCCTGGCTATCTCCCTTCTTCAGCCCATTCGATTAAATACCGAAGACTGGTGTGTACTGACTAGGAAAGGGAAGTTTTATTTGGACGCCTGTAAGAGAAAACCAGCCAGGACCAAAGAGCCTTCAAGGACACACAGCAAAGCACAGTCACTTGCCCTTTCCAAATTGGCTGCTGTAGGTGATTTCTCACGCTCCTCGGGGACTGTTGTGGCATACCTGGGGTCAGTGTCTGTCTGAGCTTTGTCTAGTAGAATTTACTGACTGTTCAAAGATACCACTGTGAATTGAATAAATTTCTTCAAAGCACAATGAACTGTCTGCAGCTGAGTTAATAACACCTGGATGGGAAATAGGATCTGGACTGACTTTGGCCTTGGCCTGGAGGGAGGGCAACATCTTTAAGGGGAACCTACCTGTCCGAAGCCCGGAAGCCATTGCTCATCTACCTTATTACAAGGGAAAAACCCACCTGTGTGCTGGAAGCTCCAGAGGGCTTCCAGAATGGGAGCTGCGTTGCCCCCCGAGCAGGAGTTGGCAAACCATGGCTCAAGGTTTTAAAGTGCTGTAAAAAGGAAGAAAAGGATATGTGACAGAGACCCAATGCATGTAACATGCAAAACCTAGAGTATTTACTCTCTGGTCCTTTACACAAAAAGCTTTTTCTACTCTGGAAAAATAGCTCTAAAAAATGCACCAGGAGCACCTGTTAAAACAGATCGTATGGCTTCCTCTTCCAGATTTTTAAATTATCTGGGTCTAGGGCAGAGCCTTGGGATTTACACTTCTGGTAATTTTCCAGTGGTGATTCTACATACTACACTTGAAGGACCATTGCTCTAATGAGAAGGGCCTCCATTCTGCAGTCACAATACTGGCTGCAATTTATTTTTCCCCCTCTATTTAAAAAAAATTAAAATGTAATCCATATCACATAAATTCATCCTATTAAAGTATACAAATCAGTGATTTGTAATATACTCAGCAAAGCTGTACAACCATAATCATGATCTAATTCCAGAACTTTTTCATTAACCCCAAAAGAAACTATGAATTAAGTCACTCCCCTCTCCCCCAGCCCCAACCCTTCACAATCCATAATCTACTTTCTCTGTCTCTAGTTTTGCCTGTTCCGGACATTTCATATAAATGGAATCACATTGTGTGTGGCCTTCTGTATCTGGCTTCTTTCACTTAGTATAATGTTTTCAAAGTTCATACATGTTATAATGTACAATTTGATTTTAGCTGATGTCGGAGCAGAAAGGTCTGTGTCTTTGAGTTAGTTTTCTTAGGATAAGAGATTTGGCTTCAGCGTTGCCCACTTCCAAAGACATTGGGAAATCCTTACCAGAGCTCAGAAGCAGTTTGACACTGATGTTCTTTCAAAAACCAACCACCTTTCCCTTTCCTTCCCAGTTTCTTAAGCCTCCTGGCATTCCTCCTCTCTTCACAGATGATTACTCTTCGGAAAAGTCTGGAGTATGTAGTGGCTACAGTTCAGAGGCACTCTGAAAAGTATTCACTAGGACTACATTTCTGCTTTCTTTCAATTGGCTCTGGGGGTGTGGAAATAAAGTTGGTTAGAGTGACTAAAATGTCTTGGTGTGGGAAGTGCTAATCCAGACTAAGTGTTTGTCTTGTCCAGTAGCTCAGTTTGAGCTCTCAAGTAAAGGGAGAAAGGGAAGTTGGGACAAAATCCTGTCTGCCAAATTGAAACCATTGGGGTTTCCTAATGATGATAATACCTGGCCTTTATATGGTCTCTGTAATTCTTTGATGCCAGGATTAAGACCCTCTGTATGAAAATAATTGGGCCCTTGCTTAGTACTCAATTTTTTAAGATTACATAAGTCTCCTTTTCCCCCCATTGACCTCTCCCCTGCTGCCCCCACCCCTCAGTACATGCCCTCACCCCCCCCCCCCCAATCTGTGTCCATGGGTTATGCTCATATGCATGCATACAAGTCCTTTGGTTGATCTCTTACCCCCTCACTCCCCACCTTCCCTCATAGGTTGGACAGTTTGTTTGATGCTTCTATGACTGGTTCTATTTTTGTTCATCAGTTTATGTTGTTCATAATATTCCACAAATGAGTGAGATCATGTGATACTTATCTTTCTCTGACTGGCTTATTTTGCTTAGCATAATGCTGTCCAGGTCCATCCATGCTGTTGCAAATGGTAAGAGTTCCTTCTTTTTTATAGCAGCATAGTATTCCATTGTGTAGATGTACCACAGTTTTTTCTTTTTAAAAAATACATTTCTTTATTGATTTCAGTGAGGAAGGGGGAGGGAGAGAGAGATAGAAACATCAATGATGAGACAGAATCATTGATTGGCTGCCTCCTGCACACCCCCTACTGGAGATCAAGCCCACAACCCGGGCATGTGCCCTTGTCAGAATTGAACCTGGGACCCTTCAGTCCGCGGCGGACGTTCTATCCACTGAGCCAAACCAACTGGCTAGAGCAGTGTACCACAGTTTTCTAATCTACTCACCTGCTGATGGGTGCTTAGGCTGTTTCCCAATCTTAGCTATGGTGAATTGTGCTGCTCTGAACATCGGGGTGCATATATCCTTTCTGATTGGTGTTTCTGGTTTCTTGGGATATATTTCTAGACGTGGGATTACTGGGTCAAGTGGGAGTTCCATTTTTAATTTTTTGAGGAAACTCCACACTGTTTTTCATAGTGTTTGCACCAGTCTGCATTCCCACCAGCAGTGCAAGAGGGTTCCTTTTTCTCCACATCCTTGCCAGCACTTGTTGTTTGTTGATCTGTTGATGATAGCCAATCTGGCAGGTGTGAGATGGTACCTCATTATTGTTTCGATTTGCATCTCTTGGATGATTAGTGACTTTGAGCATGTTTTCATATGTCTCAGTACTCAATCTTTACTTATCCCCTAGGGAGCTTGATTGTGGAGTAGATAAATTGCTAAGAAACTTGAGATTGATAAAAAATACTTGTCACCTTTTGCAGCACTTGGGAAACCAGGATCAAGACAGAGGCAGAACTATGGACAGTCTTATGTTGGGGCAAAACCAATTTTCTTCACTCTTACCTGTTTCCCACTTTGCCACCATTTAAGCCAAGAACAAACTCCCTGTGGGCTCAGGCATAGGGCCAGACTGTATAATGCTTTGTGAGGAAATTCACAGCTACAGGCAGCTGGTTTCTCTGTCATGGGTCTTCATTTCATTTTACTATCATTGATTAAGTTCATAGTTGGGTCCTGTACAGGAGGATGCTGTAGGGATTTCTTAGGAAATGAGTAAGACTTGGTGTGCTGTACAAAAAGCTGCAAATTTAGTAGGAGGGGTCAGCCAGGCAGATACAGATTAGATACACTGTGAGGGGAGTGTTCTGTGAATCCAGAAGAAGAAACAAGGGGGTGGGAACTAGGAGTTTCTATGTGTAGTGTGTAAACGAAGTTAAGTGTATCGTGTAACACAGCACATTGAGGGTCTCCTAAGTGTACCAGTGTGAGCAGAATGTGTGGGTGGCAGGTGAGATAAAGAGAAGTATGCAGGAACCAGGACACAGGACCATACTGAGAAGTTTGGACTATATATCCTGTAGGGAGGTGTGTTTTTTTTTTGGGGGGGGGGTGTTAATCCTCACCCAAGGATATTTTTTCATCGATTTTTAGAGAGAGTGGAAGGGAAGGGCGAGAGACAGAGAGAAACATCGATGTGAGAGAGACACATTGATTGATTGCCTCCCCACAATCCGAGGTAGGTGCAACCCGAGGCAGGCACCCTTGACCAGAATCAAACCCGGGACCCTTCAGTCCACTGGCCGATGGGTGCTCTATCCACTGAGGGAAAGCCATGAGACAAAAAACGGTGTTTTGTGTGTGTGTGTGTGTGTGTGTGTGTGTGGTAGAGCACCCTTGTGGTGGTGCGTGAGAGGAGACCATTTGTGTTTAGCCAGAAGAGGAGAACATGGATGAAAGCCTTTGGGGTGGATTTCAGAGCGACTTTTGTGGTAGAGGGACTCACTAGAATCTCGTCCCTGGAACTAGTTGTGACAAAGCACTGCGCCTCAGGCAAAGGCACTGTCTCCTAGGAAATGCCAGTGGCCCCAAGCTATTGCTTGGGCAGTTTGAGACCAGCAGAGGGACCCTGGTACTGAGGCTGTGCTTCAAGACAAAAGATATCAAAACATTTTTAGATTGCAGTTGTCTTATTCTTTAGGAGCGCCCGGCTACCTTCTTAAAAAAAAAATATTTGCCAACACCATTTCGAATCATCACACTCTCTTTCTTCGCTAAACTGTGGAAACCTAGTACTTCCGCCACACTCAAGATGGCTACATCCGCTTAGCCTTTTCAATACCAGGCGCTGGAGGAGGCCCCGCCCCGGCCGGAGCGGCTTCCGACACTCCGCATTGACGCGGCTCGCAGGACCCAAGATGGCCAGCTTCCTCCTACTTTTCATTGGCTGGGTCCTTCTGGTTTTCCGTCTTCACGGGGCGGGACTTCAGTAGGGGGCGGGACTTCGCTTTGATCGACAGCCATTTGGATGAATGGACGCAGGGCAGGGGCCAATGAAGCGCTGGAACTGGAGAACCTCCCAGTGTTTGGGCGGGTGTGTTGGCCGGGGTGGAGCCGAGCCGGAAGCGGGAGGGGAGAGTGAAACAGGAAAAGAAGGGAAGAAGGAAGAAGAGGAAAGAGGTGGAGAGGGAGGAGGAGGAGGGTGGTGGCGGCGCCGTGGCGGAGGAGCAGGAGCAGGAGGGGGATGGAGAGGAGAAGGCTCCTGGGTGGCATGGCGCTCCTGCTCCTCCAGGCGCTGCCCGGCCCCCTGTCAGCCGGGGCTGAACCCCCGCAGGTAAGGGGGAGGGGGCGTCCGGGCCCGGCTGGGAGTCTGGGGGTTGTCGAGGCCCGGCTGGAGGAGGCTGGAGACGGCCTCGCTGCTAGCTGGAGGGGCTGAGGGAGTGCTGTTGCCAGGAGTTGAAGGGTCCGGAGAGGGACCCCTGTGCGTGGAGGGGCCAGGACCTCAGGGGGCGTCAGGGTGTAGCTGAGGGACACCTGTTTTGGTTTCTGGCAGGTCGGCAGAGGCGTGGTGCCAAGCGAGTGCGGGCCTTTGAGACGGCTGTTAGGTCAGGTGGGCCGGGACGCCTGTGACCGGATGGTGGTGCCAGGCCCCGGGGGCATGTGGGGGGCATCCGTGTTCCCCGTGGAGCAAGTCTCCGAGCAGCGGCGCCGCGTGCACGTCCGCGCGGGTCGGGTCCGTGGGCTCCCGAACCAGCCAGAGCGGGGAGGGGCTGAGGGTATTTAGTTCAGGCTGAACAGGGGCCACTTCTGAGGGTTGGAGGCAGGACCCTTGGGAGGCAGGTGGGATGAAGTGGACCGGGACCCCTGAGGAGGGGGGGGGGCGTCCAATAAGCTTTGACTGTTCGGCGGGCCGGCCGGGGAGAGCCCGTCGCTGACGCTGACCGGGGCTAGCCTCCTGGAGCACCCCAAATGGAGCTCTTCTTGCTGGGTGGCTGGCTTTTTATCCAGGCAGAGAAGCTGGCTTGTGTTGATTCCAGCTCTGGATGGCGTTTCGAAACCTTAATGGGAGCATTACTCCTGGTGCCAAGTTGGGTGGGGTGCACTAGGGGTAATCACCCCTCCTTTGCTTGCGTTTGGCAAGGCCTTCCCATTCTATTTTCTTCACTTTCTGTTCCCTTCCCTGTCTTTTCAGAAAGACACACACATGATGGCAGAATCTATACAGCCCCTAGCACTTGAACCTTGCGATGTGATCAAGAGTAGAAGCAGAGTCCCAGCAAACATACTTGTCTTTCCCGTAGGAGTTCATGGGCTTGTCGATTTACATGCTGTATGCATCTTTGTTTTGTCCATTAGTATTCTTTATTTTAAAGATTAAATGAGGTGAAATTCACATAAGCTATTTAAAACCATGTAACCATTTTAAAGTGGAAAATTCAGTGGCATTTAGTATATTAACAATGTTGTGCAATCACCACCTCTGTCTAGTTTCAAAACATCCCAAAAGAGAACCCCCCTACCCATTAAGCAGTCCCCCCCCCCTTCCCCACTTCCCCCGTCCCTGGCAACCACCAATATGCTTTCTGTCTCTATGTGTTTACCTATTCGGAATATTGCATATAAATGCAATTCTACAGTGTGGCCTTTTGTGTCTGGGTTCTTTCCCTTAGCATACTGTTTTCCAGATTCATCCATGTTGTAGCATGAACCAGTACTTAATTATTTTTTATGGCTGCGTAATACTCCACTGGATGACTATACCACAATTTGCTTATTCATTTTTTGGTTGAAGTGTCCTCTTTTTTCTTCAGAGTATTTTTATGTATATTAGAAATAACACGTGAACGTAATAGAGCTCATTTTCTGGGCCAGTATATTCCCTTTCCTAGGTCTGAACTCTTTCGTGTTAGGCTTTGTTGGGGTTCTTTATTTTCCCAGTTAAAATCGAACTAGCAGGAGAAATAAACTTTCTTTGTCCATTAGAAAAGTTACCACCATTTGGACTGGTAAAATTAAGTATAAATGCTGACAGAACAAAACATAGAACAAACTGTTGTTTTTCCTTTGCACCTGTCTATTTCTGTCTCTCCAAAGGCTGTTTCCCAGTTAGTAATAAGTAAATAACATTGCTAAAGGGTTGATTTAGGAATATTGAGCCTTCGGAGGTGGGTGCCCAGGGTCTGTGGACTGCCTCACCCTATTGGAGAGGAGGGGTAGACCTCATAGTCAGTGGTGGGAAACATCCATTTCTTTAGCAGGAGGAAGGACGGCAAGTGGAGGTTCCTTACCATGTCATGCAAGCCTGGGAGAACATGTGGGAGGGGATCTTCAGTGTCATGTCCTAAGTGCAGTTTGTTGAGCACAGGCCATTTTCTTATCATTTCTCTGGCACTTCTAAAGCTTACTTTGGGGACAGGGTGGCTTTTGTACTTTGTTCCATTTGGATGGATGCACTGACCAGCAGCTATTATGTGGTTACAGTTCCTGCAGAGAAGGGAAGGTTTCTGTAATGAGTGGTCTCCCTCTTCCTGACCCCTTCCCCCATACACCTCCACCCCTACTTAATACCTTGTCTCTTTGTCAGAGATACTGAACTAGTATATCTGTAGTGAGATTTGTGTTTTGAATTTTAACTTTTGGAACGGAAGCTGTTATATAATTATTAACTCTGAATCTACCACAATTTAGCCAATTTGGTCTTTGTTGATTTTTGGCTTGTAGAAATCAGTAAAGTAAAAGATTCAGAGACCATTTTGGCCCAGGACCTACTTCAGGTACGCACTGTCCTTATTTCAACAAGTGACTTCCAGCTAACTGAATTGAGGAGGACTCTCCACATTTACTCCTTGTTGAAATGGTGTGAGTACCTTATTGCATTTTCCCCCCTTGAAATGGGTCTATTAAGTACAACTTTTTTAAAAATATGCATTTAATATAAGAAAAACATGATATTTAGGTGGCTTGCTTTCCCTCTTAATAGCTCTGCCCTGAAGTAGCCATTTCTTGGCTATCCTGGCCCAGGAAAGTTTATCAACTTAGTTCACTTCTGTGGTTAGGAACTTAGACTTAACTCTCCTATACGTTACTGCAACTCAGTTATGAGTCCTTGAATCCATAGAAAATAAAAAAAACAGTAAGGTCTCCAAATAGTAAGGCCTTGGCATTTGTCTCTTCCAGTTAAATTATGTTTGAGATACATAGATTTCTTTTTTCTCTTTTTGATTAGGCTTAACCAGAAAAATCTGGCTATCTTATCTAAAATAAAGATTTAGTAAAAAAGTCTTTTTCCATGAAGTGACTCAACCAGTGGCCTTCTGGGCACAAATCTCTAGAGATGCATTACTTTTCCTCTGCCACGCTTACAACTTTGAATTGGATGGGCGCCCTTGTCTCTGCAGTCCCCGCACCCCCCCGCTCTCAATAGTATACCCATTGGCCCCTAATTCCCTCCTTTACTCACCTACATTGCCCCAGTTTTCAGTCCAGAAGCCCTTCTTTCTTTAAAAATGGCATTTCAGTGCAATCACCAACACTCCTTGTAGAATAATGGGATAGGAGACTTCCGGATTCGAATCCTCTTTCCTTCATTTTCTTCGTCTGTTTTACACACCAAAGTGAACAGTTGTCGAAAATCACTACCTTGAGTTTCTGTAAATCCTTTCAGTAGAATTCAGCAACATACACTGAAATGTCTACTCTGTAGCAGGCTATTATCGCTAGGCTTTGGGAACCCTCAAATAAGTAACAGACTCCCTGTCCTCAAGGAGCTGGTCATCTTGTGGGAAAGACAGCACACACAATGATTTGTAATCCAGAGGGATCAATGTTGTAATGGAAGTGCAAACAAAGGCCAGTGGGAGCAACTGATTCTGCTAGGGCCAGGGGAAGGTGGGGATTAGGGAAGAGGCATTTGGACGTGCTCTGAAGGATAAAGGATAAGTAGAATGTCTGTAGAGCAGGAAGGGGAGGAGCCCATTCCAGAGAGAAAATGGAGCATGCTTTTGGAGGAGGCACATAGTCTGTGACAGAATCTTCCTATGTGGGTGTGAGAAGAGGAGTGTGCAAGTGGTGAGACTTGAAAGGTGGGCTGTGGTTAGATGGTAAAGGAGGCCTTTTATCCGTTCACTGATGCAGTGCTTATCCAGTAGAATGTTCTGTGATGTTGGAGGGAATTAGCTATTTGCACTGTTCATTTTGGTAGCCACTTATCCACGTGTGGCTCTTGAGTATTTGAAATGTGGCTAGGATAACCGAGGAACTGAATTTTTAATGACATTTAGTTTTTTATATCAACTTTCTTGAGATATAATTAACATGTCAAAAGATTCACCCTTTTAAAGTGTACATAAAATGCCTTTTTAGTAAGTTACAGAGTTATGTGACCATTACCACTATCTAATTTTAGGACATTTTCAATCATCCCATAAAGAAGCCTCATAGCCATTAGCAGTCTCTCCCCTTTTCACACCCTCCTCCCCCAGCCCCTGACAACCACTAATCTACTTCTGTCTCTATGGATTTGCCTATTCTGGACAGTCCATATAAACGCAATCATGCACTTATGTGGTCCTTTGTGACTGGCTTTCACTTAGCATAATGTTTTTAAGATTCATCAATGTTGACAGATCAGTTTATCATCACATATATCAGTATATTGTTCCTTCTTGTGGACGATTAATATTCAGTTGTATGAATGTACAATATTTTATTCATTCCTAAATTGACGGTCATTTAGGCTGTTTTCACTTCTGGGTTATTATGAATAATGCTTCTGTGAACATGCGTGTACAAGTTTTTGTGTAGACATATGTTTTCATTTCTCCTGGGTATGTACCTATCAGTGGAATTGCTGGGTCATATGGTAACTCTATATGTAATCTTTTGAGAAATTGCCAAACTGTTTTCCAAAGTGGTATGATGTTTATTATAATTAATTTAAATGAAATAGCTACATGTGGCTACTGACTACATATTAGACGATGCAAATCTAACAGCTTTCCAGTGGGGGCATGGGGTAGAGTCTAATACAGTGGGGAGGTCATGAGCTCTGGGGGCAGCCCACCTGAGTTCCAAACCTGACTGTTCTACTTAACTATCCTTGAGCAAATTACCTAACCTCTTTGTGCCTTAGTGTCACCATCTATAAAACGGGAGTAATAAGTAAGTAAAACCTAATGGGTTTGTCCTGAGGTGGAAAGACAATATATGTAAGGCTCTTGGAATATGTTTAATGGTTATTAAATATAATAATTACTGCTACTGTTAATATTGGTGGTCCTCAGAGTACATTGTGGTTGGTACGTAATTATCAACTCCCAAACTAAGTTCAGAAACAGATTTGAAAGTGACTTCCTTGATTCTATTCCATCACTGAGTTTAAGTTTGTCCCTGTTATCTTTTAGCTATGTAGGTCACTTTTCATGGTGAGTCTATGTGTTCAGAGCAGTGGTTCTCAGTTGGAGACAGTTTTGCTGCTTCCAGAGGACATTAGTCAGTGTCTGGAAACATTTTTGGTTTGTTACAGTTCGGGAGTGCTACTGGCATCTAGTGAGTGGAGGCCAGTGATGCTGCGAAACATCCTACAATGCTCAGGGTGGTCCCTCTCAACAAAGGATTGTCTTTGTTGTGAGTAGTGCCAGGGTTGAGAACCTCTGGTTTCTTACCAGGTCCTACTTAATTATCACAGGGTTTGAGGTCAGCTTTCCTATGAAGAGAGAGCATAGCATTATGAAGTGTATGAAATCCTCTGACAACACATTTTAGGTGGGATAATCTAAAGCTTTAAATCCTGAATCTTGATTACTCTCAGATTTGTTGACATATGTTACCAGTCAGCCCTACTTTGTCAGCCAACACCAAACATTTTGAAAAAAGCATATTTTTTTAGTCTGTGGTTTAGTAAGCAGGTGAGCCCTCCCTTAGTCACCCAGTCTTGAACTTTCTTTTCCCTTGCTTTGGGCTGCCTTTGTGGTTTTATTTGAAGAACGTGTTTGTTTTCGCCCCAGTGAAGCTGATGGCCAGTTACTTTCTTTTCTCAGTGTCCTCCATGGCCCTACTCGGAACTGAGTCATGTTCTTAGAACTTTTTCCTCTCCCCCTTCCAAGTCTTGGCTCTACTCTTAGGCTCAGCCTCACGGACGTTTGCTTGTTCTCATACACGCTCAGCCTGCAGAAACTATTAGGTGTTTTCAGGGTCACCAGGAGGGAAGCTGACTCCTGCACGTCAGGAAGGCTGTGTCTAGAGGAGAGCCTTCTCCTTCAAGCCTCAGGATACAGCTCATTGTGGATGTTGGGCAGTAGCCAGCAACTCTTAAGAATACTGTGGCTACTTTGCATGGCTTTGGGTACAAAATTCCAACCGCCTTTGGAATTCCTGGCCATCCATATGCCCTAGAGGGCCTCTTTCCTGTCATAAATTGTTAGGAATAACGCTTGAGGGACCATCAGGACCCAGGTGGGTTTATTTCTTACCCTACAGTCCCAGTTGTGGGCACTGCCAGGACCACCATTCCAACTATAAGTTCAGAGACAGTCAGAGCAGCCACTGAGTGACAGGGAGCAGTGACAGTGGGTTCTGCTGACCTGTCTTCTCAGTGGCATACAACTGGCAGGCCGATGTCTGGCTGTGGGCACCTCCCTTTTGGACCATCCTTTGTATTTCCACTAGGTGGAGCAAAGTCTGGCCAAAAAACTGCTTGCAATGTGGAAACCACAAACAAAGAAATACAAATAAATAGAGGACATTGCAATCTGGGAAATAAGGAGAGGGGAAACATATCTCATCCTATTGAATTCTACGGCTTGTTGATACAATTCTGGTCTTTCCCAGTGTGGGAATTAAAGTAGGTCATTCTCCCAGACTTGTAGATCGCCAGTCCTGCCTGGGATGCTCTTACTCACTCAACTACATTCCCATGGCCTTGATTTATTTACTTTTGGTTTTGTTCTTTCCATACTTTCTTCTGTGGGAAAGCAGATGAGCTGTGTATATATCTTCTGTTCCTAGTGCCATCATCTCCCTCAGAGGGCCACAGCTAAGTTTTGATTCATGATCTTAGGTGTTTTAAAGAATTTAATTTAAACTTGTTTTGGAAGAGGTGAAAGTGAGTGGAAGACGATGCAAGAATATTTGTGGCTGGGAAGGGTGGGACCTAGAGTCAAGTTATAAAAACATGTCTGTTTTTATTTTTAAGTATCAAGCAAGACAGATCTCATGTCATAACACTTTCACCAAACATTCTTGCAGTTCAGAGGCATCTGTTCATGGCAAAAGTATTCATGTTTTTCATAATTCTACATGCCTTTTTTGCTCACCCTTTCCTAAATTATGTTCCTCACCTAAACTTGGCAGTTTCACTCCATTTGTATTAAAAACCAACCTAACATAGAAACAACAACAAAAAACTCCACAGCTTCATTTATTGCTCGGCCATCGTGGCTCAGTGGTTGAGCATCGACCTAAGAACCAAGAAGTCACGGTTGGATTCCCGGTTAGGGCACATGCCGGGCTGTGGGCTCCATCCCCAGTGTGGGGCATGCCGGAGGCAGCTGATTAATGATTCTCTGTCATCATTGATGTTTCTTTCTCTCCTCCCTTCCTCTCTGAAATCAATAAAAATATATTAAAAAAATAAAACAACAACAAAAAAAATAGAACTCCATAGCTTCATTTATTGGCCAGAAATTAGTATTTTCCCTTTAGTGGCTTCTTTGGGTGAGAAAGTTAATATTTGGCTTTTTACACTGGGATGTTGGAGCATTGTAGCTCTTTAATACTAGAATAGTGTGAGAGTTGAATAGTGTGAGAAGTTCATCATCCTGTGTATTTTTTTCTTATTTCTTTAAATATATATATATATATTCAATTTCCTGACCGGGAATTGAACCATGTCTTCCCGGTTCATAGGTTGATGCTCAACCACAGAGCCACACCAGCCGGGCTTACATCAGTTTTTAACTACACAAAAATAACACATGTTCATAACAATGTTAAACTATGTAGAAATACAACAAGGCTTAGAGTAAAAGGTGAAAGTCTGTGGCTTGGTGTGTATTTTTGGTGGTTTTTGTGCTTATGCTGCCAATTTATAGATATACAGGGTGGACAAAGGTAGGTTTACAGTTGTGAGTACATGAAACACAGTTTATTTTGTATTATTACTTATTATTATTGTATTATTATTTGTATTATAACTGTAAACCTACTTTTGCCCCAACCCTTTAGTAATAAATTCACATATATGTGTATGTGTATATATATATATATATATATATATATATATATATATCTCCTATAAATAAATGTAAAGTTGGTGGTATGTGTAGGGTTCTTTATTGTCTTTCATTTTTTAAAACAAAAATGGGTAATTTATAACATGCACTTTTTAAAACCTAAATATATTACATTATATCTTTGATTTTTTTCTTCTTTTTTAAACATTTTAAAAATTACATTCAATATTTTTTTGGTGTTTTTTTTTAAATCCTCACCTGAAGGTATTTTTTCCATTGATTTTTTTTTTTTTAGAAAGAGAGTGGAGGGGAGGAGGAGAGAGAGACGGAGAGAGGGAGAGAGAGAGAGAGATGAAGAGAAGAGAGAAGACAAGAGAAGAGAAGAGAAGAGAAGAGAAGAGAAGAGAAGAGAAGAGAAGAGAAGAGAAGAGAAGAGAAGAGAAACATCTATGTGAGAGAGACACATTGATTGGGATCAAGCCTGGGGAATCAAACCCAGGACCCTTCGGTCCGCTGAACCAAACTGGCCGGTGAACCTCTGATGTTTTTTAAATTCTTGTATGTTATTGCATTAGACATTTATTTATTTAATCACTCCTTTATAGATAAACATGCGTTGTGTCCAAGTATTTTCCAGGTAAACATTGTTGTACTTAATTTCTTTCTGTAATTGTGCTAGGTTCCTAGAAGTGGCATTGGGGATTGTGAAGTTACAGGATATGAAATTTGGGTTCAGTCGTGCCAAGTCGCTCTCCACGACTTGTGGTTCTGTCAGTTTACACTCCCATTACTAGCGTGTTCAAGGGCTCCTTTCCCCAAAGTGTGAGCAACATTTCTGGATCTATGTCCTGTGCTTATCCTTGAAGAGGTTCCTTCTGATTCTTAACATGGGCACTTGGGGACGTTTCACTTTACTTCCTCAAAAGTTTGTAGGTCTCAACTAGCTTAGCTTCCAGTCCCTTCTCTGTCTGCAATCCCACTGTTCCATTTGCTGAGGAGGAGGATTCACCTAAGGACAGGGAGCCTGTAGCTAGAGAAGTGTAGAAATGCCTGCCCAGGTGCTGAAGGAAGTGGTTTGTAGTCCCCTGGAAAATGTCAGGCAGGTGCCCTGGAGCAAAATGTCGCCCAGTTACTATGTAACACACAAGTCTAATTGCATGCCCGCCCAACCAACCACCTGTTTGTGATGGTCATCCCAGGAGAGGAGACCTTTGGAAGTAACATTGCTGAGAGTACAGACTCTGGAGCCACACTACCTCCCTATAATCTTGGACTAGTTAGTTAACTCAGTTTTCTCATCTGTATAATGGGATAATAGCACCTATTTTATAGGGTTATTGTGAGGATAAATTGAATAATACTTACCAAGCACTTAGAATAGTACCTGCCACCTAGTAATTAGTAAATGCTAATCTCCCTTATTATTGTTACTATGTTTGGGGAACCTTTAAGGCTTCCCTATTTCTTGACTGATTCGAGATCTGTTTCCAGTGGAGGAATTTAAGAATATATTTTGGTTAACTCCTAGTCCAAAAGGCATGTGCATTACTTACTATATCATCAGATGAGAGGTGTTTTTCCAGCAATTGTTTTCTAATAATAAGGAACGAAATTGTAGAGCAGGTAAGTTAGTATATATACTGTTATTCTGATTTGTACATCGTTGTTCTCTTGAGTAGAGAAAAGAGTGGAGGGTTACCACCAGCAAGGAAGTGTGATGTTGTCTCAAGTGTGGGAGTTGTGGTTCATCATCTATTCTGACCACAGGGCTAGACCCCATGCAGAACACTGTGTACTGTACTGAGGTGAGGCGCTCTCTGCGGCTGCTTGACACCTGACCCCAACCTCCATTTGGTACATCCTGTCATCCTATTCTGAGGTAAAGATGGTTTTTGAGGCCTTTTTTTTTTTTTTAAAAAAAAAACCAACCAAACAGCTTTTTGAGATATAATTCAGATACCATAAAAACCAACCTTTTAGATTGTACAATTCAGTGGTTTTAGTAAATGGAATCATACACCATGTGGTATTTTGTGACTGGCTTATTTCACTTAGCATAATATTTTTGCAAGGTGCATCCATGCTATAGCAT